>NC_077231.1:148383730-148704563 GCF_027887165.1 Monodelphis domestica
AGTTACCTACCTCATGAACACAAAAGAATAGATATTTCTCCCAAATTATTGCAGTAATGTCTGGAAGTACATTTAAAGAATGAGGTCAAGGGATAAGGAAATCAACTCTAGGAAGGAAAAGTTCTTATCGGTGACTGGAAGAAAAGATGAAAGAGTGGGCGATTCTGTTAAAAAGTTTTTTTGAGGATTTAAGCAGAGGAGTTGAGGGAGCTCCAATCTTCCCAGTAAAGTAGATTGAATTGTCATATTCATTCATTCAAGTGTGGGGGTGAGGGTGCAGCTGGAGACTTAAGAGAAGGGAACTGAGAACAGTTGTTGGGAGAATGAGATAAGTCATTGATAAGAGTAGAGTAGAAGATTTGTCAAACATCAGTGAAGGCCCAGCTGAAGTTATGCATGATAAATGTGTAATGGTCGAAATCAACTCAATTGTATGACTTTTTTCCAGTGATTTTTGGACACTCAGGGGCAAGAGTCTCAGAAACGGTGGCTAATGCTTAGAGGTTAGGATTAGAACACTGGGAAATGGACAGGTAGAGTCAAGGCCTTTTCTGAGAGGTTAGTGACAGACCATAATAATAACTGACACGCATCTGTTTTAAGGTTTGTAATGAACATTTTATACATTATCTAATTTGAATCATGTAATAACCCTGTGAGATACATACATATATACAATAATGTGTACATAATACACAGTAATTATATGTATTATTGCTCCTATTTTATAGATGAGAAAGTTAAGGCTCAAAGAGAACTCATGAGTTTCCCACAGTTGTTTGTGGTTGTTCAGTCATTTCAGTTGTGTCTGATTCTTTGGGGTTTTCTTGGCAAAGATCCTGGATTGGTTTCAACATTTTCTTCTCCATCTCATTTTACAGATGAGGAAACTGAGGCAAACACAGGCAATAAATTTTGGAGTCAAGTTTTGAATTCAGGCCTTTCCTTAATTCACCTCTAGCTAGATCATTTCCACTATGTGGTGTAGTGGGTCCTTTTCTCATTCCATCTCTTTGTGAGTTAAAGAAAATAAGGGACAATATTAGGGGAAAATAGGGCAAGGTCAATAGATGGGAGATACTGATAAGGAGAAAGAGCTACTGGAAAGAACAGTGGCTCTGGAGAGGACCTGGGTTCAAATCCTGAATCTGACACTGCCTGTGTGATCTTGAATAAATGACCTATTAACCTCTACAGGTCTCAGTTTCCTTATCTATAAAATGAGGGATTTGGGTAGATAGGTTCTGACATCTGCAGCTCTAGATTTGGAGATGTGGTAGCTCTGTTGTCCTTGTGACAACCTATCTTTATTATAGAACTACTCCCCTTTTTGGGTTAATGCTCTCTCATTTCTCAGAATCTTCCAGTAACCTTCCATGCTGGAAATGTCTGTATTTATCACCTGAAATCTTCCTATACCTGTGATGGTATAGCTGGGAAATCAATCAGACATGGCAGAGCAAAATGTTGGCTCTTCTTTTACCCCACTCTCTCCTTAAACTTCACCTCCATATATCTGCCGTGAATTGTTCTAGGATGTCTTAGCAGACAGTTGGCTTAACAGGTAGAGGGCATACGTACCCCATACACAGGAGTCAACAGGCATTCTTGATGGAGCAGACAAGACACCTGGTGATCTCCCCATTAGCAGAAGTGATTGGAAAGATGAAGCAGAGAGTATCAAAGGCAATGAATGAACTGATTTTCAACAGGACCATATACTGTGTGGTCAAGACCTGCACTCTAGAGATCTTGCCTCCCTCTCATTTCTGATTGTGATGCTTGTCTTGTCCATTATCAAAACCTAAATACTATGCAGCTTGCCTCCTCCAGATTCTAACTTTATTCTTGCCCCCATGCATGTTTATAGGTATCTCTGATGAAATCACACAGGCCAAATAAAAGAGTATATTGTTCAGGGGCAATTCAGTGGCTTAGTGGATAGCAAATCTGAGGATGGGCAGTCCTGGGTTCGAGTTTGACCTCAGGTGTTTCCTAGTTGTGCAACCCTGGGCAAGTCATTTAACCCCCCTTGCCTAGCCCTTGCCACTCTTCTGCCTTGGAATCAATACTTAGTATTGATTTTAAGCTGGAAAGTAAGGGTTTCGGGAAGAAAATCATGTTGTTTTATGCCATTCACCTCCTAATTCTTCTGAAAATTTCCCCTTAAGTCTCAATAATAGATTATCTCAACTGGTTTTGTTTGAATGAGAGGAGTTGGAAAATGGAAGATAGGCGTGTAAGATATAAAATTAGATTTGATTCAATATGAGAGTTATAAAAGTGAGATTGTGGTCACCATTTATAAAATATTAGCCCTTACATCAGAAATGACTGTTAGCAGCTTTTATTTTACAACAAGGTAGAGATATTGAAAGTGGGAAATGTAGGAAGGAGACAGAGCCTTGTCTAGCCTACTGCTCTAGGTGCTGTTCTGGTGAAGTCTGGCTCAGCCTGGGGAAGGGGCTCCCTCAAGTCCCAATCTCCATGTGGAAGTCCCAGTGGCATCATCAGCCAGAAATCCACCAATGCAAGCCTCTTCCTTTAGCCCAAATCATTCACCCAGCAAGCCTCTCCAGTATAGAAAGCTCCAGTCAAGGATGAGTCTAGGACAAGAATTCAAGAAGAATTTCCCTTCAGCTTGGCTCACTGAAGCAGTGTTCCACTGAAGCACCAACTGAGAGAAGGTCTCCTCACTGAAGAACCAAGGAAGCTAAGAGTGTGAATCTTGTCCTTTGGTCTCACCTTTTATAGTCTTTTTTTCCATGTCACTTCCTGTCTCTCTCCCACTTCATGAGAACCAATCACAGCTTCCCAATTTGCCTAGCATTGCCCAAGGAGGCAGCAATGCTTGTGACCTTTGGGCTTGTGAACTAGCAAGTGACTTGTGAGCTCTCTTACTTGATGGTTAGCTAGGTACTAAGTAGGGGGTACTTTAAGTTCTTGATTGATTAACTCAAAATAGACAAAGAGAATTTTAATTCTCTCTTCACAAGAGCTTCCATTTTGGAATCAATGCCAAGTATGGGTTCCAAGGCCAGAAGATGGGTAAAAGCTAGACAATGGGGGTTAAGTGACTTGCCCAGGGTTGCACAGCTAGGAAGTGTCTGAGGTCAGATTTGAATCCAGAACCTTCCATCTCTAGATCTGACTATCCACTGAGTCACCTAGCTGCTCCTGAGAGAATAGAATTTTAAGGTTTGGGTTATTGTAGATGCTTCATTCTATGAAAGGATGAGAGCTATGTGTGATCCAGGCAGTATACAGTGAGCAGGGGAGAAGGAAGTTGTTAAGAGTTGAGGTTTAATTCTAGATGGTTTCCATGTTGTCAACATGGATGTTGAAATCCCCAGGCATCCTTACAGGGTCATAAGAAAGGATTAATATTAAGAACTCAGAGAAGAATGGGAAAGCACATGAGCTGATATAGAGTGAAATAAGAAGCAGAAAAATACATGCAACTTGTTCAGTCGTGTCTGAGTCTTTGTGACCCTGTATGGAGTTTTCTTGGCAAAGATACTGGAGTAGTTTGTTATTTCCTTCTCCAGGGGATTAAGGCAAACAGATTAAGTGACTTGCCTAGGATCACCCAGCTAGTGAGTGGATTTGAACAAATGTCTTTCTGACTTCATGCCCAGTGCTCTACCCATGGCACCACCTAGCTGCCTCTAACACACACAACGAAAACAGCATAAATGGAAAGAATTAAAAAGCTCCACAATGTTTTATAATTATAAAAACCAAACTTGTCTGTAAAAGGGGGATGAGATAATTCAGCTCCCTTCTTTGTTGGAGAGACTCAGGGGAACTATGGGTGTGGAACATTGCAAATACTGCTGACCTGAACTATTTTCTCTTTTTTTCCTTCCTTCCTTCTTTCTTTATAGTTTAATTTAGTTTACTTTTTTGCAATAAGGAATGGCTTGCTAGGTAGGGCAGATGAGAGGAATATGTTAAGATCTGAAGCTAATGGGAAAATATCAACAAAATTAAAAACTTAAACTAAACAACATAAGCAATAGGATTGGGTGGAGACTGAGAAGAACCAAGTGCTATAGTCAGTGAAAAAGCAAAGAATATTATGGCAGCAGCGTTTCAGTGAGCAAAAACATGCTCCAGAAAGCAAAGTTAGAGTAATCTTTTCTTTTGCATTTTTTTCACTTTTCCATATAGTTTTTTTGGATAGTTTTTTTCCTCTCACATTTCCTCTGTTTTGAGCATGAGATAGAAAAGCCAAAAAATAATAATGGCCCAGAAAAGCACTTTGGCATTTGAAAGAACAGTCTTTTTTTTTTTACTGAAAATCTACAAACCATTTGATTTTTATGGACAATTGTTCTCAACCTGCATGACTTGTTTAAATATTAAAATAGATGCATGCTTTTAGTTACTATTAAGGAGGTTCAGGACTAGAAAAGTTAATATTCTTTATTCCATCTAATGCTTTTCTTCTGAGAAGTCCAACCAGCCTCAGGGAGCTTGCTTCATCCATTCTCATATGGCATCGTCATTTAAAGGGCCAGAAAAATCCTCAAAGTTACAGAGTAAACAACCTAATATTAGGTTCTAGTCTGGCCACAAGTTCCAGGTGCACTTATTAAGCCCCTTCCTCCCCATGCTCAGGTACTAAATACAAAGACAAAAATTTATATAGTCCCTGGCTTCAAGGATCTTACATTCTCCTGAAGGGAATTAAGCAGCATAGAATTCGGTTTTAGTGGGGTGTGCTCAGCTGGACGTGGGACCTATGTAGACAGTTAGTCTACTTCTGGAAGTTCTTGTGGAGGACAGCTAGATGGCACAGTGGATAGAGTACTGAACTCATCTTCTTCAGTTCAAATCTAGCCTCAGATACTTACTAGCTATGTAACCCTGGACTTAATCCTGTTTGCCTCAGTTTCCCATTTGTGAAATGAGTTGGAGAAAGAAATGGCAAACCATTCTAGTATTTTTGCCAAGAAAACCCCAAATGGGGTCAGGAAGAGCTGGACATGGCTGAAATGACTAAACAACAACAACAACAACAACTTGTGGATGTAGAGGAAGTGCAAATATTTAGTGATTTTTTTCACATCCCCTTATTTCAGGTGAGGAAAAAGTCTTTTGACTGGTTGCTGAGTTAGAACTGGCAGTGCTTACAAAAGATCCCAGTGGAGAAACTCTTTTTCCTGTCTGTAGGTCATTAGGTGTAAGGGTGACTCTCTAGGTGTAAGGGAGGTGGAGAATGAAGATGTAAACTGCCCTTCTCTGTTACTGGCGTACCCTTGCCACTGGACCTCTGCTCCACTGATCTTTCAAAGCTCATGAGGCTCTATACCAAGGAGAAGAGTCACAAAAAGGAAGTAGCCTGGAATGGACCCAGATTCAGGCTCACCCAGGAGGTCTTATATCTAGGGGGGGGGGAGTTGAGGAAAACATGTTGGCATTTATGTTGTTTCTATCTCTTCTCAGTAAATATTCCTTTCTAAAATCTAAGTGAGATTAAATGGGTTAGCCAATGCTGTTGAGGAGATATCAACTGGTTAAATGGATGGCGATGTGCTAATAAATGGTGTTGCTGATATTGAGACATCAACTCTATCTGGTGATTGGTATAAGGGAAAGCACATTAGCTTGTGGATTGAAGCCGATAACATTAGAAGAAGTCCATAACTCTTTCAGGGTTCTCTTAGAATTTTGAGGAAATTCCAAGCAGTATAGCCAGTTTCTGGAGCTCCAAATTGCTAGTGTGAGTGTGAGCTGGTGGAAGAACCTCCAGAGTCTAGCTGGAGGCAACTAGGTGATAGAGTAAATAGAGTATTGGACTTAAAGTTGGGAAGTCTTGAGTTCAAATTCAGTCTCAGACATGTCATAACCACAAGACTCTAGGCAAGTCATTTAACCTTTGTTTCTTCAATGGTAAAAATTTCTACAGTGAGTTGTCTACTTTAAAATAATTATTTTATTTTACTTTTTCTCATGATAAAGGACACAGTCATAGTATATGAATATATTATATGTTCAAATAGCTATGTGATATTATTTTCCCAATAAACAAACTGTGTTAAAAATAAATAAATTTTAAAAGCGTATTACTTCCATCTGGATATAGAGTAGGTGATTAAGGTAAGACCTGGGTCCTTCATTTATGGGTATCTCTTATGTTAGGCTATTAGATGTCTGGATTCAGCTATTTCATTATATGTCATTTATGTCTTTTATGATCTGGAGAATAAAAAAAGATGATTCAACAGAAAGAAATCAGTGACTGAGGTAAAACTGAGGAAGGAGAACATTCTAAGCATTGGTGATAATTTCTACAAAAGTGTGGAAGTGGGAGACTAAGTGTTATATCCTAAAAGTGGCAAATAGGACAATATGTATGAAATGCAGAATACAAGAGGAAAGTTACATAAAATCTCTCTACAAAAACAGTTTGGAACCAAATTGTGAAGGACTTTAAGTATCAGACAGAAAGCTCTTTGTAAACATTAAAATACTACTTATTGTTACTGTTGCTATTATTGTTGTTATTTTAGAGGCAATGGGGAGCTATTGATGTTTCTTGATCATGGGAGTGACATGGTCTGATTTTTGTTTTGGAACATTTATTTTGTAACTATGTGCAGAATGAGTTGGAGAAGGGAAGATCCATTAAGAACCTACCCAAGAGTCCAGGTGAAAGGTGATAAATGCATGAAGGAGGAGGATAGGCTCCTGAGTGGGAAAAAGAGGTCAGATGTGAGACATTGTAGCTAGGGAATTAAGAAGACTCCTTGAATGACTGGATATGGAGGATGAACAGGAACAAAGGGTCCAAGATGAACTGAGGCTGTAAACCTGGTTGATTGTAAGGATGCTGGCAGCTGCTGGAGAAAAAGAAATTTTAGGAAAAGGGTTTTCAGTGCATTCTATTCTTCAGAAAATGTCCTTTTCTATTTGCCTTCTGGGAAGTGTCCTATTATGTACATTCACAGTGATGCTCCACATATGTTATATTCAAAAACAAAGCGAAAGTCTGCCTAGCCTATCTACTCTGTGCTTTGCTGAAGCCTTTATGCAGAAACCTAAGCATGAATGTTTTCCTTATCACGTTTGCCAACCAGCTTCTAGGCTTGGCTTGTTTTCTGCACCAGGATACCTGCAGAGTTATTGACTTACTAAGCAGCTCTTCAGCCAATAACATGACACAGGGGCTCCAACTTGATTGAACTATGTCAGTTGGCTTGAATGAAAGATTCCTTTAAATTGACCCTGATGGTGAACTATCCTTTAATGACACTGCCAGTGAGCCTTAGCTAATGAAATTGTCTTTGGAGCTTTCCCTAAAGTTATGCCCCAAGACTTAATGATATGTCTATTCTTCTACGGTTCATTTTACAGATTGGGAAACTGAGGGAAATAGGGTTAAATGACTTGCCCAGGGTCACACAGCTAGGAAATATTTGAGGTTGCATTTGAACTCACATCTTGGCTTGGAACTCTATTCACTGTATCATCCTGCTGCCCCATTCTTTA
Source organism: Monodelphis domestica (assembly GCF_027887165.1). NCBI lineage: Eukaryota > Metazoa > Chordata > Mammalia > Didelphimorphia > Didelphidae > Monodelphis > Monodelphis domestica. The sequence goes on from NC_077231.1 coordinate 148,391,228, forward strand.
AAGACTAGTAATTTCAGCCCAGTGCTGACATCCAAAAGCAGAAATCACGAGAGTAGAATTAAAAATGTCTCTGACTTTGTTGTATTCTGGAAATGTCTTCATTTTCAAAGGGTGTAACATCACCTTATTGGAGTCTCAGCAGAGCCCATTGCCACTACAAGACAAACATTTGGACATGTGGATTTGCAGCCTAATGACAGCAGATCAGTGATGTCATCTCTATACAAGAAAGTAAGGTGTATTATGAGACTGAGAAATGGAGAAAAGTTGTGACTAGTGGAGGATCCACTTATGAATATTAGAAACCATAGTCCTGAGAATTCTGGAACAAATCAGAGCTGGCTGACATTCAATCAAGAAAGATACTTGTTAGGACTTGGTTTCTCCAGAGGTGATTATAATTTCTAGTAATTATTATATTTTGAATAATTATACTTTGAAGTAATTATTATACTTTTTAAGGGAGATAATTATTTTATTTTTGAATACATGATAAGATTTTACACTACAGGGTTACATAGTACAAATTTACATTCAGGAGGAATGTTAAAAACCCCCCAACAAAAACTGCTTCTCCTGTGACTCAGATTCCTGACATTTTTACAGTAAAGGGGTGGGGGGTGGGCAAAAAACAAACAAACAATCCCAAGCCTTTCCAAGCAGAATAAGTTTAATTCATATTTTCTCTCTCCCCTGGAAGAAGTTTGGAGAATAAAAAGGTCCAAAAGAAGAGAGAACTGATTATATTTGGAAGATTATATTGTGAAGTTTCACAGAATCACAGAATTTGAAATTTGAAAGAAACATCAGTCTAATCCATACAGGAAAGAAATTTCTATTATAGTATTCCTGACACATGGTCCTACATCCTCTCCTCGGTGATCTCTAAGGAGGCAGAACCTCCTACCTCTTGGGGAGGTTTATTGTTAGGAAGTTTTTCCTGATATCAAGACTAATTTTACCTCTCTGCAATTTTCACCCACTGCTGTGAGTTCTCTTCTGTGGGATCAAAGAGGGCAAATTTAATCTCTCTTTTACATAATGGCTCTTCAGACACATGAAGATGACTATTATGCCTCTAAGTCTTCTCCTTTCTAGGCTAAACATGCCTTCTCAAATTAAATTAATCCTCCTATGACATGAACTCGAGACCCTTCGGCATTCTGGTTGCCTTCTTTGGACACTCTGGTTTGTCCATGTGCTTAAGTTGTGAAGGTACAGTATTCCCAATGGTGGCTGATTAGGGTGAAAAACAGTGAGGATTATCACTTTCCTCTTTCTATGCCTCTCCTTATGGGCCCAAGATAATAGTATTTTTGACTTCTCATCATATTGCTGATTCATACTAAACTTGGAATCTATTAAAACCCTTAGATCTTTTCTAGAATAAATGCTGTGTAACTCCCATGACTAAGATCAGCTAGGTGGTAAAGTGGATAGAACACTGGACCTAAATTTAGGAAGCCTCATCTTCCTGAGTTCAAATTTGGCCTCAGGTACTTACTAGCTGTGCAATCTGGGGCAAGTGGCTTAATCCTGTTTGCCTCAGTTTCTTCATCTGTAAAATGAGCTGAAAAAAGAAATGGTAAACCACTCCAGTATCTTTACCAAGAAAACTCAAAATGGAGTCATGAAAAGCCTCACATGCCTGAAAAACGACTAAACAAATTTTGCCTATCCAATTCTCCACTTTGTATAAAGCTATAAATTTATTTATTCCTCTTGTATGTCATCTTCTTAGACTCAGCCCAATGCTTTACCTAGAGGTTTTCAAACAAAACTCTTTCACAATCTTAAAAATTATTGAAAATCACTTCCTTTAAAGCTTTTGTTTATAAGTGCCAGACCTGAGGTCTGAATTCAAATCCTATATCAGATATTTCCTAGCTGTGTGATCTAGTTGGTTGTTGTTCAGTCATGTCTGACTCTTTGTGACTCCATTTGGATTTTTTTTTTATAAAGACTACTGGAGTGGCTTGCTATTTCCTTCTCTAATTCATCTTATAGATGAGAGAATGGAGGTAAACAGGGTGAAGAGACTTGTCTGGGGATTGAACTCAGCTTTTCCTGACTCCAGGCCCTGAACTCTATTTACTGTGCCATCTAGATGCCCTATGTATGATTCAGTACAAGTTACTTAATTTCTGTTTCAGTTTCCTCATTTGTAAAATGGAGAAAATAACAAAATACCTTCCAGGGTTGTAAGAATTAAATAATCGTTGTAAAGTGTCTGGCACTTAGTAAATAAGTGCCAGGGAAATGTTTATCATTATTATGTGTTTTGTTTATCAATATTTAGCATAACAAGATCTTGCTATTTTTGTGAAAATAGTTTTGACTTTGTGGACCCCCCCAGCAGAGTCTTGGGAAATTCCAGCAGTTTGGAGCCACACTTTGAGAACTAGTACTGTAGCCTATCAAGACTCTTGGGTTCTGATGCTGTACCTGGGGAAACAAGGCAGTGTAGTGGATAGAGCCCCAAGACAGGAATCAGGAAGACTTTATTTTCCTAGATTTAAATCTGTCTTCATGCACTTCCTAGCTGTGTGTCCGCAGACAAGTCACTTAACCATATTTGCCTCAATTCCTCATCTTTAAAAATGAGCTAAAGAAGGACATAGCAAACCACTCCAGCATCTTTGCCAAGAAAACCCCTTAAGGGGGGACAAAGATTCAACTGAAAGGACTCAACAGCAACAATGAAAGGTAGAGAGAATGATGGTCCTGGAATTAGAAAAACTCGAGTTAAAACCTGCCTCAAACACTTACTAGTTTTGTGATTCTGGTCAAGTCACTTATTTAATCCAAGTTTACCTTGGTTTCCTCATCTGTAAAATGAATATAGAGTGCTTACCTTCCAGGATTGTTGTGAGGATCATTTGAGATAATATAAGTAAAGGAAATATAAGTTGCACAAATCCAGAGCTACCTCTACCTAAAATGTGTTATGGACCACTTGTGCCCCTTCTGTGGTGGTGCCTTCCGAACTTGGATTGGACTGATCAGCCACAGCCAAACATATTGTACCTGATTTCAATACTGTGTGCGATGCCACTGGTCTTCTCCAAAAACAAGAGCACAGTGCCTGGTGTATAGTGGACACTATTTGAACATTAGCTATTATTGTCGTTGTTATTACAGGATTTTTATCATCTGAAAGCTAGTGAGTATGCCACTTGGACCTTAATCCCAGTCACTGATAAATTGTCAGGCAGCACAGGGCTAAGCTCATATCCCTAGGTTATTCTTGGAGAGTACCTGCTGTGTTGACACTGAATAACAATTTTGGGGGTCTATCCAGACATTTGGAAGCTATCTAATTGGATTAGCATCTAATTTCTGTTTTCTATCTTTTCCATAAGAATAGTATGATATATTTAATTTTTTAAAAACTATGCTAAAATCTAGGCAAACTTTATCCTCATAATTTCCCTTATCTTTTATTTTGTTAATGCTATCAGTGAAGTAAATGGCATTAGTTTGGTGCAATCTGTTTTTTTTTTTTTCATTAAAAAAACACATTTACTTTCTGTCTTAGTAACTACTGTAAGACAGAAGGGCAAGGGCTAGGCAAATAGGGTTAAGTGACAGATCACATAGCTAGGAAGTGTCTCAGGTCAGATTTGAATCCCGGTCCTACCAACTAGAGACCCAGTACGTTATCAACTGAGTCTCCTAGTTTCCCTTGGCAAATTTGTTCTTGATGAAACCATGCTGTTTTTTTTTTTTTTGTAATCACCAAATCTCTTTCTAGATGATCACCAATAATCTCAATGTTCCATTCTAGAATTTCTTCAGGAACCCCAGTCAAGCCCATTGGACTGTAGTGTGTAGACTTTGCTTTCTTCTCTTTAAAAAAAGAGTTGGGGCAACATTTGTCCTTCTTTAATCTTATGGTTCTTTCTCAAAAAACATTTCATATATCATTGACAGTGGCTCAGCATTTGCCAGTTCTATCTTGACTCAAGGATATGGTTCATCTGAGTCAAGTGACTTAAATTTTCCAAGGGCAGTCAGGCTTGCTTTAACTCTCTCTTTACTTATTTCCAATATTAGCATCTTGTTAGTCATTTTTGTCTGAAATTTTTTCTTTGCAGAGAAAACAGGAAAAAAGGGACAGAGCAACTATCTCTATTGTCTGGTATCATCACCTCATTTAATCCCAAGTAAAGGTCTAATTCTTTTTTTGACTTTCTTCTTTCACCCAATGCAGCTAGAAAGTCTCACCCTTCTTTTGTGGTTCCCAATTAACTTCCCTTGGCAGCCTTAGCTCATTCTGATCTTTCATATTGCTGGCATTATTTTTATAGGGCTCTGCTATACTCTTCTATTTGTCCTATAGGTGATTTGGTCTTGCTTCTATTTTCTGTTATTTCTTTTTAAAATTTAAGTTGGTTGCTCTCCGTGTCAACCTTTTCTGACAAATCTCATTTTTCCTCCTCTTCGGAGTTTCCTTATCACTGTGTCTTCAGAATTTCATTAGTATACAACTCCTCACCATCTTGGGCCAAGTTCTCCTGAAGCATTTTAGTCAGTAGGATCTGACCTCTCTTTGCCCCCAATTCCTTTGACATCTGTTTTCCTGGAATGGAGCATCACATTATGACTAGATTCTGTCTTTATCCCTATAGGAGTGAATGGTTAATTCCCACCTGTCCACCTCACCACATCAACTAGCTCTTCCTTGTTAGAAGCAGAAACAGGATAGAATTTTTCCTGTGTTTGTTTGATTATCTTCACCCATTAGATTAGATTAGATAACTTCCAGTTCTCAGTAGAAAAGGATCCTATGGAGTACAGAGAAAATCTTTTTTTTCCCAACTGTTAGAGGACATTGGGGTTTATTTAGGTCCACTTCTAAAAGGAAAGTGAATGGAGATTTAACACAAGGTGTCTGAATATGCTTCTTTCCTGGAGGGTTGAATCCAAGAGGTTGTATCCAGATGCCTTTCTGAGGAAAGGGGACGGCCATCTCTGTACATAGCCTTGGCCCTCTAGTAGAATCAATAGCTCTGTTTCCAGGTCCTGCTTCTTTGTGTTCCTATCCTGAGCATGCACGTCTCCTCCTTCCTTCCCTCTGGTCAGATTACCCCCACTGTTGGTTTTCTGCTCTGCTACCACTTCGGAACTGAATTTTCCCAGAGGCTTCTTTTATAGAAGATAGCCTGCGAATTTTGTGAAATGCCTCCCCCCCCTTTTTTTTTACAAAAGCACATCACAGAATCATTTAGACTAGGATCCAATATGAACCAACAAATTCTGCTACAGTGCCAGCTGTTACAGAGGGCAAATCCAGGTTTGAGCATAAAACCCGAGAATTAAAAAATAGTTCAGTGTGACCTGAGACATACATCTCATGTTGTAACTGTACATTAGTCTCTTAATGTTTTGAAAATAAAACAATACACCTATAATTGGTGATTTAGTGGTCATTAAGTTGCCCAATTTTATCCTTGGCTGAATCTACTGCTTCCCCCATTTTTCTTCATTAAACAGACTACATTCTGCAAAACATTTTAAATCTTTATTCCTCTGTCCTAGCCTACCAACTTACCTTGTTAGTTTGTAGAGAGAACTCATCAACAGGTGAGACAATCCCAATGCAAATTTCTGAAAATAGAATTGATGGCAAGGTAAATATAATATTTCCTAACAGGCATACTCTGTGTTTGAACAATCATTTATTTGCAGAAGAGAACTGAGCTGTGGGGTGCTTCAATTTCTTTGGCAAACAGCTGCTCGCTCTACAAGAGCCAAAACCAAGAGCAACAAAACAGTGTGGGCTTCCTGTGGGACATGGGAAGAGTCTATACCTAGGACTCTTAAAACAGTACATGATTTTCTGCTGAGCACATTTATTTATCCTGGGGATTCTTCAATTTGGTAGTCACTGATAATCTTAGTCTCCTCCTTTCCTGCATAACTGTGCTATAGCCGGTTGAGGTTTTTAATTCTGATCCAGGGAGTACAATTTCTGGGATGAGATACTAACAACCTTAATGGGATTCTTCCCCCTGAGGCTTCACAGCAGACTAAGATCACATTCAAAGGACGTGGAGCTGCTGAAACCAAGGCTTTCAGCAAGCAACAGCCCTTCCAAAACTTTTCCTTGACCTTGAAAAGGTCTTTTAAGAGTTCTTCATAGATGGGTAGGGAAAAATGCTTTGGCCAAAATTTTAATGAGGTGGCCTCACATAGACACACCCAAAGCTTAGAACCTGCTCCAACCTGAAGAGCAAGAGAAGCAGAGGGAAAAACATCTTTAACCAGTTTCCTTCTAAGTGATGCCCTTCAGTTCCACCAAATGGATTGATGGCTGTTAAGCAGACTTTCCTCACAAATGCTATAAAACACTAGGGCTGATTGACATCAGAGGCTTTGTACTTGAGTTGACTAATCAGCGTAATCCTGCAACCTTATTCACTCATTTTTTTTTTCTCGTGTTCAAGAATAACAGCTTAGAGCTTGTAGAACCAATAGAAATGTTGTTGATGGAGTAGTTCTCTCCAATTTCATTTTTTTTGTTGTTTTTGAGATTTGAACTTTAAAAAATTATCCTGAACTTAACAGCCAACAACAAATGTGAGTATTTCCATATATATATATATATACATATATATATGTATATATAAATTCTCACTTTCCATCTTAGAATCAATATGGTGTATTGATTCCAAGGCAGGAGATGGGGTAAGGGCTAGTTTATGAGGGTTAAGTGATTTGCCCAGGGTCACATAGCTAAAAAGTATCTGAGGTCAGTACTTCCCATTTCTAGATTTGGCTCTCAATCCACTGAGCCATCTAGCTGCTTCCTGAGTTTTAAAGGAAACAATATGATTACACATGAAATTATGTATTTCTATTATATATAGCTTATATTTAAAAAGGAATATGATAGATTCAGTGCCTAATTTTCAAAGTTGTTCCACTTAACTTTTTTTTCTTTTTGAGCCATAATTGCCACAGTTATTCTTTTGTATTCATTAAAAAAAAGTTACAATGATCGCCTTTTCTTTTTTATTTTTTTTGGGGGGGCATCAACCACTATTTCTCTCCCACCCAAATCCCATCTCTCCAGTTTAAGCAATAGCAACAACCTTTGTATTGAATAAACAAAGTCAAGCAAAACAAATGCACATGTTTTCCATGTCTGAAAATACGTCTCTCAGTCTGAACCTTGAGACCCCCCCACATCTGTCTCAGAACATTATCTCTCATCTATTCCTAGAGGTAGTACATCAAAAGGCCCCCTTTCTATTTTCAAACTGGAAAAATCACTAATTCCTTTCAATGTGCCTGATTTGTTAATATAGTTATAGTTATAAGTTGGGAATATAATTATAGAAAGTTGGAGCTCTAAGAAACCAAATATTCCTTTTTACATGTAAGGAAAATGAGAGAGAGAGAGAGAGAGAGAGAGAGAGAGAGAGAGAGAGAGAGAGAGAGAGAGAGAGAGCCATTAACACAATAAGCAGATGATAGGGTGGGACAAATTAGAGCCCAAATCTTCTGACTCCCATGTAGTCTTCTTCATTTGTGACTTAAGCAGGAAAGTTAAAAAAATTATTTAGGAATTTTTAACTTTAACCTGCACAATGGATTTAGACTTTCTGTATTTCTTTTATCAGAGATTGGTTAATTGTCCCAGACTATATCTAAAGCAAGAAAAAGCTATTTTAGGAAGAATGAGAATAGAAAAGAGATTGTAATGAGTAATGATTGTTAACTTTAGATCACTGATCCTTTGATAACTCTCCTTTATATCTCCCTTAATAAATTATGTAAGGGTTAAAAAAATCTCAACTAGGAAAGTAGACTAAGTTAGTGGTCAGATATTTAATAAGCACTTACTATCTGTCATGCTCTGTGTGGAGCAGAGTGGGGCCATGAAGAAGGGTTAAAAACAGTCCTTGCCTTCAAGAAGTTTATTCTCTCTTCTTCTTCCTCCCTTTCACTTGTCTGGAAGACTGAGGTCATCTCTCTGGTGTTCCACTGAAAAAAAATTAACTTTAATTTTTTCTCCAGATTACATGTCAGTACAATTTTCAACAACTGTTTTCTGACATTTTGTGATCCATGCTCTTTCCTTCCCTCCCACCCCTTTCCACTTCCCAAGATAGCAGGTAATATGATATACCTTATAAATACATTGTCAGACAACACCTATTTCCATGTTCATCATGTGAAAGAAGACACATATTGCTTACACTAGAGAAAATTTTTGGAGGAAATAAAATGAAGAATGGTATGCATTCAAACTCCATCAATTCCTTCTATGGTAGTGGGTTGCCTTTTGGGTCAGGAGTCCCTGGGAGCTGTCCTGCTAGTGTTCCATTTTTTCCTGTCACTATATCTTATAATTTCTCTATATCCTAATCTCTTTTTTTCTTTAATCTAAGAGGATACAGTGGTTATCATTGCCAAAGCCCCACTTGTACCTTTGAACCTACTTCAGTTTCCTTAGAGACTTTTGTTCCACTGATTATCTCCAACCTCTCTTTTACAGGTTTTGTCCATTTGGGTCTCCCCTATGCTATCTCAAGCAAAACAAAACTCCTTTCCCTTAAGCCTGCCATTCCATCAAGCTATCATTCTAAATCTCTTCACCTTTTTGTCACTAAACTTCCAGAAACAATCATTTAAACTGGTTCTTCATTTTCTCACCATACCCCTATTCCTCAGTGCCTTGAAAAATGCTTGCTGACGGACTGATTACTACCCTATTGAAATTACTCTTTCCAAAGTCACTTCTTAATTGTGAGATACAATGACTTTCTCCCAATTTTTATATTCCTCAGCCTTTCTGCTACATTTGACACTGCTGATCACTCCTTTTCCCTAAATATTCTCCATTCTTGGCCTTGGTAACACTGCTCTTTCCTGGATCTTCTTGTAATTTTCTGATATCCTTTTTCCTTCTTTTAGTGTTTCTCCAAATCATTCCAACTACCTGTATAGGTGCTCCTAAAACTCTATCGTTGCTTTTTTTTTTCTTTTCACATTCTCCCTTGGTGCTATTATCCACTCTGACTTAAAAAATTCACAAGGTCCAGGCATCAAAAGGAGAAAGATATAATAACTTTTGTACAAGACCACCCTCATGACATGAAGGACCTGGGAATTAATGTATAGTTTATGAATTTCTCACTTATCTGGTTCATTTGCTCACATTCAGGTGAAACCTGAGGACTTTAATATTTGGTATTCTTTGAATGGTTGCATCAGTCTCCTCTTAAAAGCACTCAAGCTCACAAGGCATTCAACGTAGAAAAGTTAGTATTTACATGGAAAAGGACAAAGAAAGAACTCATACCAAAACCCACTGAGAGGCTTCTATTCAGCTTCTTCCTTTGGTCTGACTCTTCCTTCCCTTAATCTAGAGACCTGTCTTTGTGACTCATCTACTGGTCACAGTTGGCTCTGTAATGAAGGGGAAGCTCACGGTAGCTCCTTACTATTGTTTATCTCTGGGGAGCCCCCCTCTAATGACTCAATTATTGAAGTAGCTTCATTCAGGCAGGTGTCCACTCCTTGGTTGTTGCTTTTCTCCATTCCTGGAATGTTTTGTAGGTTTTTATTTTCATGATAGTTGTTCTTTGTTCCCAAAGGTTGGTGCTTATTATCTTCCCATTTTAACTCTCTCAATCAGCCTTCTAGTGAGTGGAATGACTACACAGTGAAATTGGGCAATAGTTGTCAAAGCTCTTTTACTTTCTGGGGTAAGGGAGATGGAAGGAGAATATCCCAAGAATATTTGAAATACGTGAATATTTAAAAATTTCTGTCCTTTACAGCAGGGTCCCACAGCCATTTTTATACACAAATATATACCCACTTATAGGCAAATTTCTCATTTTTCTTGTTTGATCAAATTTGTTTCCCATTCCTAGGCAATGTAGCCCGAATCTATTTAACTTATTTTCATCTTCTACTAGTCTCTGTAGGTCTTGCATGTCATGTTCAGTAAGCACATACTTCCAAGGTTATGTGGAGCTATGGAGACTTTGTTTGAAAAGAGGATTATATGTGAGACCATGAGATTATCCTAAGGTTTTTTTTTTTAAAAGTATATTTAAGATATGATAAAATCATCCTATTTGTGTCCCTTCTGAACTCTTTGTTTCCTTCTTTGTTTTAATGAATGTTTTGTGAATGTTCTTTTCTTTTATTTCTCTCTACTATCTATTAACTCATGCCATCTCCCAAAAGAATTCTTCTTTACAATGAATAAGTATAATTAAGGGGAACCAAAGAACATATTGACAATGTCTAAATGTATTTCTTTCTGCACCTGGAAGCCAAGTGATCAGCTTCATCATTAGCCTTAGAGAACCATGAATTTAGAGCTAGAAGGTGCCTTAGAAATCATTGTGTCCAATACACTCATTGTATAAAAGAGTTAACTGAAGCCTAGAGAGATTTAATTTCTTTGCTTCCAAATCTGGTAGCTGTTCCATGCTACCACCTGTTTCTGGTTAGTGTCACTGTTCTATAGTGATTGATCAGAGCTCTAGGGTCTTTCAAGGTTATTTTCCTTTGTATTATTGTGTGTTTAAGGTAATTGCATGTAAGGCTCGTGGTATTCTTTGGTACTCATATCCTCAGCAGATAACATAGTACCTGAAATTTAGTAGATAATAAATACTTTTTTTTTTTAAACTCTTACCTTCCCTCTTGGAGTCAATACTGTGTATTAGTTCCAAGGCAAAAGAGTGGTAAGGACTAGGCAATGGGGGTTAAATGACTTGACCAGGGTCACATAGCCATGAAGTGTCTGAGGCCAGATTTGAACCTAGGACCTCCTGTCTCTAGGCCTGGCTCTCAATACACTGAGCCACCTAGCTGCCCTGATAATAAATACTTTTTATTGATTTATTTGTTCTGTTTATTTCACTGAATTATATCCCAAGTTTCTCTGAAATCATGAAACAGATAGTTAAGTTGGGAAGACTTGTGCTCAAATTCATCCTCAGATATTTATTAGCTGTTTGACTATGGGAAAGTTATTTAAGCTCAGTTTATTTTTCTTTTTGTTATCATTTCTTTTTATTTTTAATATATAACATAATATGAAATATAACAATAATATAATATATATGATTTGTTATAAATATGTAATAAATTATAAGAAATATGCTTATTCAAGAGAAACAAATTCTCACATTAGCTATGTCTAAAAATCGGTCACTCTTTTTTTTCCCTCTCCCACCTTCCCTTCCCCCTCCCAAAGAAGGCAGGTAATATGATACAGGTTGTACATATATTATCCTATAATACATATTTCCCTGTTCATCATGCTGTGAAACAAGACACATTGCTTATACTAGAGAAAAATTGATGGAGGAAATAAATAATGGTACCTTTCAATGTGCATTCTGACTCTGTTCCTTCTATGGTGGTAGATATCTTTTTCATCATGAGTCTCTTTGAATTGTCCTGGATCCTTGCCTTGTTGATAATAGTTAAGTCATTCATAGTTGATCATCAGACATTATTGTTGTTACTGTGTACAATGTTCTCCTGGGTCTTCTTACTTCACTTTGCATTAATATGTCCTTTCAGGGTTTTTGTGATCATTATATCCAATCTGATAGATATGAAATAATATCTCAGAGATGTTTTGATTTGTATCTCTTATCAATAATGATTTAGAGCATTTTAGTTCATGTAATTCTATATAGCTTTGATTTCTTCATACTAAAACCATCTATTTGCATCTTTTGATCATTTATCATTTGGGGAATAACTCATATCCTTATATATTTGACAAAATTCCCTCTATGTTTTGGATATGAAGTTTCTATTTGGGATGCTATCTATAAAATATTTCCCCAACTTATTGATTTCTTTTTTTTTAAAATATATTTTATTTGATCATTTCCAAGCATTATTCGTTAAAGACATAGATCATTTTCTTTTCCTCCCCCCCACCCCCCATAGCCGACGCGTAAGTCCACTGGGCATTAGATGTTTTCTTGATTTGAACCCATTGCTTTGTTGATAGTATTTGCATTTGAGTGTTCATTTAGAGTCTATCCTCTGTCATGTCCCCTCAACCTCTGTATTCAGGCAGTTGCTTTTTCTCGGTGTTTCCACTCCCATAGTTTGTCCTTTGCTTATGAATGGTGTTTTTTTTTAACTTATTGATTTCTAATTCTGGCTATGTTAGTTTTATTTGTATAAAACCATTTCAATTTAATGTATTCAAAATAAAAATTTTCCATTTCATGTTGCTATATCTTTTTCATTTATAAATTCTTCTTCTATCTATAAATCTGATAGGTAATATGTTCCCTGTTCTTCTAGTTTGTTTATAATATCTGATCCAGGCCATATATTATTTATTTATCAACAAAATGGGAATGATAATAGCTTTTACCTCCCAGGGTTGTTATGAGGATTAAGTTTGTTAGTATTCAAAGTATTCATTTTTATTATGTAAAAATAATATTGCTTTATCTTAATGAAACAAAATTTGTTCAGTTATTCCTGATTATTTCCCCCTAGTTCTTTGCAACTACAAAAACTTTTGTTGTAAACAATTGTCTTTCTCTTTTCTTTTTGTACTTCACTTTTTTTCAGGGCAGCTGAAATTATCTAGACTGCTTCTTGAAGGAAGAGGCAGAGGAAAGGTGAGGAGTTAACATTTGATCCCAGGGGTACCAGCACCTGTAATCCAGAAAGGGGCAACCTTACTCTAATGTTGAAGTTTCATTTCTCTTCTAGAAATAGTCAAATGTGTAGCCATTATGTCTGAACTTGGAATTCAAGTATTCTCTTGAGGAAGCAACAGTTTGAACATAGAATCACTGATTGGTTCAAGATTGAAAAAGGAGTAGGATAAGGCTAAATATTGTCACCTTATTTATTTAACTTATCTGCAGAGTGCAACATGCAAATTTTTAGGCTAAATGGATGAAAAGTGGGAATTAAGGTTGTCCAGAGAAATATTAGCTATCTCATGATGGCAGAAAGTGAAGAATTAAGAAGCCTCTTGATGAGGGTGAAAGAGGAAAAGTATAAAAGCAGGCTTGAAGCTTAACATTATAAAAAAGGACAGCCAAAAACCAAGATCATGGCAATTGTTCTAATCACTTCCTGGAAAAAAGGGAGAAGAAATGGAAGTTGTGTTAGATTTTATATTTTGGGGCACAATAATCACTTGCCTGTTGGGCAGACATTGAGTGCAGCCATGCAATTCAAAGACACTTCCTCCTTGGAAAGAAAGCTGTGGCAAATCTGGACAGCATACTGAAAAGCAGAGACATTACCTTGCTGACAAAGGTCCATATAGTCAAAGCTAAGGTTTTTCCAGTAGTAATATATGACTTTGAGAGTGGAACTATGAGGAAAGTTGAGCACCGCAGGGTTCATGCTTGAATTTATGTTGAATTGTGCTGGAGAAGACTTTTGAGAGTTCTGTGGACAGCAAGAAGATCAAATCGGCCAATATTTAAAGAAATTAATACAGACTATTCATTAGAAGGCTAAATATTGAAGCTGAAGCTTAATTACTTTGACCACATAATGAGAAGTCAGGACTCATTGGAAAAGACTTCAATGTTGGGAAATATTGAAGGCAAAAGGAGAAAGGGATAGCAGAGGGTGAGGTGGATATATAGTGTCATGGGAGCAAGGAATATGAGCTTGGAGAGACTTTGGGAGACAGTGGAGAATAGAAGGGCCCATGATTTGTGAGGTCACCACTGAAAGAATGAACAAAAATAACAAAAATTCTCTTAAAGAAGTTAGAGGAGCACCTTGTGCCCTCAACAACCTTTTGTTGAAGTTAGAGGTGGGCTAAAGTGGCTGATGTGAGAAGACAGAGACTAATCTCAAAAACAGTTTTCCCCCCAGAAAATGCTTTTAGCCTTGTCTGAAAAAACAAACAAACCACCAAATGTAGCCATTTGGGGGTTACCAGGAAATTTAGGAGGGCACACAATAGCAATCTCTGACCATTTACTGGAGCAACAGATTAAGGAACCTACTTATTTGGGCTTTTAAATGACTGACCATCAATATAGATTTTTGGGAGATAATGTTCATAGGAAGGTGCCTTATTTTCCCTTAGGAGTTCTATTTAGTATTCCAGTTTGTCTTCTGTATGAATTGTGTTTTTGCAAGGGAAACTGATGTCGGCACATGGTGTGTTACCAAATTGAGTTTTTCTGGGTGGAGGCTATGGCCTAATCCCCCTGCAGCATAAATTCTTTTCTTCTGTTGTGATAGCACATAAGAGATCTTCTTCTTCTTCTTCTTCTTCTTCTTCTTCTTCTTCTTCTTCTTCTTCTTCTTCTTCTTCTTCTTCTTCTTCTTCTTCTTCTTCTTCTTCTTCTTCTTCTTTCTTCTTCTTTCTTCTTTCTTCTTCTTCTTCTTTCTTCTTTCTTCTTCTTCTTCTTCTTTCTTCTTCTTTCTTCTTTCTTCTTCTTCTTCTTTCTTCTTCCTTCTTCTTCTTCTTCTTCTTCTTCTTCTTCTTCTTCTTCTTCTTCTTCTTCTTCTTTCTTCTTCTTTCTTCTTTCTTCTTCTTCTTCTTTCTTCTTTCTTCTTCTTCTTCTTCTTCTTCTTTCTTCTTTCTTCTTCTTCTTCTTTCTTCTTCTTTCTTCTTTCTTCTTCTTCTTCTTTCTTCTTTCTTCTTCTTCTTCTTCTTCTTCTTCTTCTTTCTTCTTTCTTCTTCTTCTTCTTTCTTCTTTCTTCTTCTTCTTCTTCTTCTTTCTTCTTTCTTCTTCTTCTTCTTTCTTCTTTCTTCTTTCTTCTTCTTCTTCTTCTTCTTCTTCTTCTTCTTCTTCTTCTTCTTCTTCTTCTTCTTCTTCTTCTTCTTCTTCTTCTTCTTCTTCTTCTTCTTCTTCTTCTTCTTCTTCTTCTTCTTCTTCTTCTCCTTCTCCTTCTCCTTCTCCTTCTCCTCCTCCTCCTCCTTCTCCTTCTCCTCCTCCTCCTCCTCTTCCTCCTCCCCCTCTTCCTCCTCCTTCCTCTTTCTCTCCTCTTTTAAAGAGACAGTCTTAAAAAACAAGAGACCTATTTTTTTTCTCTCTCTTCATTAGGGAATGCTAAGTAATCAAATTCCTTTTACCAATCAATATAATAAAACTGTTTTTTCAATTTAAAGCTTCAGATAATTGGGGGAAGAGAGTAAAAATAAGGGTAACCCATCCAGCTGCACCCCCTAAAGTCTTAATATCCACTTAAAGTGTTAGCTGATAAGAATTCCAGTGATTTGTATATTTGGATTTGAATTGGAGGGCATCTCTTAAAAAAGGAAAAGTAATTGGCCTAATGTGACACAAGTGTTTAGCAGTAGAGCCAGGAGTTGCTCTGAGGTCCTCTGATTTTAATAGAAATGTAACCTATACATAATTTGTTTAATTGAATTTCAGTGGTTTTAGTGAAGTGGGCAAAGAACTGGGAGTTGGAATTCCAGGTTGGTGGCAAGCATGTGTATGTTTGGTTGGAGGATATCACAGGTGTGGTAAAGATAGAGTTTTGGCAGCTAGCCGGGCCAGGCTAATATGTACCTATTGGGGTAATAACCAAATCCTTTGAGGAACAGTCCAGTTTTGACTGGAATAAAAATAAATAAGAGTTTTGACTTGCCAAAGTTTAAATAGTCTCAAAGGTTTGGATCTCTTCTATATCCAAGTGTCAAATCTTCCATTTTAAAAGTAATGAGAAGTGTATTATTGCCTAATGAATGAAAAATAAACATAGTATTAAGGCCAAATATTTATCTTTTCAAATTTCTCAAGATCCTCTCCTGTTTTCTTCTTCCTTCTCCCTCTTTTCCCCTTCCTATTTTCCTCCTCCCCAAGCTTTGTGTCTGATTCCCTAAAGTCTTTTTTTTTTTAACCCATACCTTCCATCTTAGAATCAATACTGTGTATTGGTTCCAAGGCAGAAGAGTGGTAAGGGCTAGGCAATGGGGGTCAAGTGACTTGGCCAGGGTCACACAGTTGGGAAAATGTCTGAGGCCAGATTTAAACCCAGGACCTTCTGTCTCTGGGCCTGGCTCTCAATCCACTGAGCTATCTAGCTGCACCCCCTAAAGTCTTAATATCCACTTAAAGTGTTAGCTCATGAGAATTCCAGTGATTTGTATATTTGGATTTAAATTGGAAGGGGTCTCTTAAAAAAAGGAAAAGCTTTCAGAACTCAGTACATAGATAATTGTGGGATTTCAAGCCAGGATAAGGGGGATAGGTTTTGGTGTTTTATTTTTTTGAAGGTGGAGAGGAGGTTATAGGGTTAGCCTCAAAAATAGATGACCACTTACTTTACCAGTTTCTACAACAGGTCATATAGTAATTGAGAAGGGACAATGAGAGCTGAAATCAGTAATATGTCATATGATGTAATTCTTGTAAGAAATCCTTTGTGAGGATTTCTGTGAGGGCCTTACCTTTGCCCTCACAGAAATGCATTCCTCAGGGATCTAACCACAAACATAAATGTAACAAAAAAGAAAATGAACTTCCCTTCCTCTGGAGTCAATTGAGGTCATGTTTTCCACTGGATAAACCACATTAAGTATGAAATTCTGTGAGATAAATCGACTACCTGGGCAAGTTGGGTAAAATTATCTAAATAGTTGTCTTTATAGTCAAAATAAGAGTCTCTCTGCTTTATTTTTCATGTAGAGATAAAGTTAAAAAACTGTGATGAGCCATCCCATGCCCCTGCCTTCCTCCATACTATCTTGTTGCTCGTACTTTTCCTGGTAAACTGTCTCAGTTAGACATTCAAGTCAGGATAGAGATCAGTCATTTTTTTTTTTAGATCTAGAGATCAGAACTGGAGATGAGCAATGTTTTTGGGTGCTACATGGAGGTGGGGGAATGTTTGCCTATGTAGGAAAGAGGAAGAAGAGGAAAAAAGAAAGGAAGGAAGGAAAGTGAGAAAGTAGGAAGTAAGAAAGTGAAAGGAGAGAGAAAAAGAAGTTGATGGAGAGGAAAAGAAGGAATAAAGGTAGAAAGTGAAAGTAGCCGCAGAGGGTCTCCCCCTGATTTAGCTGATACAAAGTATTTGTTATAAATAAAAGATTCAGCGGTTTTCAAATTTTGCTTGAGGAATAATGACTGAATGCCTGGGAGACTGCTGATGTGAACAGTTTGAAGTAAAGGGGTCTGACTCCAACCTAGACTGCTGGCTCTTCTGAAAACATTATTCAATAGCTATAGCCAGGTTAGTCGATTTGACCCCTGTTTCTAGGGTCAGATATGTTTTTCTTGCCCCTTCCTATCATATCATGAGTAGATGCTCAGGGCAGGATTGAAATCTCATATGGATATAATGTAAGAAAAGCCCGACTCAAGCCCGACTTGAGTTCAAGCAGAAGAAGTTAGAACAATCAATATAACAGAGTAAATATTTTTGCTTCAAGGATGAGGTTTTTGCTGAGTGATGAAATGAGGGAACAAGGCTGTTGTTTACACAATCACTCACTCACAATAACAAAATCCTTCCTTCCTTCCTTCCTTCCTTCCTTCCTTCCTTCCTTCCTTCCTTCCTTCCTTCCTTCCTTCCTTCCTTCCTTCCTTCCTTCCTTCCTTCCTTCCTTCCTTCCTTCCTTCCTCCCTCCCTCCCTCCCTCCCTCCCTCCCTCCCTCCCTTCCTCCCTCCCTCCCTCCCTCCCTCCCTTCCTTCCTTCCTTCCTTCCTTCCTTCCTTCCTTCCTTCCTTCCTTCCTTCCTTCCTTCCTTCCTTCCTTCCTTCCTTCCTTCCTTCCTTCCTTCCTTCCTTCCTTCCTTCCTTCCTTCCTTCCTCCCTCCCTTCCTCCCTCCCTCCCTCCCTCCCTCCCTCCCTCCCTCCCTTCCTTCCTTCCTTCCTTCCTTCCTTCCTTCCTTCCTTCCTTCCTTCCTTCCTTCCTTCCTTCCTTCCTTCCTCCCTTCCTTCCTCCCTCCCTCCCTTCCTTCCTTCCTTCCTTCGTTCCTTCCTTCCTTCGTTCCTTCCTTCCTTCCTTCCTTCCTTCCTTCCTTCCTTCCTTCCTTCCTTCCTTCCTTCCTTCCTTCCTTCCTTCCTTCCTTCCTTCCTTCCTTCCTTCCTTCCTTCTATTAAGGTTGGGACCATCTCTATTTTTTTTTTCATTTTTTATTGTCATGTAAAACTCACTTCCATATTGGTCATTGTGGTAAGAGTAAAGTCATACGTAACCAAAAGCCCAAAATAAAAAAAAATACACTGATGGAAAAGATGACTCAAACAGTTTTTTCTTTGGAGGTAGATAGCATTCACCATCTTTCAGGATAGTCCCAGATTATTGTATTGCTGAGAGTAGTCATTTTCACAGATAATCATCATCCAATATTGCTGCTCTGATGTACAATATTCTGCTAGTTTTGCTTATTTTGCTCTGCATCAGTTCCCACAGATCTTTACAGCTTTTTTAAAAATCATCTTATCATTTCTTATAGCACAACAGTATTCCATTACCAACATGCAATACAATTTGTTCAGCCATTTCCTAGTTTATGGGCATCCCCTCAATTTCTAATTCTTTGCCACCACAAAAAGAGCAGCTACAAATATCTTTGTACAAGTAAGATCTTTCCCCATTTTTATGATCTCTTTGGGATACAGAACCAGTAGTGGTGTTACTGGATCAAAGGGTATGTACAGTTTTATAGCCTTTGGGCATAGTTCCATATTGCCCTCCAGAATGGCTGGATCAGTTCACAACTACACCATCAATGTCCCAATTTTGCCACATCCCTGCCAACATTTTCCACTTTCTTTTACTACCATATTGGTCAATCTGAAAGATGAGGTGGTACCTCAGCATTGTTTTAATTTGAATTTCTCTAATCAATAGTGATTTAGAATTTTAAAATATTGATGGCTGTGATTTCTTCATTTGAAAAGTCCTCATTCATATCCTTTGACCATTTGTCAATTGGGGAATGGCTTGTATTCTTATAAATTTGACTTAGTTCTTTATAAATTTGAGAAATGAGACATTTATCAGAGAAATTTGTTATTAATCCTCCCCACAGTTTGTTGTTTCTCTTCTAATCTTGGTTAGATTAGTTTGGTTTCTTCAAAAGCTTTTATATTAAAGATAATAAAAATTAATAATACTTTGTATCTCTTGTTTGGTCATAAATGCTTCCCTTCTCCAAAGCTTTGTCAGGTAAACTATTCTGTATTCCCCTAATTTAGTTATGGTATCATTCTTTATGTATAAATCACATAACCATTTTGACCTTATCTTAGTATAGGGTCTGAGATATCGGTCTATACTTAACTTCTGCCATACTGTTTTTCAAATTTCCCAGAAGTTTTTGCTAAAGCTCTTATTCCAAAAGCTGGGATCGTTGGGCTATCAAACCCCAGGTTGCTAAGATAATTTATTTTAAATAGTATATCTAATTGAATCCATTGATCTACCATTCTATTCCTTAGCTAATACCAGATTGTTTTGATGGTTGCTGCTTTATACTACAGTTTGAGATCTGGTAATGCTAGGCCTCCTTACTTCACATTTTTTTTTATTGGTTTCCTTGAGAAGCTTGACCTTTTGTTCCTCCAGATAAATTTTGTTATTATTCTTTCTAGTTCTATAAAATAATTATTTGGTAGTTTAATTGGTGTGGAACTGAATGAATAAATTAATTAAGGAAGAATTGCCACTTTTATTATATTAGCTTGGCCTATCCAAGGACAATTAATAGTTTTTCCAATTGTTTAGATCTGACTTTATTTGTGTGAAAAGCGTTTTGTAATTGTGTTCATTTAATTCCTCTGTTTGCCTTAGCATGTATATTCTCTGGCATTTTAAACTGTCTAGGGTGATTTTAAATGGAATTTCTCTTTCTAACTCTTGCTATTGGACTTCACTGGTAATATATAGAAATGCTAATAATTTATGTGGATTCATTTTGTGTCCTGCAACTTTACTAAATTTATTAATTATTTCAACCAGTTTTAAAATTGATTCTTTAGTATTCTCTAAGTATACCATCATATTATCCTCAAAAAGTAATAGTTTAGTTCCTCATTGTCTTCTTTAATTCCTTTAATTTCTCCCCCCTCATCACTAAAGCTAACATTTCTAATACAATATTAAATAATAGTGATAATGAGCATCCTTGCTTCACCCATGATCTTATTAGGAAGGCTTTTAACTTATCCCCATTGTACATGATACTTGCTGAAGGTTTTAGGAATATACTACTTATCATTTTAAGGAATTACCCATTTATACCTATATTTTTTAGTGTTTTTAATAGGAATGGGTATTATTTTTTGTCAAAGGCGTTTTCTGTAACTATTGAGATAATCCTGTGATTTCTGTTCATTTGGTTATTGATATGGTCAGTTATGCTGATAGTTTCCCTTATATTAAACCAGCCCTGCATTCCTGGTATAAATTCCACCTGTTCATAGTGAAAGATCCTTGTGATATATTGTTGTATTTTTCTTGTTAGTATATTATTTAAAATGTTTACTTCTATATTCATTAATGATATCATTTTCTTTCTCTGTTTTTGTTCTGCCTGGCTTAGATAACAGTACTGTAAGGGGTAAAAATTAGGAGTTATTGACTGAATATATTATACTAGTGGTTGCCAAGGATTAATTCAATCTCAATAAATTACTCAAATCAGTTTGGGATTTTTATGGTGGTTTTAATTACAATAGCAGGAAGAAATTAAGAAGAAGAGAGAGAGAAAAAAAGAGAAATTGAACTGCTCTGGCAAGCCAGATAAGATTTTGGAGGTCAAGGAAAGGAGTAAAGGAGGAATCAGTCAACTTGCCAAGGACACTCAGGGAAGATGCCTCACCTAGCCCATGCTACAGAGCTTCTTCCAGCTACCTCACCGACAAGCCCCAAACCACCAAAATGCCAAGATGCCCAGCACACTGCCACTAGCCACAGGAGCCAGAGAGAGAGAGTCACTTCTCTGTGAGAGAGCTGGAGAGAGGACATGATGCGAAATATATAGATTGTTCTTTACATCACTTCCTGCATCTCACATGTACCAATGGTAGCTTAAGCTTGACTTAGGACAGCCTAGGGGGTCTGTCAGTTGTTTCTTATTTTTCACTTGCTAGCAAATGTCTGTCATAGGCCATCCTCCTCAACACTTAATCCTTAAGTAGGGGTGTATACATTCCTGGTTGTTAGGATTTTAAAGACTAATCAGGGTGGAGAAAATCTAAAATTCACAGCACCATATTTGTTTCATAAAAAGAAATTGGGTGGATTCCCTCTCTACCTATTTTTCCAAATTGTTTATGTACTATTGAGATTAATTGTTCTTTAAAGGTTTGATAAAATTCACTTGTGAATCCATATGGCCCTAGGAGTTTTTTCTTAGGGAGTTCATTGATGGATTGTTCAATTTCTTTTTCTGATATAGGACTATTTAAGGATTCTATTTTCTCTTTTGCTAATCTAGGCAATTTGTATTTTTGTAAATATTCATCCATTTCACTTAGATTGTTAGATTTATTGTCATATAATTGGGCAAAATAGCTCCTAATGATTGCTTTAATTTCCTCTTCATGGTGGTGGGTTCACTCTTTTCATGTTTGATACTGATTATTTTATTTTCTTCTTTACTTTAAAAAATCTAATTAAATAATGCTGTCTATTTTATTTCTTTTTTATTAATAAAATTAATGCCTAGTCTTATTTATTAGTTCAATGATTCTCTTTCAATTCTATTATTTTCTCTTTTAATTTCTAGGCTATTCAATTTAGTCTTTAAATGAGAATTTTAAATTTGTTCTTTTTCTAGCTTTTTTTTTAGTTGCATGCCCAATTTATTGATCTGCATTTTCTCTATTTTATTGATTATATAACATTCAGAGCTACAAATTTCCCCCTAAATACTGCTTTGGCTGTATCCCATAAATTTTGATGTGTTGTCTCCTCATTATTATTCTCATTAATAAAATTATTGGTTGTTTCTATAATTTGTTCTTTGACCCCCCTTTTTATCATTAGATTTTTTAGTCTCTAATTAATCTTTGATTTATTTTTCCATGGAGCTTTATTAATCAAGGTTTTTTATTACATTATGATATGAAAAGGATACATTTATTCTCCTTTTGATCTTGCTCTTTTTCCTTTCACTCTCTTCCTCCTCACCAGTGTTTTGCTTTTGATCATACCCCTACTTCTCCCTCCATCCTATTACCATCCTCTTTCCCATCTTATTCCCCTCCTACTTCTCTATAGGGTAAGATAGTATTCTATACCCCATGGAGTATGGTTTTTATTTCCTCTCTGAGCCAGTTACAATTAGACTAAAGTTTAAGCATTGCACATAACGACCTTCATCATCCCCTCCACTGTAATAGTTTTCATGCCTCTTTAGGTTAGATAATTAGCCCTATTCCATCTCTCCCTTTTCCTTTCTCTCAGTACAATCCTCTTTTTCACCTCACCCCTGTGGCAGACACTTGAAGAGAGAGAGGTTTTTCAGGACAAGCCAAGATACAGGAAACAAGCCGGGGATCTGATCTGCAAAATCAAGGAGAAGGTTCCAAATGGGATGTTCCCAGGAGAAAGAGGCAGTTGAAGCTGACCAGGGGAGAAACTGGAACTTCTGATTCTGTCTCTGGCTCTGAGAGTTGAAGTTGGCCAGGGGGATTTGTTTCTGTCTCTCTCTCTCTGAGATTTTACTGAACAAGAGTTGGAGGAAAGTCAGGCTGAAAGAGAGACTTTTCTTGGTGGCTGGCTGAGGGGAAAGAAATCCTGAACTAATTTTGTTAGTTCTGTCCCAGACTGAAGGACCCTCAGGGGCAGGGGAGCTTCTGGAGTTAAGCTGAGAGACATTGATGAGTTTGTGAAGAAGAAAGAAGATTTTAAACAGTTGTCCTCCATTCATCTCTCTAACTATCCCTCTGAGTCACAATTGGGACAAGACTGACTATTTCTATAACCCTTCTAAATTCTCCTTGTAGTTTAGGGAAACCCTCATCCCTCTTTCCTCAGATTCCTTGTCCTGTTATCCCAATAAACCCATTACCTGAGAAAAGAAAGGAAGAAGTTTTTTCTCATAAATATCATAATCCACTTAGGGGGGAGGGAGGAAGCCAAAGGTTTCAAGAAGAAACTGGGAGAGAGAGGGTTGGAGAAGGGAGGGAGTGAAGGGAGGAGGAGGTTAGGAAATAGAGTGATCCATTAGCCATCAGTAGGGATCAGTAGGCAAACCCCAGAGCATTCCCCTTTAGCAGTATCATTGTGGCAACATCTATTTATATGTAGCAGTATCTTTCAGTATCCCTCTATCTCTCTAGCAGCATCTCTCTGTATCTCTCAGTATCTCTGAAGAAAGTATTTCTATCTCCATAACTAGTAGCAGTTCTCCAGTCACAGTCAAGCCAGACTACATTTCAGTTAGTTAGTTCAACAAGAAATAGTTTCCACAGATTACCTATTAATACACTCCTTCCATCATATCATCCCAATCTGCTTACTTTCCCATCCTCTGTCTAAGTAAACTTCTAACTGCTCTACTACTGAAATAGGTGGGTAGAATAATAGGCACTTAAATAAATACCTTATGACTAATTAACTATTTATTAAGCTAAGGGAAGTAAAAGAAGGGAATTGGGGAGATCTAAATTTAAAACCCTAAAGTTAGTATACTAAACCATTGGACATAGGCTTTTGGTCTCACCCTAGGCTTGATCAGGTCAGGCACAGAGCAGCACAGCAGATTTCCCTGACCTGGGGCTCTGCCTTGAGCTTTGATAAGGGTTAGTCAATCTTCCTCAACCTAGCACCCTGGGGACTTCCCCTGCAAGTAATTGGAGGGGGGACACAGTGCTAGGTCTCCCAACTGTCCCAAACTGGGATTCATGTCCTCACCAAAAGCCTAGGCTAGGACTCTTGGCCTTGGACTGGGTCCAATAGATCACACTGTGCAGCACAGACGTTCCTGGCTGAAATTCTGGACCTTAGTACATGTTTGCTTGGTACTTTAAGGTGTGTGTGTTGGGGTTAGACTGCTATTGATCCAGGAAGGGTTTTAGGGTCTGGTTGTTGGCTTAGATCCAGGTTCAGAATCTGAAACAGTAGATATGGAGTATGTGTGTGTGTGTGTGTGTGTGTGTGTGGCTTGCTGTTGCCTTGCTCTGTATTCCTGTTGTCTA
The DNA here is from genome assembly GCF_027887165.1 of Monodelphis domestica. NCBI lineage: Eukaryota > Metazoa > Chordata > Mammalia > Didelphimorphia > Didelphidae > Monodelphis > Monodelphis domestica. Next base: position 148,415,325 of record NC_077231.1, read on the forward strand.
TGTTCACCTCTCACCCCAGTGCTCCAGATGTTCTCCGTCTTCCTTTCAAGTTGTTTTCTTCAATGAAAGTTGCTTCACTCTGTCTCCTTGTTGGTTCTTTCACTCCTGTATTCATTTTGTGGCATTATTTCAAGATTGATTGAAGAGGATTTTCATGGTAGTTTCAAGCTTCCCTGTTCCAACTCCACCATATTCATTTCAGAACTGGAAATCTTATATCAACAATTTCTTAAAGTCTTGCTAGGTACAAAGCTATATGTAGGAAGATGGGGATATTAAGTAAAAAAAATAAATCTTTTGGGGAGCAGCTAGAGAAGAGGTCCTGGGGTTCAAATTTGGTTTCAGACCCTTCCTAACTGTGTGACCTTGGGCAAATTACTTAAGCCCAGTTATTTTGCTCTTGCCACTCTTACGTCTTGGAACCAATACACCCTAGTAGTAGTCTCTTGGAAGCCGAGAATGACAATTGTCTTTGTGCATTATCATCTATTGATGTACCCTCATGTGGCTTTGAAGTCCAAAGACTGAGGCACAATGTTTGTGGCCCATGGGGCATGGAACGCCAGTTGTTACGGGAGATGAGATTGTGGCCTGGTGTCGGCATTCACGCGCAGCGGCAAGACGTCGACATCATTCATCTTCAAAGGTGGTGGCAGCACCAATACACAGTATTGACAGAAGGTAAGGGTTTAAACAAACAAATACATAACTGTTATGAACTAGCTTAAAATCTAATAGTGAGTATGAGACACAAATACCTTCAAATTAGAGGACTATTAAGTACAAAAGGAAAGTCCAAAAGCGTGGTATGAGGGATTCAAGGAGGGAGGCATTACTTGTAGCAATGGGAATAAGGGAAAGTGATGCAGTGATACCTAAACTGAACTTTGAAGGAACAAGATTTTCTTCAGATATCCAGGAAAGGTAGAGGAGAGAAGGTCAATTCTAGGATGTGGTGAAGGTAACTGACTTCTGAGGAAAAGACCTATTTAAGGCAGAGTGCAAATATTCTTTGGGGGATCCAGAAGGAGCTGCTATTTTAAAGCCTTTTAATGTGCTTCCATTTTACCGTCTAGAGAACATGGTACCAGTTAAGGGATTATGTATGATGTGCATTTCAAGAGGGTCATATGGCTTGTGCAAATGTGTGGAGGTGAGTGAGGACAAGATGAGCCTGGGAAATGGTTAGTAATTGGCAGTTTCCCAGTCCTATTCCAACCATGACTTCCTGGGTGTCTTCCTGGGTTGTGTCTTCTATCCTTCCCCTTTCAACTTTAGCACTAGGAACATTAGGGTAGCTACTTTGCACAATGGAGAGAGTACCTGGACTGGAGTCAGGAAGAATCATCTTCCTATATTCAAATTTGGCCTTGGACACTGATTAGCTCTTTGATCCTGAACAAGCCACTTCACATCATGTACCTTAGTTCCCTCACCTGTAAAATAAACCAGACAAGGAAATGGCAAACCACTCCAAAATCTCTTCCAAGAAAACCCCCAAATCAAGCCATGAAGCTTCTGATGTGACTGAACAGTAATAACTGTGAACAGTAATTATATCAACACAATTCCTGGTAAAGATTTTTCAGTCAGCTGCTCTACAACCTCAACCATCATTCACTGTGACTTTTTTGCCAGCATGTTTCCTCTAGTTATGCCTTGTCTTTCCCTAATAGAACATAAACTCCTTGAAGACAAGACTTATTTTGCTTGTTTGTAATTTATCCCCAGTGCTCAGTAAATGCTTTTTTATTCATTCATTTGGTTGGAAAGGAAGCCATGAGATTAAGGTAGCTCTTAATGAGCTTATATTTCATTTTGTCTGAAATGCTTTAAGTTTTAAAGAAGGTGATGGACATAGTCAAATCTTCACATAGGAAAGAATATTTGGGCAGATGGATGGAAGAGAGATTAGACAGGAGACTGGTGACAGGAAGACTAATTAGGAAGCTTTGTAGTAGGCCATAAAGTGATAATAAGGACCTGAACAGGATGACGCGGCAAGTGTGTGCTGGGGAAGAGGGAGGTTAGAAGGATAAGATGATGGGAGAGACATTGCAGAAGTCAAATGAAGGGAACATTGCAGACTGTAAGTGTATGTATGCATGTGGGGAGTGGTAGTGGGAGGGAAGAAGCTATGTTTGGGCAATGAAATTTAGATCCTAATATATCTGGAGAATGATGGGCTCTGACTAGGAATAGGGAAGTTAACAGGAGCACCAGATTTTGGAGTGACGAGGATGAGTTACATTTTGGAAATGTGGAGTTTGAGGTGGAATATTCCCAGTGAAGATATATAGCAGGTGGTTGAAAATATGGCACTGGGGCTCAGGGTCTAGGCTTATTTGATGGGATAGGTTTTCTTTCCAAAGGGAGAGGAAAATGAGAGTCTTAATATAGTCACTGCAGATTCTCAGGCAATGAGGCAGTCAGGGAAGCCTATTGAAAAGTAGACGCTGGGAGAGGAATAGGTCAGGTCTAGAGAATGTCCTGCAGAGCCACCACGGGAAGCTGAAAACACGTTCTTACAATGGAGGAAAGGGTGTTTCACCCCTAACTCCATCTTTCCACAGAATTTCTACTTTTCATATCTCTCGCCCCCTCCTCATCCTCCAGAAAAAAGTATTTCAGGAAGACTTCTTGGCAAAGTCTCAGTAGACAAATGATACGGCACCGTGCAACGCTCAACTTGGGCTGACTTGGGAAGCCAGGGAAATCCCTACAACTGGGACAGAAGATGGATGTTTGGGAACTCGTGGAGCGGGGGTGCTTGCCCCACTCACGCCCGTGTTTTCTTGTCATTCTCTTGGCTTCTGCCAATGGGAGCAGCAGCTGGCGTTGAGGAGTTGTTGGGGGTGGGGGTGGGATAGGCAGAAGGTTGAAGGGAAGCCTTGGGCAGAGATGGGGGAAGACTCGCACGTGACAATTACTCCATACAGGGTTCTGGGCTGCGGTAGAGCATTGCTGTATGCCGGTTCCGGGGCCGTTTCTCTTCTCTCTTCCTCATTCACCTCCTTGAGTCCAGGCAGCCTTCTGCCTGGAAGTCTGGCTCTTTAGAAAGGTAAAGGGAATCAGGGCCTGGAAGGTTCAGGCTCTCTCCTCTTTGCCCCTTCGAATCTCTTAATACTCTTAATAGCTATGTCTTTCAGGCCGCCCTCCCCCCCCCCCCCCCCCCCCGCCTTCCCTCCCCCCACCCCTTCCTCATTATTTGACGTGCGCGCGGTTTTGGTGCAATGCGAATTATTTCTAGTCACTCAGTCAGGAGGAGTTTTGACAGCCAGGGAGAGCCCAGAGCCGGCTCAGTCGGAGCTCCAGAGTCGAACGCCCACCCACACCTTTCCCACCATCACTTCCTCCTTCTCCTCCCATTGCCATAACAACGAACTACGGTCCGCCAGCTACAAAGTGATATTGATACCAGCCAACAACTCGAAACAGCCCCAGCAGCAGCGGCAGCAATATCCCCAACTGAGGACCGCGGGTGAAAGGGAAGAGGAGGGAAGGGAAGCCGTGTGGGTGTGTGCGCGTGTGTCTATCTGTCACTCAGTCCCTGCCCGGCCCTTCACCTCCCTCGCATAGCACACGCACAGTGCGTGCCCACCCTCTCCGCCTCCAGGGTGCCAACTTACAGGGCACTTAGGCGGGCGGACACTCACTGCTCCTCCTTCTGACTGAGAATAGAAACTCCCATCTCCTCTGAACCGGTGGTCTCCCCCGCAAAATAAAACCTTCATCTAGAACATCCCTTTTGGAGGGTCCCCCCACTCAAGGCTAGGCGAAGAAATGAAACAGAATAGGATCCCCACCTCGTGTCCCTGTGCCCTTTATTCCCCATCTCCATTCTAAGGAGTAATGAAGTAGCCGGGACAGGAAGCTCGGAGCCCCTCTGGGCTGGGGAGACCTCGGTGGAGGGAATTCCCCCAGCTGGTTAGGACTATTGTAATTGGTGGTTGGCTTTTTTTTTTTTTTTTGAGGGGGAGGGCAGGGCGTCTGAACCCTAGTGCAGCAGAGTAAAGATATCCCCGAAGGTAGCAAACCAGGGAGAGCGAGGGAGGGGTGAGTGGGAAGAGGGAGGGAGGGAGGGAACGAGCGAGAGAGCGAGGGAGGAGAAAAAGGAGGCAAGAAAAGTAGCTGGAAGTGGGGTCTGCAGCAGGCGCTAAAAGAGCTGTTTGAGCAGTGGCAGCGGAGACCTCGGCGGCAGCAGCGGCGGCGGCAGGAAGTCTGTGCCAGAGAATAGCAGAAATTAGAGACCCGAAGAGATCGAGGCAGAGAGAGTGAAAGAGGAAACTGCAGAGGAGGAAGCACAGCGGCAGTTGAAAGTCTCTTTCTGGTTCCCTCTCTGAGCATCTCCCTCACACGCACGCACGCCGGCAGCAGCAGCAGCAGCAAACAGCAGCAGCGGGAGCGGCAGCGGTGCTGGTGGTTGTTGGTTGTTGTTGGTGGAGGTCTAGTCGGCTCTCCATCCATTCAGTACTTGCACATTTCATCTCCACGATAGGATAGCTCTCCCAGCGCCTCTTGCCTCTCCTCCCGCTTTTCTTCCAGAGCCCTACGCACTCCCTCTTCCAGCCCCGCCGCCACCCCCACTCTCCCCCCTCAGTCGTCCCTCCACCTCCACCAGACACTCGGCTGCCATGGCCCGGGAGAACGGGGAGAGCAGCTCCTCCTGGAAAAAGCAAGCAGAGGACATCAAGAAGATTTTCGAGTTCAAGGAGACCCTGGGAACGTAAGTAGGGGCTGGAAGGAGGGGAAAGGGTGGAGGCAGCTGCTGTGGCTGTGGCTGTGGCCGTGGGTGCTGTGGTGGCTCCCGCTGCTACTGCACCGAGCCGGGATCGCAGTGTCCTCATTGTCCCACTCGAGGCTCTGCAGATTCTCCCTCCAACACCCAGACGTGTGTGTCCGTGTTCTGGGAGCCCTGCATATGCTCCCACCCCAGGGCGGTGGTGTGAGCTCGTGGCTTTCAGAGAATAGCTCACCCAGGAGGTTGATTCTCCCCCCCCCCTCCCAATTTCTATCCATCTCTGTGCCAGGTCTGAATATGGTGAATATTTACATTATGCGTACATTGTGGATTTACACAGTGTTTGTATATCTATCTATCTATCTATCTATCTATCTATCTATCTATCTATCTATCTTTATATATATATATATATATATATATATATCAATGTATGTGCTGTCCAAAACACATTTTGTTCAAGAATGCTAGGATTTTGTAATATCACTCATTTAGATATACATACATAGTATGTTTACATGCACATGACATTGATTAACACAACTGATAAACATAACAGCTAGCTATTTATACAGCAAGTGCTGGGCATCTTTGGCTATATGGTGCTTATATCATAAGATAATTCTACTGTTTTCAGGGTCACATGTGGGTAAGTCTTTGCGCCTGTGTGTATATATGTATATTATAGTATGCAGAGCCACTTGTTTATTTCAATAGCAACTAGCAGTGTCACTGTCAGTTTAGTTTGGTTTCTATGCTCTACCCTAAAGCTGATGGACACTGTTAAAGAAGAGCAGAAATAATTGGGAGACACTGCCTGGGTGTTTTCAGCATGTTTTCTGTAGTTTAATGGTCTTTAGTGTGTCTTTTACCTCAGCTAATTTTTTTTGCTAGGTGTGGTAGTTTGAGGAGAAAGATTAGTTGGGAAAGATAATAGCAAAGGGGAACTATGGCAAAGTGCAAAGATGGAAGATGAAGAAAAGTTATCTTCTTCCTTCTTAAATATCTTCATGCATGTGTATATAATGTGAGCATACCCATTTAGAGAATGAATCTTGGTTGTTGTAAAACTATGCATAGCTATTAAGGGTGGAAAGAAAATGGGGAGTCTGGAGTTGTCATGTTTGATCAATCAGCATGTTCTTTGCTGCCCTATTCTTTTGGCAGAGTCAGGTTTTTGAATATGGCTTGCCTTCTAGTGTAGCCAGTGTCTACTGCAGCTACATATAGTTCTTATTAGCAGAGGGCAGACTAAAGAGAAGTGAATTACATTTATTTCAAGTACTTCCTATTCTAATTCCAGCAAATGCTTCCACAACAAGTTAAATATTCCTCATGCTTCTTCAGGGAAGGCAATCTATAGGCATGTGGCAGTGTAGTATGGTCAAAAGAGCACAATTTGACTTAGGTTTGAGCCCTGGCTATTTCTACCACTTATCAGTGGTGTGATTTTTGAATGAGTTTACCCCAATAAACATTAATTTCTTTTTCTTTAAAGTGGGGGTATCAATAGTTGTCCTATCTATCATAAAGTGCTAGAAAAATCACATTAGATAATACAGATGTATCCAAAAAGTCTTTTAGTGCAGTTTTAAGCTGTTAAAGCCTGAAATTACATGACTTCTGGAACAACTTTTTATGTAAAACATTTAAAAAACTACATAGACTATATAAATACAAGAGATGGTAATAATAATAGTAAATATAATTATTATCATTATTATTAGGTAAGGGCATATTTCTGCTTTTAGGTCTACCTTAAAACAAGATAAAAGAACATTAATGGAGAGGGGGGTTTTGCTTTGAGGAGATGAGCACAGCCAGTTAGTGGATTAGTTTGGTTAAAAACTTTTGAAGTTTATTCAGGTGCTGCTGTTCTAATTCTAAGCTGCTCAAGTTACTGGGTAATAAAAAGCTTGCTATTGCTTGTCATCCTGGGTATGTAATTCTTGGGCTTCAAGAGATGGGATTTGGAAAGAATGAAATCATAGTCTGAGGGTCCAGTCATTAAAGTGGCATGTTAAACCCTTCCCAGTATAATTTTTTTCTTCAACCCTCAGTTTTTTCATTTCTAAAACTGGCTCTAATTTTTCCATATAGGTTTATGTAGCTTTCCTTAGCTGACTTTTGTTTCGTAGATAAATACACATCTCTGCAGTGGCTAAAAGCTACAGATGATCAACCCAGGAGATCCACTGCTTCATTGAATTTCTGTTGCTGCTGCTACTGCTGCTGCAGCAGATAGTTGTCTGTGGTTCAGTTTTTTTTTTTAAAACCTTTGCCTTTTATCAAGGGCTAGCTAGGCAATTAATTGGACTTAAGTGACTTGCCCAGGGTCACACATTTAGAAGTGTCTGGGGCCAGATTTAAACCCAGAACCTTCCATCTTCAGTCCTAGTTCTCTTACTACTGAGCTATATAGCTTCTCACTGTGGGTCAGTTTTTATGATGATTGAATATTCAGGAGCTAAAAAATGCCAAAAAATTCTGTATGAGCAACCTCTAAAACTCATCACATTTTTAGGGAATATATGTTATCTATGGATAACTCCTCACTGTAGATGCTAAATAAATCATTTCTTTAGAATAAAATAGAAAGACTTTGAAAGACAGTAGGTGAAGTGGAAAAGAAGTTTGATTATTGGTCAAGAAATGGATTCAAATCCCACCTCAAACACTTTTTACCTGAGCAATCCTAGGCAAGTAACTTGACCTCTTGATACCTCAGTTTCCTCTATAAGGAGTTGGACTCAAAGAACTTTAAGGTTCCTTTAAGCCCTCCGTGATAAGTCCATCATCCTTTGGAAAGAACATTTCTCTCAATTTCCCCTAGAGGGCTGGCATGCTGGAGGCATGGGTTTCAATTTTATTTCCATGCTATTCCCTAAAGATAATGAATACAATTAAAGAGCATAAATTAATTAGTGCCAATAATCCAGAAATTCTTGGACTTTCTAGAAGTGGTTGGTCCCTAGTATTGGATACATTATTTCTCTCTGCAACAAGCTCAAGTGACCTTGGTCAATATCTAAATATGGAAACTATATCAAGTCCATTCATGGCTAATTTTGAGCCTTGGCCCTCTTATTTCTGTTTGTAGTGAAATCTAGCAAAGGAAAATTTAGAAATTGGAATTAAGACTGGAATGCATTTTTCTTGTGCTCTGTAGTTTTCATATCCACCCACCCATCTATCTATCTATCTATCTATCTATCTATCTATCTATCTATCTATCTATCTATCTGTCTGTCTGTCTGTCTGTCTGTCTGTCTTTATATGCATATATTCCCATTTTTCTTACACTTTCACAGTATTGCTTAGAGGGTTGAATGGTAATTGTCTCTTGTCCCCTTTCATTATTTCCATATTTTATGGAAAAACAGATTAATGTGAAGGCAACTGTCTGACTTGATTGAAGTAATTCAAAGAAAAGATGAAAATTTGCCATTCTAAACTTTCATAATCAGCTATATAGTTGATAAAGGCAGTTCACTTCCTTTGTGAAGCTGAACATTTAGTGGCAGAGGCAAAAGGGGAGGGCAATTTAGTCTCTTTAGTTAAAGTGATCTACATTTTTTGGGGGGAGATATAGAGATACGATTTGGTGGAATGGAATATATGTTATATAGTGTTGTAACTGAAGGAAAAAAGAAACTGAATAAGATAAAGGGAATCTAGGAGAAAAGGATTAGTGCCTGTGTGGATGCTAAAATTTGTTTATGATATACCAATGAGTCAGGACTTAGGTAAAATGTTTTGACCCCTTTCATATCTCAGTTTATCTTCCTTTAAAATGAGGGCCATTACACTTAGCCACCTCAGGCAATAAGGTGGTGATATTTAATTAACGTTTATTTTTCAGCAGATGTTTTAGAGTCCTGGCAAATTTTAAAAGGCATATCAATATGATGTAACAGTAAATTAGGAGTAACATTCATTTATGTGTGTATTTGCCAAATCTGCAGTTCATCAGTCAGTTACAGAGTTCTCAATAGCTTCTGAAAGAAAAAAAAAACATTACAATCTATTATTTGAAGGCACATATGTATGAAAAGTCTACACTGGTAGTTTGTCTAGTAATAACTCCTTACTCATTAACATCAGCACCATCATTCCAGTCTATAAAAATTAATTCCAGGCTCTAACATGACTAGAGAAGAAGGCACCAACAATAGGCATATCCTAGGCAATATTTTTCTGGGATTTAAGAATTATTTTCAATGACAAACTGATGATACCTAGAAATAACATTATGTTTTTCATTGCTTTGTATACATCAATATAAGTTGTAGCATTGATTAAAAAAAATTAAGGAGATGTAGTAATGAATAGTATAATGCCCAGGACTAGAAATGAGAGAAAGTTAGGTTCTTATCTTGGCTCTGCAATGACTATGAGTGGCCACAAAGTGAATCACTTGCCTGTCTTCTCTGGATCTTTGATTCCTCAACAATAAAAGGAAATTGTATTTTATGATCTTTAAGGATTTTTTCAGCCATAAAAATATATGAATTACTTTTAAAGTTGAATGTATCTTGCCTTGGCAATGTTGTTAACAGCCCACTTGCAACAAGAAATTGGTTCAGACTGATCAGTTCTCTGTGGTGGACCTATTTACATGCTCTGCTAATAGCTGAATGAAACTGTCTATAATTATGACAATGAATCCTCATTCTTCTTCATGTCACCAGCATTGGCCACTCTTTTTCCATCAGTGGATACTGTCCAAGTGAGTAAGAAAAGTAGAAATAGAAATTTGAACAAGGCAAGAGTGGTCTTACCCTGCTTATATCATATTGTCGTAATTCATTATCTGAAAAATTCTGAATACATCCATCCTTTGAGGCCATATGTGATCAACTTATCTGTTAAACAAATGGGATAACTGCCTGTACCTGACTGGACTGTGGAGTGGGGAAATTGGTTGGGTAGGGAAGAGGGGAATAAAAAGGAAATTGAAGTTTTTTTTTTGTTTGTTTGTTTGTTTGCAAATTTGGCTATCTGCCTTACTAGTTATTTATCTGGGAACTTTTGAGCATTTTAAGGTCAGTGAGAGTCTTTTGAAGTTTTATTTAAAGAGGGTAAAGGTTTTGGGAGGGGTAGGGAAAGTCCTTAATTGTCATCAAAGGGAAGTGCTTTCACAACTTTTGTTTTAGCATTTTGAATTTTTTATTTTCTGTTTTTAAGATGATATGAATTCAACCATTCATTATGATTAAATAAGTGTTTGCTGGATACCTATTATGCCTAGTCATTGTCTGATGGGTTCACACACACTTTAGTTATTTATGGACCTTTTAACTTTGAAGATGTATTATTGCAAAACTTTTGAAAGCTTTTTACTTCAAAAGTACCTAATTCCTGTGGAACCTTCTTCAGCTCTGCTCTCCTGGTCTTTTATAGTGCTCCAAATGTGATTTTATATATATGTATATGTATATGCATATATAAGTACTTCAAAAACCTAAAAACTTTAAAATGTTAGCTATTATTACTAATTATTATTACTATTCTGTATAGAACAGTCTTTTTCATACTCTTGTGTCAAGAAATCCTCCATATTTTTATTTGGCCAGAAGTATTTTTTAAGTGCACTCTTTTCTGTGACTGTGGGTAAATTGTTGTTTTGGTGTATCTCTCAAAGGAATGGACTGTTAGAAGTAGGAAGAATTTTTTTTTTTGTTTTGCTACCAGTGAAAATGCATTCTCTTGCCTGCAGGCATAGAAATGGGGGGAGCTGTGGCACTTGTCACATTAGCATATAACTCTTCCAACTGATTTGGGAATTTAATCCCCAAAGATTAAATGGGAACAACACAAATATAAAATATGGTTACTTTTTTTTTTTGCTAGTGTGTGTGAAATAAATATATAAAAAACAAAACAAAACAAAACTTCCTACTGTAGAAAAGGAACAGTCTCTACTCTGCATAATTGTGGTGCTCTGGAAATAAAACAGTTGCTGCCTTGCTAGTGGCTGAAGTGAGCTGTTATCTTGAGGAAGAATTTGTGGATTTAGATCTATGACCTTAATCACCACACTGAACATCTTTGTATTTCTGTGGGTGGCTACTTCTCTAAGGTCAGGGAAGGATATTAAGAGTTAATTTGGTGTGTTTTTTTCTTTGACTAGGTCCATAAAGCCCCTTAATCTCTCCTTTCCCTAAACAAATCTCCTTAAATCCCCATCAATCTCTCTCCTCCTCCTTATCTGTGCAAGATTAGTCTCAGTTTAGAAGTAGTGGATATAACCTTATTGGTCAATTTTTGCAGACCATGGCAGTCAAAACTGTTCATAGAGCATAGTGAAAAGACCTCTGAAAAGACTCCTGGAAGTGCTTATCCTCCCTTTATTTAGACTAGAGAATCTATCTCAATTAAAAAAAAAAATTTACCTTCCATCTTAGAACAGATATTATGTATTAGTTCCAAGGCAGAAGAACACTAAGGACTGGGTAATAGGGTTAATGACTTGCCCAGGTTACAGAGCTAAAGTGTCTGAAACCAAATTTGTACCAAGTACCTTCTGTCTTTAAGCCTGGCTCTCAATCTACAAAGCCACCCAGATTCCCTCTTTAATTTTTTAAATGAAGAGAGAATATCTTGTTAAAGGCAAGAGCAATAGAGACTTGTATGGAATCTGTGGATCCACTTTTCTTTCTTGATTTCAGGTACACAAGTTGATTTCTACAGAGTGGCTAAAACTTAAGACCCTGGACCTTGGAATAAATACTAGCATGATACCCTTGACTCCAGATAATGTACTAGGAGTCAATAGTGTACTGGTATCTTCCTTTCCTATTCTGATTATCTAGGACAGTGGTGTCAAACTTACATAGAAAAAAGATACTAGAAAATTCCCTACATGTATATTGACTTAGAAAACCACATATCAACACTATCTTTATTCCTTTGTAGTTTTATTTATTTTGTTAAATATTTCCCAATTACATTTTAATCTGTTTCTGGATATACTGGGAGTGCTGTAGATTGATGTCTTTGACACTTCTGATGTGGGCAGGAGGTGCTCTCCATCCTGCTCATTCTTTTGTTGTTATTGTGGTGATAGTGGTTTATTGTTACTACAAATTTTTAATATTTGCATGGTTGTTATCTAATTTGCGAATTAATTGGGCTGAATTAAAGTTAGCCAAAGCCTAGGCTAGATATGTATAGTAAAAAAAAAGAATAATGGCTAAGAGTCAGAGCATTGGGGTTCCAATCCTACCTGCAATATCCACTACCTGTGAGATCCTGGGAAAGTGTTTTATCTTCCCGGGGCTTTGGTTTCCTCATATGTAAAATGAATAAATTGGATTAGATGGCCATTACATCTGATGTAAAAAGGAAAATCACAAGCTACATTTGTTTATATTCTATCAGGCCAAATAGTCTTCAGTAGTCAACTAGTTTTGACTTCTTTCTTTATATCTCAACAGTTTGAAGAAGATATAGAATCCTTCTCAGCTATTTCAAACAACAAAGAATCACTTCTAACAGTGTCAGTGAGATAATGTGTAAAATGCTACAGAAATGCCAATTATTGGTATTATCTATTATTTATTTTATCGGGCAGTCAGGTGGCACAGTGGATAGTGCACCAGGTCTGGATCCTGACTCCAGAGCTGACCTTAGATACTTACTAGATGTGTGATCTTGGGTAAGTCACTTCACTCTCAGTTTTTTGCCTCCAGTCTCTGTCAAAGGAGCTGGAGAAGGAAATGGCAAGCCACTCCACTATCTTTTCTAAGAAAACTCCAAAAAGGGGTCATGAAGAGTTGGACACAATTAAACAACAGTAAAATTTTTATCCTGGTTGCTAATGAGTAGTAACAGGTTGGGGGCAGAAGCAAGGGAACAGATTACTGAGTTAGAAGTGGATTTGGGGGAGTTTTGGAGAGGTCCTGAGGTAGAACTAGACATATTTTGCTTTGAAAGCAAAACCAGAATATCCTCCATTCAGTTAAGAACACATGTTGAATGCTCAATGCATATGGGACATTCAGCAAGAGAACACTGGTACTTGAAGGGGATTAGTCATTTACCATGCTGCGTACAAGCACCTGTTCCATGTGAGTAGTCTAGCATTAACAAAAGAAACCGTAGCCTAAAACTTTCAAAATGCCTGATTATGTTTTAGTGTGGCCTGTTTTGTTAGCTATTATAGGCTTATGCCCCTACCTTTAGTTATCTCAGTTGAAAGATTTTGTCTTTCAACACCTACACTGGCTCCCAAAGCTGTTTTTCTCCTTACCCCTATCCACAGCAGCTTGGGCAAGAGTGTTTTCTATTTAAAAGCTAGTTTAAATTCTAAACTTATTTTGTTGTTTGCTTGTTTCGATTGGGTCTGACTCTTAGTGATGCCATTTGGGGTTCTCTTGGCAAAGATCTTGGAATGGCTTGCCATTTCCTTCTCCAGCTTATTTTATAGATAGGCAAATAGGATGAAGTGACTAGTGCCAGGTCACACAGTGTGCATCTGAGGTCATATTTGAACTCAGGTCTTCCTGACTTGCAGACCTGCCAGTCTATCCGCTTCACCACTAAGCTGTCTCCAAACATAATAATAACCATCTTCAGAAACATTCAGATAAACAAAGGCATTTATGAAACTATAAACTCCAAACAATTGCCCTGTATGTAAACTCTTATAAAACAATGAGTAACTTTGCACTAAATGTTTTGAGTTTCCGATTGATTTCTTTTTCTTCTGCACATTTATCAGATGCCATTGCTATTTAAAATAGATGAGACCACAAATATTCACTAGAATTGTATTTTTAAAATTTTTAAATTGAAAAATAGAATAATAATACAATTCTAGTGAATATTTGTGGTCTCATCTGTTTCTACTCCGCAACACTTTCTATGCTTTTCAATAGTTCTTTGTTGTCTTCATATTTGCTGTTCCTTATGGCCCAGTACTATTCCATGACATTGATTTATTAATTTATTTGACCATTTCTCAGTTCTTGAACATGTAAGCCTTTTTATAAATCTCTTGGGAATATTTTTCTTTTTAATTACACAGAAGGGGATAGTACTATTTTCAGGTATTACTGTATCAGAGTTTCCTAAACATATCTTTTCCAACTAGCCAGAAATAATACAGGACCATGAATTTTAGTTAGAATATACTTTTGGTGATATAATCCAACCCTAGTTTTTACACACAAGGAAACTAAGGCACAGAGAGATTAAGTGACATGCCCAAAATCAAACCATTAGTTACGATTTGAAGTGAGGACCTCCAAATTCAAATCCAGCACCAATACCTCTCAACTACTCTGCCTCCCTCGGGGCTACTGTGACCCCACTTCTCAAATTAAACATTCCCCCACTCTTTTCCATGTTCCTTTACCATTTTCCCCCTCTTCCTTCATGATCTATCATGTTTTGAACAGTTAACTCATTTGTAATGGTTTCATGTCATGATGTTTTGTGATTTTTGTTAAATTTTTTATATTTCGTTGTATGCTAGGACATATTGAAGGGACAACAATATATCATATACACATGTGGAATTTTTGTATTTCATGTTTTTATAGTTTTAAAAATATCATAAATGATTGATTAGTTTCACAAAGTAGTGTGAGGTAGGGATACTAAATTCTAGGTTAATTATCCCCTTACTTTTCAGGGGGACAGCTGGGTAGCTCAGTGGATTGAGAGCCAGGCCTAGAGAAAGGAGGTCCTAGGTTCAAATCTGACCTCAGACACTTCCCAGCTGTGTGACCCTGGGCAAGTCATTTGACCCCCATTGCCTAGCCCTTACCACTCTTCTGCCTTGGAGCCAATACACAGTATTGACGACAAGACGGAAGGTAAGGGTTTAAAAAAAATCAAATACCTCTAGGAAATTTATTTAACTATCAACCAGTCACATATTAGTGTGAATTAATTCCATTTGATTGCTTTACAATTTGGTTGCTTTATTATAAACTGTAACCTGAGGCCAGCCACAGAGAAGGGTGATTTTGATTGGAGGGAGAAGAGATGGATAATTTTAGAACATAGCTTGTTCTGAGGAATACAAATAGGGAATGAGGCACTAGAGTAGAAGACTTTAGAGTGAGTGGCATAAGGGTACTGAGTGCCCATTACATGGTACTAAGACAATAGTAATTAGAATTGACACATATATTGCATATTAAAGCTTACAAAGTCAATATATACATATCTAATTTGATCCACATAATAACCCTGTGAAGCAGGTTTAACAAGTATTATTGCCCTCAATTTACATATGAAGAACCTGAGACTCAGGAAGGTTGTGACTTTCCTATGTTAAGCAGCTAGTAAGCCTCAAGATGCCAAAGTAAAATTCTATTGTGAAATTTTGCTTTCATCTGACCACATATTCAAGAAAGAAAAGGAAATTTTTTTCTCCTCGAACTTTCTCTTCCCTTGTCTTCCTAAATTCACCACTGAATAGCTCTTTGCTTCTGGGATCCAGAGCTAAGACTAGTATTATCAATAATATAATTTAGCCAAATGATGGTCTGAAAGGCTACAGTGTAAGCTAGCCTGTGAGTACAACCAATATTATAACATTTCTTTTATGAGAAGATGTCTCCTTAGGTTCGAAATGACTAACTTAAAAATAAATGAATGTTTGGAACACAACTCTATTCCTAAAATGGGTTCTGTCTGTACATTGCAGTAATGTGCAACTCAGATTACTTTTGCTTGGAAAAGCATAATTATCTGATGAGACAATTTGCCATCACAGGGCAAATGATGGGCCTCTTTAGCCCCTTCAATTCTATGAGCTTCAGGAGGATGAGAAGATTCCATATGTAAAGGCTTTAATGAACCAGATGGTAGGGAAAGAGTATTGATTAGTTTTTGTAAGAATAGGATACTATTCTTAGGAGGTGTCAGGGATTATAGTCTTTAAAAATCCTATTTTCACAAACTTAAATGCCTCTTCTGTTTTATGGTCAGGTGGGTACATGATTTGTAAGTAATGAGATCACAAACCAGACCTAGCTTATGTAGTCACATTCACACACTTCCATATGTCAAATTCCATGATGAATTTTATCTGGCTTTGTTCAGGTGTTTCCTGTTGCTATATATTCACACTTTACTGTTAAAAAATAGGAGCATTGACATGTGGATTTTCTCCAGAACAAATCGAGTAGGTTCCATTTAAATAACATCTTTTTGCTGAGGAAATTTCTTGATAAAATTAAGCTAATTTGTTTGATGAGTCTTAGGCAGTACAGCCAAGAGTGACTTAGACTGTGGAGATCTTTTTTTTTCAGAATTATTAGTAGAAGTCTCTGATTATTTTTAGGAAGATTATATTATGTTTAACCTGTCTTTGGACCTATCCAAGAGGGAAGTGACTGGAAAAGTTTGAGAAAAGAGACATAACCATGCAATTTACCTGGGATTCTTAAGTTCTGGTGTCTGCTGGTAGCCTAAAATTGGAATTCTTTATGAAAAGTAGGAGGAGAAGGTCAATAGCCATAGCTGCTGAGAAAAGTCATCAGAACTGCCAAAAGTTGGGACAGGATGAGCAGAGAGATATATGGGTCAAGGAACACATTTTTTTCTGAATGCAAAGATGGGCTGGATTATATCTGCATTGATAATTAAGCTGATGGGGAAGGAGAAAAAAAATGACCCTTTCCCCTTCTCCTTCCCTCTTTCTAGGGAGGAGCTGAATCTATTACTATTAGTTCCCTGCTTCCATTCTCTACTAAGCTATTTTTTTTTTGAGAGGTAGCCAGCTATGTTTTGGAAGCTCTATTCTTTTTCCAAATATTTGCTTTTTGTCTTAAATTGTTACTCTGTGATAAAGTTTGTTGGTCAAAAAGGCTCAGGTTGTTTGATGTTTGATGATTAAAGGGGAAGAGGAAGAATTCCTTTTTTGGAGATGAGAGGTGGATTATCCAGTAGACTGGGCTAGGAGCTTGAGCTGCAGAGTTCGAGGGGAAGCTAGAGTTATCTTCCATGATGTTATATACTGCATATATAAAACCAGAACCTGTGGTATTACCCCCCCCCCCTCCCCTTTTGTAAAATGACAGTTAACCAGAAATAATGACTATGGGGAAAGGAAAGATCACCATCTCCAAGGTCTGAAAGGTATGAAATGTCTGGACTTCCTAAGCACATTAAAAAGGTATAGAAGGCAGGTGGAAGCAATGATACTTGGACTCCAGCTAGAGGGTATCTGCTATGCCTAGTAATATAGATATTCTACCAGCCTCTGAATGGCCTCCCCCTGGAAGTTAGATCTATAATGGGTTGGATGGGCAGTACTTCTTTCATGGTCATAACAATTGTTGCTATTCAGGTTATTATTATCATCACCTTCATCATCATTATCAGCAGCAGCAGTGGTGGGGGCAGAATTACATTCATCTTTATGAAGTGTCAAGATTGGACTGGGTGTTGAAAAGAACTTTGCTCCTTTTAAGTGTAATTTAAACTAGAAAGGCAGGGAAAAGAGATGAGAGAGAGAGAGAGAGAGAGAGAGAGAGAGAGAGAGAGAGAGAGGAGAGAGAGAGAGAGAGAGAGAGAGAGAGAGAGAGAGAGAGAGAGAGGGAGAGCGTGAGCACTCTTGGTAGAGGACCTCTTCTACCAATGTAGATTAGCACCTTTTCTATAATTTGAGTATTTATTTCTTATTGGTTGACTCAATTTCTTTCTTTCTTTCTTTCTTTCTTTCTTTCTTTCTTTCTTTCTTTCTTTCTTTCTTTCTTTCTTTCTTTCTTTCTTCCTTCCTTCCTTCCTTCCTTCCTTCCTTCCTTCCTTCCTTCCTTCCTTCCTTCCTTCCTTCCTTCCTTCCTTCCTTCCTTCCTTCCTTCCTTCCTTCCTTCCTTCCTTCCTTCCTTCCTTTCTTTCCTTTCTTTCTTTCTTTCTTTCTTTCTTTCTTTCTTTCTTTCTTTCTTTCTTTCTTTCTTTCTTTCTTTCTTTCTTTCTTTCTTTCTTTCTTTCTTTCTTTCTTTCTTTCTTTCCTTTCTTTCTTTCTTTCTTTCTTTCTTTCTTTCTTTCTTTCTTTCTTTCTTTCTTTCTTTCTCTCTCTTTCTTTCTTTCTTTCTCTCTTTCTCTCTCTCTCTTTCTTTCTTTCTCTCTCTCTTTCTTTCTTTTTCTCTTTCTCTTTCTCCCTTTCTCCATTTTCCCCCTTTCTCCCTTTCTCTCTTTCTTTCCTAAATATTAGTTCCAAGGCAGAAGAGCCATAAGGGCTAGGCACTTGGGGTTAAGTCATTTGCATAGGATCACACAGCTAGGGATACATTTCTTTTTAAAATATATTTTAATATCTTTTGCTCTTGTGCCAATCACTTACATGTTCCCATTCCTTCCATCATTTGTACTTTCTGCTGCAACAAGGAAAACCAGTCACATAATACCAATCCACCCACCCAATACAATGACCATGTCTGATGACATATGAAATACTCTTCCCTGATAGTCCCCTGTCTCTCTAATAGGATGATGGAGGATTCTAAATTTCAATATCAGTTCTATGGGACCAATATTGGATATTTTTAGTCAGAGTTCCATTGCCTTTTTAAACCTTTATCTTCTGTCCTAGAATTGATTCTAAGTATTGGTTTCAAGTCAGAAGAGCAAGTAAGGGCTAAGCAATGGAGGTTAAGGGACTTGCCCAGGGTCAAACAGCTGGGAAGTAGCTGAGCTCAAATTTGAACTCAGGATCTCTCATCTCTAGGCCTGACTTTCTATCCACTGAACCACCTAGCTGCCCCTATTATCTTTTAGATTTGTTTTCATTTGCAATATTGTAATCACTGTCTATATTATTGTCTTAGTTCTGATTTTTCCCTCCTCTCCATCAGTTCACAAAGCCTCACTAGGTATCACTAAATATCTCATATTCATCATTTAAGGAGCCATGGTATTCATTATGTTTATATACCCACAATTTGTTCAGTCATTTCCTCATCTTTGGGCACCAACTTTATTTCCTTTATTTCTGTTCATTTGATATCTCATGGTGTGCTGTTTTGAATATTTTTGTATATTATGAGTCCTTTCTGTCTTCAATGTCTTTGGGGGTACATGCTTGGTAGAAAGACTACTTGGTCAAATAGAATAAACATATAATGACTTTTCTAGCATAATACCAAAAGATTTTTCAGAAGATTTGGACTAATTCACAATTCCACTATTCCTTGCTAGATTATTTCTGGACATCAAACACAAGGAAAAAATTCAAAAATGACTAGGAAAAATGTGGCCCAAAGTATGAAAGCACAGGAGACTGAAATATTCAGCCAGTACCAAATGTATTTTAGTCAGTTTTGCCTCAAGTATTGTGTAAAAAGATACAATTGTATTGCAAAAACAATTCCTTTTCATTCCAAGTCATTCACTTATTTCCAAAACAAAGCCATTAGCTTTCCCCCTTTTTTATGACTTAGCTTTGTCCTGAGTTATCTCATTTCAGACATCTAATAGTTTGGTGACTTCATGAGTGCATTATGGTTTTTAATATTGTTATTATGATTACCAGCAATGGGACTCTGTCAAGCAACTGCACAACAATAACCATTATGAAGGAACCAAAGTCTATTAACAATAGTAATAATCATCATAATAATAAAAAATAAATTATGTGTTAGTGTTTTCCTGTTTCAGTCATTATTTCTTCTACATTTCTTTCCCCCCTGTGTAATTTCCCTGTAAAGTCTCCTAAAATGAGCAATGAATAATAAAGGGGATGGGAAGACATTTTGTGTATGATGAAAACCAGGAATATTATGAAATCATTCATTCTTCTTTCCCCTTTTCTTTTGTCATTCCATCCTTCTTATACCATCATGATCTAAAACAGATGAGAGATAATCTCAGTGAGACCAAGAATTCGGGAGATCCTTGTAAATTTATAGTGTATTTTTTCTTCATAAGTGACTAATTTCTCACTTGGTTATCCTTGAGGACTGGGAATATGTCTAAGTTATATTAACTTATGTTAACATGACACACATATTAAATGAATATATCACTTATATATGAATACATATTTTAATCGCTCTTGGTGATTAGTACAATGCATTGCATTAGAGTAAACTAATATTCTTTCTCTCTCTCCTACAACACTATCCAAATATTATACGAAAACCTACCCAGTGTCATCTGGAATTACTCAGTGGGGGAATCAATTTTACACAATGTTAGAGTAGATGTGTCTATCTGTGTGTTGTGATTTCAAAAGTATTAAGAAAACCCCACCCATTTTGATTTTTCCAAATAGCTCCCATACACAAAATCTTAAGAGTTGGAAGGTACTTCAAAGGTTGGACTGCCACTTGACACATGAATCCCCTCCAAAAGGGAGCATCCAAACTTTTCTTTGAAGATTTACAATAGGAGTAACATTACTTCCTGAGATAACTCATTCCATTTTGGGGACAAATTTTAATTGTTTAGGCCACTGTTGCCCAAAATTCCACAATTGGAAATTGATTATTTTGTGATGATTGTGCTGTAAGAAGTGACAAAGGAGTAGTTCAGAGAAAGCTGGGAAGACTTTTATTTACTTATACAGTAAAATGAGTAGAACCAGGAGAATGACTTTTTCTATAAGACAACTTTAAAAGATTTGAGAACTCTTATTGATAGAATGACCAACTATGATTCCAGAGGACTGATGATAAAGAATAATATCTACTACCTTATAGGGGGATGAACTCAAGATACAGATTAAAAAATATATTTTTGAACATGGCCAATGTGGAAATTGGTTTTGCTTAAATATTCAGATATTATAAGTGTTCTTTCCCCAACAACAGGCGTGGGAGTGAGAAAAATATACTTGTTAATTGAAAACAAACAAAAAAAGAAAAAAAGATTGTTTTGTCTTCATTTATTTGCCATGGACTTTAATGGTTTTGATAGGAAGGAGAAGAGAAGTATCATGAGACCACTGGATGCCTTAGAAAAGAAGAACAACTATTATTAGTGTGATATGCAGGAGGGAAAAAAGGATGTTGAAAGTTATTGACTTAGAAGACAATTTGCCTACTTTGCACTTTTACTTATGATCATCACTTCCTATACTTGTAAACTGGTTCAACTTTTAGAAATAATGATAATGACTACAATAACTAGCATTTATATAATACTAAAGATTTGCAAAGCACTTTACAGATAGTATCCTCATAGTGACTCTTGAAGGTAGGTGCTATTAATATCCTTTTTAACAGATGAGGAAACAGGCAGATAGAGATTAAGTGACTTGCTCAGGGACACACAGTGAACAAGCATCTGAGGAGGGATTTGAACTCAGGTCTTCTTAACTTTGAGACCTGCTCTATACACCTTCTGCTACTTAGTAGTGTACTTTTGGATTATTTGGGTTACTTTACCAACCCATAAATAGGGATAATAAAAAATTACTGGTGCCTAGTTATGTCCACAAACACCGCTATTTTGTTTCTGTTTTGAGGCTGTCACCTCTAAACTATTCATGATCCTGCCCTTAGCTATTGCTGCTAACAGGGACATATATTTACTTACTTTTATCTTTCCCTCTTAAATCAATACTGTAATGCTCCTCCATAGTTTCATCACCCTTTTTGGAACCCCCTCTGGTTTTTCTGAACACAGAAAATAAAACTCTGGGTGTGGTCACAATTTCAAACAGAGTTCATTTTCTTTGGAAGATGTGATAGTATAGTTCTTTCATCATGCCTCCGCCAGGAAAGTTGATCACCTGACAGCTCATTAGATTGACTCAGCTTTTGATACTCAGCATCTTTTCATCTCCCTTCGTTGCTTTTCTCCTTTGATTGGAGGGCCCAAGGGTAGAGCAGAAACTCTTCTCAAAGCCTTCCTTTATAAGGGCTCAGAACTTTTCAAGTAATTCTTCATTTTCTATTATGGGCTCTTCTTGGTTGCCTGGCATATAGTAGGTTCTTAATAGTTATTACATTTGTTCTTATAATAGCATCAGATAGATCTAGGGGAATTTCTGTGACCTATGCAAATTCCTAGAACTACCCTTTTTATCATTCTCTCAGACTTACCAAACTCTACTCTATTTCTCTGTCTAAATTCCTATATCTATCTCATGGAAATATGATAGTTTTCTTCCTCCCACCTCTTAAAAGACTACGGGTACAGATAAGGACTGGACCTGTGATTTCATTGGCACAGGAAACTCCCAGATGAGGAAACTCCTTCTACAAAGCCAGGCCAGAACCTTCTTTGCAACTTATAATCTTTAAAAATTGCCTAGATATTGAGAGAATGAGGAACTTAAAAAAGTCACACAACCAGTATTGACAGAGACAGGACTTTAGGTCTTCTTGGTTCTAAAGCTGGGCTGTCTATCCTCTATGCTTCTAACCCCATGACTAAATACCAAATGCATGACTTCCCAGTACCAACATAATTTTTAAACATCTTTTGGGTGTAGAACCCAGTTCAAGGGGCTATATTTGGAGAAACACAGAACTGGACAAGTCCCCCTAAGGAACTTAGTTAGGAGTAGTCTTCAGTAAGGTTCATAACAGAAGAATTAGGTTAGTCTTGGCCTCCAATGCTAGGGGTAGAGCTTTTCTTTATTTGTTTAGTTTATTTGTTTTGAATGTTTCCAAGAGTGTCACATATTACATAATTCTGCTTTGCAGATATATTTATGTTCATCGTAATATTTTGAGACTGGAATCCAACAGGTTTCATTATGCTCATTTTTCAGATAGAAATATTGGAACATATAGAGATATAAGCAACTTACTCATTACTTGTTAAGAAAAGTCTATGACCCAGAAGCAAAAAAAAAAAAAGCTAAATCACCTAATTACAATAATGTTTTTCAGGTCTAGAATCTCCTGGACCATTCTATTACCTTTTCTATGTTGGCAAAGTAAAGTAAAATCATTTTAAACACAGTCCTTGTGGGATCATCCATGCAAATTCTGATGCTGGGGTTATCATGGGGTTGCGCCAAAGGAAGAGAAGTATTCAGTGTAATGTCTGTAAGAAATACATTTCACTTGTAGACACAGTTGTCACAGATGTATTAGGAAAGCAAAGAAAAAATCAGAGGGAACCTGGGAAAATCTGAAAGCTTCATATTTTCTAAAGAAATAAAGGAGTTCAGGAGACTGTGAGATTTTGATTTCATCTCCCTCCTGAATTACTTTGGAATCTTCTTGCAATACTATTCCATACAGAGTCAAATTTCATAAAAATCCGGGTTTATCTTGGACTTCATCTAAAGGACTATAGTCATTGAAATACTAGCTATGTTGCAATAAAAAACCATTGAAACAGAGGCCAACAGACCTGGTAAATTCTAAACCTGCCATTTTTTAAAGCAATATAAACTTGGGTAAATAATTTCATATCTTCTGTTCAATTTCTTTCATCAGTAACCTGTGGCCAGCCCTCTTCCCAAACCTTGACCTCTGATTGGACTGGGTTCAAACTGAGGACAGAGCTTCACAAAATTCTAATACTTCTAGCATATTTTGAACCTGCCCATAATTTTCTTTGGGAAAAAATCTCCAAATGCAGCTTGTTTCCACATGTAAAGGTAAAAGGAGTGTCCAGTTGATACATAATCATCCTAAAGTAACATATACATTTCCATCACTCCACAAATTCAAGGATTTCTAGAAATCTGTCTACAATCTAGAAAACAAATACTGCCCCCCCATAGTCCATAAATAATATAATTCTCCCTTTCCTACCTTTTCCTCCCAGGGTCCCCAAATCCTTTAAACTTATAATATCACATTGAGGTTTGGATTCTCCTGGGAAGAGAATCAAATTTGGGGTTGCTAGAGGGTAGACCTCCAACATTTTGATGAGCCTCACATTCTTGAAATCCATTAGACTCATAACACTACCTTGTGATTTTTGACTGTTCTCAGAAAGAAAATGAATTTCCACTTTTTATACAGACAACACCCTGACTTTCTGGTGTGCCCCACTTTGCTACAAGATCCTATAGGGTCTATCTAGACTCAGAGTATATAATCTTATGGATTAATTCTTTGGCAAGGGAGATGTATTTGGGTTTTCTAGGTAGTCAACCCTCTTCCCATTGGACTTGCTCTATTTAAATTATTTGTAAAATCTGCTCTGACTTTATTGGTTTGTTACAAGGATAAAATAAGATAGTGTATATAATGTGATTTATAATTGTAAAGCATTATGCAAGTGTGGGTTATTATTTTTTTGCTTTTGTATTCTTAGCACATTGAATTGTATTAATCCTGTTATTTGAAACTGTGTAAGATATTTTCTATGTCTGGATAATTGTCTGATTTTTTTTGCATTTTTTTGCCAATAAAATCTCAATTTACAGTTCTTTTACTAGTTAAATATTTTCTCCAAGCTTAGCAGATTTGTCAGTTTAATTCCTGTTTATTCTACTTGAACCACAAGCCTTAGTTCTATACCAGAAAATGAAGTAATTATAGAATTTTAAAGTAGGAAAGCACCTTAAAATTAATTTGATTTAATTTTCTTATTTTACAGAAAAAGGAACCGAGCTCTAGAGTGATTTGCCCCAGTTAACACAGTTAGTGGTAGGCCTAGAATTCAGTTCTCTTAATCCATAGTCATAGCAAGTTTAACCCAAAGAGCTAGCCCAAGGCATTGTCCTTTTAAAGTTTCATTTATTTATTGTCCGTTTTCTCTGCACCTACTGAAAAGATAGCTTTTGCTTTCAGCTTCCAATTACATTATTTGATAAAAAGTTTTCCAGAAAAGTATGAGGTCCTCAACAACATGTGTGGTCTATTTGTTGAAGCCAAATTTGCTATTTTTCAAATGAGATAGCAAAAAAAAAAATCATCATTCTTTTTAACAATTATATATAAAAAGAAATATATTTGTATATATTTCTAGCAAGTGGAAGATACCAGTAAGTAATCCAATAAAGGTTTGTAATTATGAATATTCATTCTATAGAAAAATATATATCAGAATGGAAAGTGAATTAACGCACTCAGTGATCTATCTTGATATATCTTAAATATTTTTTCAAACCTCTGTTTTTCTGTCAACCTCTTCAAGATGACCTTTTCTTTTATTGCAGTTAGCTTTTTAGCACTGAGAAGCATTTCAGAGCTGTGTCATATTGATTTAGCATCCAAAGGTATCAGGGAACTGAGATACTAAAATTCCATCTTGAGATTTCCATTTCGTATGATCTTGATTCATGCTTTTGAGCTCTTGGGCTATTTTGAAATAACCTCATGAGTACCTGTAGTAAGAATAAATTTTAGTGCCTTAATAAGATAGTAGGAATAAGTTTATCAACTTGACATTACTGATTCAATTTTGTTTCAGTTTTGTAACTGAGCTGTTTTTAGTGAGTTCTTTTCGTTTAGTCTATTGTTTTTCTATGAGCTGCTTTTCAATAATAATAATAAGAAGAAAACAAGAATAATCTTTGTGGTATGATGTACTGAACAACATGTGTGCAATATTTATTTATTTTTTTTATTAAACCCTCTCTTTCTGTCCTAGGAACAACTTTAGGACAGAAGGGCAAGGGCTAGGCAAAGGGGGTTAAGTGATGTGCCAAAGTCACACAACTAGGAACTATCTTGAGTACAGATTTGAACCCATGTCCTCCAGACTCCAGGACTGGCTTGCCACTGTGTCACCTCACTGCCCCTACATGGATGTATTCTTAAATAATTGATAAACATATGAGAACCTTCTGATAAGACAGATCACCAATGAAAAAAAATTATAAAAACTTTATCAATAATTTTTTACCTCTCCTAATTATGTTGTAAATAACTTAGGCACATCCAATAGCCAAGGGCACAGAAAAACATCCCTGAGACCCCAGCCATCAGGCTGCTCCTAGGATGCAACTGAAGCTCAAAATAGTTTTGGTATCTAATGTTTAATAAGTAGGAACATCCCTTGCTGACCCAACTTTTTTGAACAAATTTCTGTGTTAATAGTATTCTGTGACTAGTTTATTTTCTTGGTTAGTTTCGTGCAAATGAGGTAAATTTGGTTGTATATTTAATTGAGTTCCATCTGTGGCCACAGAATAGTCAGAGGGGTGCTATCGGTGGCAAAGAAAACTGGACATGAAAATGGGGATGAATCAGAGCAAATTCCTCACCACACATGTGGTGAGAAAACAACCTTCCAACATATGCCCATCTGGAAATCTGTGGTCTCTGGATAGGAAAGTCAAGATTTCCCCCCTGTTTTTTATTTGCCTGGTGCTTGATGTTTAATGTAAAGGACTGGGAGAGAATGCCAGGGCTGACCTTTGGTGTCTGGTTGTGAGCTGGAATAAAGAGAAAAAAAGGAGATTCTTCATTACAGTGTGGTTAGGTAGTCTACAGAATTGCCTTGGTTTAGAAGAAAAAGAAGCATTTTTCTATTGGTCATTCTCTGTACTTTTTATAGTCCACGGGCCTGTTCCAGGCGGTCTCCTGGGGCTCTTTCTGCAAGGAGTGGGTGGGGAGAATTCTCTCTGGCCTAGTTTAGGTCAGAACTTCTCTTCCTCAAGTCTGACCCTGACAGAGTAATTAATGTGAAGCAGGGACTGCTTCAAATTAAGAGGCATGATGATTTTAGAAAGAAGGTTTGTAACATTTGAAGAAATCAGTCACACTTGAGCCATTTTTACTTAGCAATTATTCAGCTTAAGTTGTTTGACAACCAAAAGGAGGTAAAAAAAAAAGATAACCCAAACCCTTAAATTTATGGAGTAGAAAATATAATGGCACTTCTGTTTTTCATTTGATTGTTGGACTTATAAAACAAAGATTTTTATTGTGGTGCACCACCTAAGCTAATATAGTTTTAAGAGAATTTCTCAGCAAAGACTCTACATAACCAGTAATGGCATAATTGTCTAGTTTATGTTGGCCCTTTATCTCTCTCTCTCTCTTTTTCTATTAGTCCTCCAATTCAGTGAGGGATTTAAATAAAAGCAAATAATGTGTCTTGAGTATGTTGGAGGTATGAAGTCTCTGAAGTATATTTCTTTACTCGGTCCAATTTTACTCCCTTCTTTTTCCCCTTTGGGTTTGCAAATGGCAAAAAAAAAATAATGTTCAGTTGTTCAGCTGTGTCCAACTCTTTGTGACTCCCTTAGAGTTTTTTTTTTTTTTTTTGGCAAAAATACTGGAGTGATTTGATATATCCTTTTCCAGGTCATTTTACAGATGAGGAAACTGAGGCAACAGGGTTAAGTTACTTGCCCAAGGTCACACAGCTAGTGTCTGAGCTCAGATTTGAATTCAGGAAGTTGTCTCTGTGACTCTAGCCCTAGCACTTTGTCTATTGAGCCAACTGGCTTCTCTCAAATGGAAAAAAGGTCGAAGTAAATGTAAGAATTGGATGTGTTTTCAAAATAAATGTAGGAATTGGATGTACATTCAAAATAATAATACTAGTAGTTATTATTAAATCTATGTTGATCCCTGAGAGGCAGCATGGCAGAATAGTTAGAGAGAGCTGGCTTTGAAGCCAGGAAGACTTGGTTCCAGTCCCTCCTCCTCTGACCTATACTGCTTTTATGATCTTGGCTAAGTCACTTAACTTCTAAGATTAAAAGTGGCTGAGAAGGTAGTAAACTATATTGGTAGGATTTCTAAGCCAGAAAGTTTCCCATGAAATGAAAAGTCCAGGCCCTATGCTTTCCTGTTTATTGTTCATTAACAATTTGCCAGACACAAAAAAATTTAATATGTTTCTATTGATGTCTTTCGTTTTTATATCACATTTGTTTTCTAGTATAACTTTTTCTTCTTCCCCACCCAATCATCTGTCTAACAAAGAATTTTAAAAAGAAATAAAAATTAATTGGATACATTTCTAAATTATTTTTTAAAGTAACAGAATCAGTCTTATATCATCTTGGGATACTTACTATTTAAATTAAAGGATACTTGGAATACTTACTACTTAAAGTAAAGGATACATTTATTTCTGTTGAAAACACTAGAGAGCTTTGGTTTTTATAAATGAACCTTTCCTTAAAATAATAAGTAGTGTCTACCTTAAACCAAGAGCAAATATAATCTATAGCAGGGATAAACTAGAAATCTTTCCAATCAGATTAGTGGTGAAGCAAGAATGTCCATTATCACCATGACTATTCAGTGTTGTACTAGAAATGCTAGCTAGAGTAATAAGACAAGAAAAAGAAATAGAAGCAATAATCATAAGTAAAGTGGAAACAGAACCATCATTATTTTGTAGGTGATGCTAATGGTTTATTTAGAGAAGACACCAAGAGCCAACTGAAAAACTGATCAAAACAATATCCATAAAGTTGCAGAATATAAAATAAACTCATACAAATTATCAGCATTTCTGTCCACCTATGAAATTCAGTGGAAAGAAGGAGAAAGAAATTCCATTGGAAATAACTGCAGATAGTATAAAGTACTTGAGAGTCTACAGGCCAAGACATGCACAGGGATTATATGATCATAAATTTCAAAGCACTCTTCAGACAAACAAACTGAAGAGATGTAACACCTAAACATGTCTAAAAGGAATCCTTAGGATGTGATAGTCAAAATCTTTCATAAATGACAAAAAAGTGTAGGAGAGCCTGGGGAAATGCAACGCTTTACCTTAGAACTGTAATTTTTAAAATGAATGCAGGCTTTTGCATAGAATACACCTAGAACAGGTGGCTCAGAGTTTGATTTGAGGAGAGGAATTAACTTTCTGGCTTAGGAGTTTTCACAGTCTCATTGTGGGCACCAGCACATTCATTTGGAGTTGGAATACATTTGCACTTATATTAGCCAGGTGCAGATTTCTTGTCAAAGTAATTGGCTGAGAAGGACTGTTCTTCCTATCCTGTCTTATTTGCTAAATGATCAAACATTTTTATTAAATTCGAACAAAAGCTAGTACAGTGCTATGAGCACAAAGCTTGTTAATCATATATTTGAATCCTGTCTTTTTAAGTACTTTATGATTTTACATGTACATGATGACCATTGAAGACATTAAAAACACATAGACACATAATGTAATCATCATTTATTAGATGTGTTCTTTGCAAATATTTGTCATTCTCTAGACAGTATTTTATGCTTCTTATGACCCATGTATTAATATGGTTTCATGTTTAGTAAAGCCTCTATCCGTAGCTGTGAGGTTTGCAAATCACATTATGCTATCTCATTTGATCATGCTAGCATTCATGCCCAAGAGAAACCACTTATAATGGAAGAGTTTGTGACAATAGAAAAATTTCTCAGTTACTTGCTTCTGTCATTTTGATTTTCTTTTCTATTTCTTGACTGTCTTTTAATGACTTCTTCAGAATTGTTGTGGATATATTTATTTCTTTGGGTATTTATACTGCTTGTTTACTCTAAATTCTG
The DNA here is from genome assembly GCF_027887165.1 of Monodelphis domestica. Taxonomy (NCBI): domain Eukaryota; kingdom Metazoa; phylum Chordata; class Mammalia; order Didelphimorphia; family Didelphidae; genus Monodelphis; species Monodelphis domestica. Next base: position 148,444,392 of record NC_077231.1, read on the forward strand.
CAGTGATTTTTATTTTTTTCAGTACCGGTGGGATTTTACTGGTTGATTAATCATATTTTGTTTTTGGTCTGGACCTATGACTTCATTGGTAGAGACAACTCTCAGAGAAGAAGCTTCCTCTTCCAATGTAGGGTGGTACCTGTTTTGTTTCTTAATAGTGCTGAAGTCACTGAGAGGTTAATTGATTGACCAGGGCTATATATATATATATATATATATATATATATATATATATATATATATATATATATATATATATATATATATATATATATATATATATATATATATATATATATAACAAGTATGTGTTTTCAAAGGTAGGCCTTGAACCAAGGTATTCTTGATCTCAAGTCTATCTCTCTGTTCACAATACTATGATAAGTGCCCCAGGAGAGAACCCTGTCCCTGTTATCTGTTGTTCAATGCCTTGGGTAAGAGTAAGTATGACTGACTTTAAGTTATTTTCCTAGTCAATGGCATGGGACATATGAATATATTTCTCTCCATTTTTTCCTTCCACTAACCACATTTTCTTGGAAGTTTTCTGATTGGAAATTTGCCAGCATAAACATGAATATTTTTCATGGCCAAGGGAATAGATAGCTTTTAGAATTATACAATAGATTAAAAAAATTAAATTAAAAATTTTGACTAACAAAAAAAATTATTTTCCTTTCTTCTTTCTCCATAGGAAAAAAGGAAAAACAAGTATTTTGTAATAGATATGTGTAGCTAAACATTCCTCCATTGGTAAAATCCAAAAAAATATCTCACTCTGCACCTCACATTGATTATTTCTCTCTGCATCTTCACAGGTTCTCCAGAACTATGGTTGGTCATTGCATTGATTAGAGATCTTCAGTCTTTCAATATTGTTTGTCTTTACAGTGTTTTTGTTATTTTATCCATTGATCTCCCATGGTCAAAGACTCTTTGGAGGAACTCTGTGCTTCAGAACACAGAGTTGTGTGAACCAGCTTGATTCATTTAGCAGGACAATACTGGCCATTTTCTTTGCCATTCTACTGTATATATTCAGGTGTGCCATATCTGCATTTATCTACCCATGGCAAATGGCTCATTAAGTTGGCAGAAATGACTGGTTCTCCCAGAGTCTGTTTATTTTACTTTGCAAGGACATAAAATCCATGCAACATAAAGTAGAGATATAGAAATCAGACTACAATTAAATATCAATTAACTGATCCATCCCCCTCTACCCCATCTCTCTTTACACTAAGAAAACAGGAGGAAAATTGTACTTAAACTAACCCCCAGGATACAAAGATAAATTTGAAGGCCAGTCTTGAAGGTTTGTAATAGACTCACAAAATCTTAAGTGTGAGAAGGAACCTTAGAGATCATCTAGTTCCAATCCCTTGTTTTCCAGATAAAGTGAATGAGGCCCAATGAAATGATATGATTTGTTTAAGATCACTCAGCTATCTAGAAAGTAGAAGTCTCTGGAAACCATTTCCCCATGGCTCTTGCACAATAACTCTGTGTTATTGTTCAGTTGTGTTGGACTCCTTGAGACCCCATTTGGGGTTTTCTTGGCAAAGGTTTGTCATTTCCTTCTTCAGTATTTTTTTATGCTTGAGGAAACTGAATTGAACAGGGTTAAGTGATTTGCCCAGGATCTAATGGCTAGTAAATATTTGAGGCTAGAATTGAACTCAGGAAGATGAGTCTTCCTGAATCTAAACTAGCCACTCTACTTACTGTGCCACCTCACTACTCCACAATATTATTATATATTTAGCCTAATACACCCTATGCCTCCTACTTCAATCTAGAATGCTGTATAATGAGTCTTGATGCTCAGAAGGAAGATACTAATGGGCAGCAAGATTTTTAATCAGCAGAAAAAGATTAAGTTATTTTATTTAAATACAATGTGCTAACATGATTGAATCAGTGCAACAGATTAAATTATCTTTTAGTGCACTGTACTTACTATAGAGAAAATGTAATAATATGTTTTTGAAAAAATTTCAGCAACAAGGATTGAAACTCAAAGGACTTTCTGGTTAACCAGAAATTTAAATTAAGTGCAACATCACTAAGGTGCCAGAAATGGTGTATTCTCCTGTATGATCTAGTTACTTGGCTTTTTAGATCCAAACATGGACCATGACTCCCACAGAAGCCTTGAAAAAATTATCTTCATTTAGAGGCCTTTTTTTTTTTTTAAAGAATCTATTCAAGGCATGCTACATAATTTTAAATTATTAAAAACACACTGTTGTAAGGATTCTAAGGCAGTCATAACTATCCTTGATCATTCTTATTAATTAGGGTTTTGTTATATGTCAGTCACTGCAGATGACCAAACCAGGTGATCAGAGTTTCCAAGCTATTGTTTTAGGGCTGGAATTACTTGTTTCTAGTCTTGTGTTAACTGAATGAGAGAACTGCCGAATCCCCTCTCTCCTTTGTGCATTGTGCCTTGCAGATGTATCACAATTATGATAGTGTTTCCAAAATATTTTTCACTTGTTTGGTAAAAAGTTTCTTGTGCCAGAAATAATCTTGGTGAATAAGGAGATTAAAACTAGAGAGCATTCAGGTAAGGGTACAGAATCTTAAATCAGGTCCAGAATAAAATCATTCCTTTGATAGTGGACCGAGTGGCTGCTAGGCCAGGGTACTGTCAAGCTGAATTTAGTGAGATGTCTTCAGCTCCGTCTTTATTTTTGTAGGAGTTTATGTCACCCTGACAGCATTAACTCTGGGTTTCATTACAACTGTCAACATTATGTCTTTTTGGACTAAAAAAATACTTGAAATTTCATTTTCTGTCACTGTCATTTTCCTATCTATTACAAATAGCGTTTGCTAGGAGGTTGAAGAAATGGAGGAAATATTCTCCACAATAAGGAAATGGAAATATTTGGGGCTTTGTTGGAAGTAATACTGATTTAGTATTATCTAACCCTACCCTCTAAAGTTTGGGATTCAGTAAACAATATTAGGAGCTCTCCAAAGAGCTTTATCCTCCCAAAAGTTATTTATGATTATTGAAGAATGGTTTTCTTCCCTAGATGAATGATATAATGAAAGATGCTTTATTTTTTTTAGGAAAGCATATTATGCAATTTCTTTAATTAGGCCTCACAAAATAATATCTCCCATAGCTGGTACCTGGACCTGAGGCTCAGAGCAGTGAAAGAACTTTGCTGGCCAAGGAAAAATGAGTAACCAACTATGTTTTCTCTTTTTTGCTACTATTCTTGTTGCTCTGGGGACCCCTTTCATTCTCAGTTGTTTGCTCTACACTGCAGGGCCTTCTTTGCTGCTAGAAGCAGTTCCTGGGGCAAGAAATACTAAGAGATTTCTAGTCCAAAAGCAGTCTGTCCTGGGAAGATGGTTCAGTCATTTGGAGGGAGAAGAAGCTAACATTTCTATAGCACATTAAATTTGCAAAGCCCTTTTTTACATATGTCATCTTACTTGATTCTTACAAGATTCCTTTAAGGTAGAATCTATTATTCTCCCCATCTTATAGATGAAAAAAACTGAGGCTGGGAAAGGTTAAATATCTCACTTAGGATCACATATCTAATAAGTGCCTGAGGTAGAATTTGAACAGAGGTCATCCTGACTCCAATTCCATTGTGTTCTCCAAGGTGACCATTTTTTTTTGAAGTAGCCTTGGGGACATTATCCTTCCCATAGACTTGGACAGTGGATAATTCTAAATCTTTTATTAGAATAGAAACAATTTACATAAGAGTGCAGTAGATAAGAGCTCTTGATTTGAAGTGAAAGGACTGAGATTTGATTTGTGATGTGTGAGCTATGCACATGACCTTGGTCAAATTGATTTCAATTCTGAGCCTGTTTCCCCATCTGTAAAAGGTAGGGGATAGACGAGGTAATCTCATTTCCATGCCAATTCTTAATCTCTGATATTAAGAAACTATGGACCTGAAGAGCTGTTTTACTTTTAGCCTTTCCCATTTCTGTCTTCCACGTCTATTTTTTTTTTTAACAAATAAACAGTAGAAGGGAAACTGGTTGATAATCAGGCATGAACGATGAAACTTGTGTGAAGGTGTTCTGGAAAACAGTGCTATAGCCTCTTGTCCCCAGAAAAAGTCGTGAGTATAAATGTTTGACTTTTATTTTTTGAATACTACTGAGAAAAAGGGGGACATAAAGAATATTAATTATTTTAATTTCAGAGCTTTAAAATATTCAGTGTACCTCATGCATCAACAAATTATTAAGAATACACTGTTGGAATGTTCCATGGAAATGGAAATGGAAATGGAAATGGAAAATTACATGATTTACCTAGACCTCAAGGTTCCAACAAATTTTCAAATAAGCCAAGTAGCAACATAAAGGATGGGTATGTTATGGAAAAAACCCCACACTGTTAGGAAGTCATGAGACATGGCATGAATATGATTTTGTTACCATAGCCTTACAGTCACATCAATGCTAGTCTAAAAAGTCAGTTGCAGGAGGAAGATAGATTTTTAAAAAATCTTTTGGGTGCTCGGGGAAAGATGTTGTTTTCAGTTTAAATTGTAAGTGTTTTCATTAAATCTGTATGATTTATATACCAGCTCACTGCTCCAGAGCATTCATCATCTGATGGTACTCAGAACCAAAGGACTGATTTGGTCTTTGGAATTTTTCTCTAATGCCAGAATTACGGCTCATCTTTTGTCTCCATTCAGAGAGTATTTTCTCTTTCAGCTTTTGTGTACCATGTACTCTATACTCATAAGTGAGCTTCCCATTAGATTGTGAGCTCCTTGAAGGCAGGGACTGTCTTTTTTTTTCTTTTTTGGCCTCTTTTTGTAATCCTCATTATTTAACACAGTGCCTAATGCTTAATAGATATTTATTGACAGAACATCACTTCATTTCAATTCTACAACTATTTATTAAATGCTTTCTCCAGCTAGCCATTGTTCTTAATGCTAGGGATACAAATGCAAGAATGAAAACTGCTCCTGTCCTCAAGGGGCCTACTTTTTTCTGGGATGGGGAATAAGGAGTATACAGATAAGTAAAAATAATATGTATATATATATACTTACACAAAATATTTTTTAGGGAATAAAAAGAAGGTAAAATAGACTAGGAGGGATTAGGAAAGATCTTCTATTGGAGGTGGAATTTAAGCTGAACTTTGAGGAGGAAGAGGGGTTTCAGGAGACAGTGCTAAGGAGATTAAGCATTCTATGCATGAGGGGTAGGAGAAAGGAATAAGCATTCCTATTATGCCTCCTAAGTGCTGGGCTTATGCAAAGGCACATGGGAGATGGAATATTGTGTAGTAGGAATATCAAGGTCAATTTGACTAGCACAGATAGAACATGAGTGATAGCAATGCAAAATTGGTCTGGAAAGTTAGGCTGGAGTCAGATTGTGAAAGGAGAGGGGGAAAGGAAGAAGAACTGATTGAATGTTCATTTCATTCCAAGTGCTATGCTAAAGTACTTACAAATATTATCTCATTTGATCTTCAAAAGTGAGGTAGTAAGTGCTAATGTTATCCCCATTTTTCAGGGGAAAAAACTGAGGCAGTTTTGGTCACACAGCTAGTAAATGTCTGAGGGAAATTTTTAATTCTGGTATTTTAAGCCCAATGTTCTGTCAGCTATTCTGCCTAGGGTTTTCAATATTAAATAGAGAAGATAGTATTTATTTTAGATGAGCTAGTAGAGAGAGACCTGGCCAGATCAGTGCTTTAGGGATATTTACTTATATTCTGTGTGGATGATGTATTGAAAAAGAGAGAGACTGGAGGCAGAGAATCTAATTAGGAAATGATTACAGGTGTCTATTGAAACCCATAAGGTGCCATACCTTCTCTACATTTCCTGAACACGGATAAGAGAAAGTTTTCCTTCCTTAGTGCCCTTAAAAACAACAGTATCAAACTTGAGTTGCAAGGAACCTTAGAGAAATTTGAGTTGAGCCACTGATTCTGACACTAAGTATATTTGGAAGCAATTTAACTTATTTGAACCTCAGTTTCTTTATTTGTAAAGAAATGGAAATAAAGTTGCCTGCACCATTGACTTTATGGTATTGTGCTATACAAACTTAAATGCTTTATGAAATATATAAATGAATTATTGTTATTATCTAATCTAGCACTTGGCAACTTTTTAGGAGAGGAAAGTTGTTTTTGGTAATATTCGTAGACTATATATATATAATAATTAATATATATATACACATTTATGTATATATACACACAAATAAATAAACATGCACATTGACATACATGTTCTGGAGAGATTTTGATCCAATCTCATCTATATTGCTTTATACATTTTATTATCATTTTCAATTAAAAAAATAATAATTCTATGGAATAGAAAAACCAAATAATCATTATTTATTGTCTCTGGAAGACTTGCTCTAATGCACGATACAATTTAGGAACTATGAACATTGTAAGGAGTGTCACAACCTTCTTCCCTTAGTACAGCTAGTCGATCACATTAGCTAATTTTTCACTTTGGAGAGCTGGAAGAGTTTGGCTCTGAAAGAGCCATTTTAGAGGCATTGCATTTTAGAGGGTGTAGGCAGGAGGAGATAGAAAGCATGGCAGTAGAAAGCAGGGCACAAATGAAAGGCAAGCCTAAGGACCTGCCTTTGGTTAGTGATGGAGAAGACTGTGGATTCTAGACCAACTGGTAGCCACCTCCCAGACTAATGATTCATTATACACCAAAAGTATTCATGAAATGAGCCAACCTAAGATTTTCCATATATGTACTTGAGTTAGGATTGGCTTCTGATCTATTCATTCCTAATCTAATCCAACTCCAGATTTTACTAAGGAAGTAACTGGAACTGAGAAAGGGTAAGAGACTTTTTCTAGGGTCACTTGACTAGTTAATGATAGACTAGAATCCAGATCTCTTTACCACAGCACACTGCTCATGACATGTAGAAAGTTCTCATGGAAAAGAATGCAGTTGGCAGTGTCTATGTGAATGGAAGTATTTCTTCATCTCTTAGTACCTATGCTTCCTTTGGGGCAGATGGGAGTCAACCAGGAAAGGGCTTGAGCATGGGCACAGAAGCACATGTACACAGTACACACTCAGATCCATAGTATTTTCCACTGGAGGAGCAGACTATTTTGTGGTTGCTTATTAAAATAGTTTTATATATAAGCAGGGGCAAATATGGCTTTTATGTTTCAGATGGAAAAACTGAGGCTTAGAAGAACAAGCTATATTCCTGTATAGTATAGCTAGGATAAATCATAATAACTTTATCCAGGTCAGAGTGGGAATGTGACCTACTTATCATGCCCTTCATATCATTGGCAAAGAATTAGACCTTGCTTCCTCTTCCACAAGCAGCACATGTAATTCTGCTGATTCTCTTGGAAGCTTAAGGACCAGTTTTAGTAACGTGCCCTTTCCTGGTTGGATAACATCCAGTTATCTCAGGTGAGTGTGAATATCGATGGGTTTGCAAGTTATTTGTGAGGAAATCATCCCTCTCAACACTGATGCCCTTGTCACCTGGTATTTGTCCAAAGCCCTTTTCTTTTGGCGATCGAGAAGATGGTAAAAGAGACACCACTTCTAGATTGTCATCTCTAAGTCTTCTCATTTTCAGAAGCTCTTTCTGTCTGCTTGTAGGTCAGATGGAGAGGATAACTAGAGAAGGGACTTTAGTTGCTGAAGATCTGCTTCATACTATGAATGGATGACCATTTCCCTTACTGATCATTTTAGCTCTGGATATTCACCACCCTAAAATGGAGATTTATGTGTAGTCCAGTTTTGCAATATTCTTATTATATACATCTAGGTTCTGATTATTGTGAATAATGATTCTTATAAAGTAGTTGCATTATTTGAACTCTTACTAACTGAAGTTGTAATTATGTGTAAAGTTATAATTAGCTGTAATAATGTTATAATAATATGCAAAATATAGCAATTGATTCTAGCTCAATGCATATATGTAGTAAAAATTCTAATAATTTAACTAGTTCACAGGATTCATTACTTGTACTAATCAAGTCCTAAATGAGTTTAGCTATTGGCCTAGTATTTGATTATTAATTTAGGTCAGGCTAATGTATAACTAGCTAAAGATGGTTTTGGTAGAATTTTGCTCCCTTTGGGATGGATGCAAGTCTTGAAAGCCAAATTGGTTCTCTGTTGTTTTGCATCAACTGTAATGAACAGTAGATGAGACTAGAAATCAATTGTTCAGTGGTATGGTTTACAGTCTGTTCCAGAGTGATTTCATGTCTTACATTGGGGTGTTACCAAGAGAAGAAATGATGGAACAGGTTACTATATTCCTTCAAATTCAACAAACATATATTAATTGCCTCATGTGTGCCATGCACTATATTAGGTGGTGAGGATAAAATTATGGAAAACAACACAGTTCTTCCTTTTAGAAAACTTGCAGCTTAACAGGAATGTTAGAGTATGTTTGTGAATAAATACCAAACAAAGTAGAATATGAAAAGGACAAATGAGGGAGTTAGAGAATCAATCAATCAATTGACGAGTATGTAAGTGCCTACCAACTGCCAGATAGGACACCAAGTGCTGGTGACACAAAGACAAAACCAAAAATCCTTAAGTATAGTGAATTTCTATTCAAATGGTATAGACAGTATAAAAAAGTAAGTATATGTAGGACATATACAAAATGAACACAGGATAATTTGGGGAAGGAGGGAACCAAGAAACAATGGGTTATAACAAATAAGAGAAGGAAACATAATCATTTTATATAAAGGAAATCAAGAAATGTTTCATGGGAAAGGTGGCTTCTGAGCTGGGCTTTAAAATAAGAGATAACCCAACAGACAAATATTATGGGGGTATGTTTAGGACATAAATTCTTGGAAATCAAAAAGTGAGAGGGAAGGGCAAGATCAGTGGAACAACTAATCCAATTTGGCTAAAACAGAGCATGTAGAAGAAAGTAATGTTAAATTATATTGGAACCAGATCATGGAGGAACTTACAAATAGGCTGAGATATTTGGCTTATAGATAATAGGGATCCCCTGGAAGTATGTAAGCAGAGGAATGAAGTGATCAGGCTTGTGCATTAGTAAGTTTATTTTGGCAACTGTGTGAAAGATGAATTAGAGGGGAGAATCTGGAGGCTGGAAAATTAATGATCAGGTTATTATAATAGTCCAGATTAGAGATGGCAAGAATCTGAACTAAGGTGGATGTAATATGAATAGAAAGAAGGGAAAGGAGATGTCAGAGTTCAGGCAGAGAACAAGTATTTATAAAGCATTTATTATGAGCATTGTACACAATATTGAGGGTTATAAAAATAAGCAAAAGAAAGACTATTAGCCATCAAGGACCTTACATTCAAATGGGAAAGATAGTAAATAAACCTGAGCTGAAAGAGGGAGATAAAGATATTTGTTTGGGGGTATGGTTACAAAGTCCTGGATGTGAGAAGCAGAGCTGAAATAGGGTTTATTCATAACTATGGCCTTCATTTTGAGGAGAAAAGAACCCATGAGTTTGAGAATGGAGACTGGAGGAGTGGAGGAATATTTTAAAGTGGAACGCAGCTAAAGCATGGTGGTAAAATCTAGACTGTTAGTAGTAGGTGCTAGGTAGCTCAGTAGATAGAGAGCTAAGCCTGGACACAGGAGGTCTTCAGTTCAAATCTGGCCTCAGTTATGTCCCAGCTGTGTGACCCTAGGCAAGCCATTTAATCCCACTTGTTCAGCTCCTAACATTCTTACCTAACCTGTACCTACTTATTATTGATTTTAAGAAAGTAAGGGTTTAAAAAAAGTAAAGGCAGTAGCAGAGCTGGGAGAAGAATGAAGGATAGCTAGCCTTCGTCCCTCCAAAAAAATAGAGGTCTTGGGAGAAAGAGAATTATCAAGAGGAGTTAGCAACTAAATGGATATGGGAGGTGAGTGAGATGGTAGAATCAAAGACCATCCTGAGATTTTGAGCCTGGAAGGATGATAGCCCTTTATCTCCCAAAGTCTGTTCACTTCAAGCATTTTCTCATTTAAAAAAAAAAAACAAGGAAGTTGGAGAAGTCCCCTCTGCTTCCACTTTATACTTGAGGAAATTGAGGCCACAGTTCATTAAACTAGTTAGTAGCAGAGTCAGGATAGAATTTAGGTCTTCCTGAATTCCTCATTTCAATGCTCTTTCTACTCCATTAAATTTTATATAGAATCTTTCAGTATTAGGGTCATCCAAAACTCTAGCTATGGACAATTGTCTTTGTAGATCAGTCATATTTGAATGAAAGGCTACTTTTTTGGGGGGGGGTAGGGTTTGACTGATTTATAAATAGGTGATAAAGTGATATTACAGGGACTTAATATAGGTAACAATTCAGATAACTTTTCTTAGTCCATTAGTTAACAATATCAATTGAATGTCCATTGAGATGCTGAGTACTATACTGGGCAAATTTAGGTGTAAGGCCAGTTCCTATTCTCAATAAATAAATAGATTGCCTGAATTTCTGTCTGTTGATACCCTGATTACTTTCAAAGTGAATCTGATACAATCCTTATTTTTTATTACCTTCTTCTTCTTTCTCTACCAAGTATTTCATTTTTGGGTTATATGATAATTTTTTTTTATCATGCCAAATACACCTCCATATTGGTCATTGTGTTGTAAGATCACACTCATACAAAGCCAAAATCCCAGAATAAAACGGTAAACTTATGTGATAATTTCTGAAGTTTGATAGCTCCCTCAGGGAGAAAATTAGCTGGAAATAGGCTCCAACACTGATCACATTCCATTCCTACTTAAAAAAGCTACTCTGACTGAGAATTGGGGTAAAGAATCTATACTCTCCAGCTGAGGCAGTTTTTGCTTTTTTTGCCTAGGGAGGATGACAAGTGATGAAATTCAACTTGGTACCATTTACTTGTCAGTGGTTTGACTCCCTGAAGAGTATATAGTCTTCATCACCTACTGGTTGCCCTGGCTTTATTTAAGTTCCAATAGAAATCCCAAGTTCTGCAGAAGCCTTTACCAACCTCTCTTAATTCTACTTTTTTCCCTCTATAAGTTTTTTCCTATTTATCTTGTCTATAGCTTGTTTGTAAATATTTGTATGCTTGTCATCTCCATTAGACTGTGAGTTCCTTGATGGCAGGGATTTTCTTTTGCTTCTTTATGTATCACAGCACAGTGTCTGGTACATGGAAAGTACTTAATAAATGTGAATTGATTTTAACAATAGTATCTAGAGTTTATATAGCACTTTAAAGTTTCCAAAGCACTTTAAATATGTTGTCTCATTTGATCCCCACAACAACACTATAAGATTCCTGCTATTATCTTCATTTTGTAAATGAAGAAACCAAGGCTGAGAGAGTCTAATGTGGCAAACATGTAGCCTGGTATGCATGGGGCCAATGAAATTCCCAAGTGCCAACCAAACCAGATTAAAATATAATAAGAAAATATTTAATGAAATAAAGGCACAACAAAATAAAATGTTTGTATGTGGTTTTCTAAGGGTGGGCTCATACAGATTCTGATGTATGGTTTGCTTTAGTTGTCTCTATTTCTATTTGAGTTTGACATCCTTGGTAAGTGACTTTCTCAGGTAGTGAATATAAAAGCTGGAATTTGAATCCAGGCCTTCTGACTCCATTAGTTCAGTCATGTCCAACTCTGTGACCCCACAGACCATAGCACACCAGGCCCTTCTATCCTCTACCATCAATTGAAGTCTGTCCAAGTTCTTGTTTGTGGTTTCCATGACGATATCTATCTATCTCAACCTCTCATGTCCCCTTTTCCTTTTGCCTTCAATCTTTCTTAACATCAGGGTCCTTTCCAGGGAGTCTTGTCTTCTCATTATGTGGCCCAAGTATTTAAGCTTCAGCTTCATTATTTAGCTTATCATGAATAATCTGAATTAGTTTCTTTAAGTATTGGGTGATTTGATTTCCTTGTAGTCTACAGAACTCTCAAAAGTCTTCTCCAGCACCACAATCCAAAAGTGTCTATTCTGTGGCACTCAGCTTTCTTTATAGTCCAGTTCCTGCAACCATACAACGTTACTGGACCACAACTTTGACTATGCAGCCCTTTGTTAGCAAGGTAGCAAGGTGATGTCTCGGCTTTTTAGTATATGGTCCAAATTCACCATAGCTTTCCTTCCAAGAAGCAAATATTCGTGGCTACAGTTGTCATCTGCAATGATCTTTGAGTCCAACAATATAAAATCTGACACCACTTTCGTTTCTTCTCCCGCTCTTTGCCAGGAAATGTTGGGGCCAGTTGCCAAGATCCAGAGACCCTATTTCAGAATCAGTGTTATTTCCCAAATGATGGTTGACTCAGCCATCCTATAGGGCTAGTCATTAGGTCTTGATTCACATTTCAGGTCCTTGGCAAGGGCCAGAGTCTCAGAATTTAATGTGATTGGAAAACTCTTGAAGTTGAAGGTTTTCTCCAGTTTTGGCAGTCTTATTTCTAGCAAGGCCTTTTGATGGACTGTTTTGGTGGAAGCCCATCAAAGGCCAAGGTGAATAGAGCCAGGGTAGGCCCTGCAAAAAGCAGGGGGGCCATTCTTCCTTCATATCACTTAACTTTAGACCCTCTCTCCTGAAGTCACATGTCATTGCATTTATGGCCATTCTTTCTCTTGCTACCACATGTGTTCCAGTGTGCTGAGAGTTACTGAATGGTATATGGAAATGTAAGAGAGGAGACTGACAGAAAGAAAAGAGGCCTACAAGTAAATAATATTTCCCAGGGAAATATTGAAGTAATTCTTTGTTTCTAATCAAGTATAAAGAAAATGTATCAAATGATCAAACTTGAAAATCATACATTCAATACAGTATTGTAGCATGAAAGTAATTTTACTTCAGGTGCAATCTGGTTTGCCTTTTCACTTTCTTATTTCTTTTTCCAGTTTTCCAAATGCATTTGGAAATTTGGGTTGACCTTTTTTTAAAATTCCATTTAAAATAGTGAATATTTTCCTGTCACTTCTTGAACTGACATGAATAAAATATTCCTTTTCAGGATGGTAATTTTCCAATGTGCCTCTTAAAAACAAGTTGGTTGACTTTAGTTGCCTGCTAAAATTTTCCTGTTGTGAAGAAGCTTGGAATTCTTTCCTTCCACAGGCCTCATTAATTTATTGTAAATGGCCATAGTTGAAATGTCTGCTACCCATTCTTTACATGCTTAGGCCAGATCTAAACAGCATAAAGGAAAAGTGGAGAGATGGTAATTTAACATTGAGTTAAGATCATGGAGGCTTCCAGTTTTCATAACTAAAGACTCAAAATAGATTTCAACCCAGTGAATTATCTGCCTTGACTCCAAAACCTTTACCCCACAAATTCAACTGTTTAAACAGGCTTAATGCATATTAAGTAATTCTGTATCAATAAGAGCTTTTAAAACAATTCACGTGTTAAAATATAAATGAATGATTACCATAAATAATACAAGGAGAAAGAATAAAGTAGTAACCCTGAATATTATAATAATAAACATAAAAATTTAGAGCATGAACTTGATTTCACAATATTTAAGGGAACTTCTAATAAGAAAAATAGCAACAACATTTTCCTTTGCACAAAACTTGAAGTAATTATAGCAAAGCTCTCATAATCTGAAAAATCAGTTAGATCTATAGAATCTTATGGTCTTCAGGTGCCCAGAAATCACAGAATCTCTAGAGTTGGTAGGGACCTCAGAGGTCATCTAATCCAGTCTGTACAGCAATCCCCAAGTGATCATTCATATAGCCTTTGGTTGAAAAATCTATAGTGACAGAGGCTTGACTGCTTCGTGAGGTAGTCTATTTCCCTTTTGGACTGCTCTAATAATAATTAAGAGACAGCTTAGTGGAGTAGTAGATAGAGCACATGGCCTGGAGTCTGGACAACTGATCTTCCTGAGTTCAAATCTGGCCTCCGACTAGCTTTGTGACTTTAGACAAATCATTTAACAAGTTTGCCTTAGTTTCTCACCTGAAAAAGTGAATTGGAGATGAAAAAGGATAATTACTCCAGTATCTTTGCCAAGAAAACTCTAAATGGGGTCATGAAGAGTCAGGAACAACAGATGATTGAGCAACAATAAATTATTAGGAAGTTATTCTTTATATAGTACTCAAATCTGCCTCTCAGGAACTCCCACCTATTTTATCATGGGATTATAGGATTTCATGTAGGACCTTTGAGATTCATTAGTCCAAATCTAGTTTTACATATGAAGAAACTGAAACCTGGATAGATTAAGTAACTTTATAATCTCATCATCTAATGCTTTTTTTTTTTTTTGCATCTATCTCACCAGAGCCAAACAGAAAAAAAAGCAAATCCCACTTGTAGATAGCAGTAATGTCTTCTTCCTGACCCTCCACTTACTTCATCTTCTCCAGACTAAATGCTCCTAGTTCCTTTATCTCAAACATCATATGGCTATTGAGTCTAGGTTGGTCACATTTCTCTTAATCCATTCCAATTTCTCAGTGTCCTTCCTAAAACTCAGAAATGGGATCTCAGAAATGAACAAGATAGACCAGATGTGATCTACTTGGGTCTTATCTGCCAAGAGTAGTAACCAACCTCTCCATTTATGGGCACATTGCTTCTATTAATACAGCCTTTTCTTGACTAGTCCTTGCTGTCTTCTTGCTTTTACTGCCCAACTCCTAGAAACAGTGATGTACCCTCATCACCATCACCTCTCATTCACTGTCAGTTCCTTGAAATATGGTTTCTGGTCCTTCTACTCAATGAAACTGTACTCCCCAAGATTAACCACTATTTCCTAACGGCTAGCTCCATTGTCTTTTCCCTCCATTCTTAACTTTCATTATCTCTCTGCAATATTTGACAGTGTTGATGGCTCTCTTTCTATCTGGCCACACTGTAGTCACCTTTATTAGATCATAATCTGTATTATAACCCATATTCACAAGGCAGATAATGGTGCAGGAGATAGAGTTCTGGTCAAACTTGGCCTCAGATACTCATTTGGTCTATGACCCTGGGCAAAACATTTAACCTGTTTGATTTAGTTTCCTAATCTGTAAAATGGTGATAATAATAGTACCTACATCCCAGGGTTGTTATGGAGATCACATAGAAAATATTTTTTTAAAATGCTGGCATATAGTTCTTCATCCTTCATCATTGGGTGATGTCTTGACTTGAGCCTTGGATTTGCATGAGTTGTACAAAGTAATCAACCTCATTCTTCCCTCCATAATCTTCAGACTCCAGAATCTTCAGACTCCAATGGCAAGATAAAAGTCAAGATGACTACTACCCATAGCTAGGGACACAGTGGAATGCCTTGGTGTCTGATTTCTGACCAAACCCCAAGAACTCCATGACACCTGCTTCAGCCACTTTCATGGCCAGTGGAGCAAATTGTTCTTGTCTGCCCATTCTGCCAGTGGAAGTCTTCATAAATATGCATGGGTAAACACCCCTTAAGTCCCTGACAGTTTCGAGCCCTGTTAGTTACCCTAAATCTGGTTTAGCCTGTCTTTCAGAGATGGTTTTACCAAGGTATAGCTGACCAGTGTTTAAAATACATCTTGCCACAGGTAAGAGATGGGTGAAAAGTAGACACCAAAGTGGGTGAGCTGCCCTGAAAAGGATTTGGCAAGCCATAGACTCTGTATAAAATTATAATCTTAGGGAGATACAGCCTTAATGCAACAACTGTATGCCTGGCAGGTGGCTGTTTGTATAATTCTTTTCCCTTTCTTTTACTTTCCTTCTGATATCCCACATCCCACTCTCTTTTTTTGTACATACTCTTGTTATTATGAACTTAATAATCATCAACAAACATGGATGTTGCAGTTAAAAGACCGAAGGCTGATTGTTTATGAAACAGTGAACTTCTGTTACCTATTTTAAGTATTTATCGTGTCTCAAGGGTCTTAGTGCAGTTTTAAGTAATTTTGACTAGCTGTTATATTTCATAAGATAGCAATAAAATTTTCCCATATATGTGCCCTTCTCGACTTTTTTTCATTTTCTTCCTTGTATTTTAAAATGTTTTTATTAATCATCTTTTCTGTTTTTTTTTGTGTAAGTCTTTTACTGTCCACTTTCACTCCTACTGCATCCTAAAATCAAAACCCTTTCTTGTAATAAGTAATCTCAAATAAAACAACTCAATGCAATAGCCTTCTCTGAAAGTGTTATGTCATTTCTCCGCTGATAGGAAATGATCTACATTATCAATCTTCTAACGTCCTGATTGGCCATTGCATCAGTCTGAAATCTCAGTTCTTTCAAAGATTTTTTTCAGTTCTCTGCATTATTTTGGTCATCATGTAAAGTGTTCTTATGGTTATGCTAATTTCATCCTGAATGAATTACATCAGTTCATAAGAGACTTCTTAGGTTTTTTCTGAATTCTTCACCAAAGTCCTCATTTGAGAGACTGGAAAACTGGGAAGGGAGTGAGGAGTTGTGCCTGATGCCAATGTACATAGCTAGGTAATAACACAACCAGGACTATACCTTGTGCCTTTTGACTACAAATTAAGTGCTCTTTCCATATGTTTTCAGCATTTTTTTTTCATTTCCATCTTTTACAGATTTTTCTTCCCCCTTCAGCCTTAAGTAGCTGTCCTTTGAGAGTTCATTATCTTGGGGGAGCTACATGGCTCAGTGGAGAGAGTGATAGGCCTGGAGACTGGAGGTCCTCAGTTCTAAATGTGGATGCATAGACCCTTCCTAACTGTGTGACTCTGGGAAAGTCACTTAATCCCAATTGCCTAGCCCTTACCACTCTTTACTCTTTTGCCTTGGAACTGATATTTAGTATAGATTCTAAGACAGAATATGAGAGTTTAAAAAAAGTTCATTAACTGTTAGCTGGTGTTTTTTAATTTAAAGATTCCAAGATAAATTCTGAGTAGTAGAAGCCCCAGAGTTAGAGATAATTTCTCAGGGATGGTGGAAACATGCTTCCTCCTCTTACCCCAAACCTGCCTTCAAGTATCAACTCTACCTTGTTTTTCCTTACTTTTATGTTTGCTGCTTCTCATCTTTTTCCTTTTATTGTGATATTTAAATGTTTAAGAACTGGTATACTAATCTGAATGTGTCTTGGTA
The DNA here is from genome assembly GCF_027887165.1 of Monodelphis domestica. Classification (NCBI taxonomy): domain Eukaryota; kingdom Metazoa; phylum Chordata; class Mammalia; order Didelphimorphia; family Didelphidae; genus Monodelphis; species Monodelphis domestica. The sequence continues at coordinate 148,461,489 of NC_077231.1, forward strand.
AAAGTATTACCTTCTCCATAATATAGAAATTATCTTTAGTACATAGAACACTATGTAACCTCCTCCCCACAAATGTTTAGAAATAGAAAAAGACAATCATTTTGTGTTCTAAATAAAAAGTGCCATTTAAATCCAGCTTCCCCCACCTCAATTTTAGAATCTCTCCTCTTGTTAAACTCCTTATTACTATCTGCAAAATGAACAGTTCTCCAGTGCATAGGATTCTCTATGCGTTAAAGCCCAAGTGACATATTAAATAAGTCCTCCCTGATGGCCCTAATTGGAATGACCCTTTTGGACTTCCCATAACCCTTGAAATTTATATATCTTTTTTTTTTAGTTACAACTTTAGCCTACTAGATCACAAACTCTACCATAGTAAAGATTCTCTTAATTTTTATATCTTCTCCTGTGCCATGCACACAGTGGATTCTTAATGTTTGCATCTTGTTCTCTACAAAAGGAGTTTAGGAGCTTCCTCTAGCATCAAATAGAAACTCCTTTGCATGGCATTTCAAGCTCTTTATAACCTGGCTCTTTTCATCCTTTTCCTCCCCCTTTCAAATATTCTCCTCTATAAACTCTACAATCTAGCCAAACTAGCAATTTCTCAAAAATGACACCCTATTTTCCTCTCCCTTATGGAGTCCTTAGCTTTCTTCAAGATCAAATCAAAGTCTTTTTTTTTTTCTTTTTGCAGATGACCTTTTGAGGTTCTACCAGCTATTAATGTCATCTCCTTTCAGATACATATATATGACCTCTCTCATTAGAATCAATGTTGCTTAAGAGCAGGGTCTATGGCTATTTGTCTTTCTTAGTATCCCCAGAGTTTATACTTTGTTAATTTATTTTTCAGTTGTATCTGAATCTTCATGACTCCATTTTGGGTTTTCTTGGCAAAGACACTAGAGTGGTTTACCATTTCCTTCTCCAGATCGTTTTACAGATGAAGAAAATGAGACAAATAGGGTAAAGTGAATTGCCCAGGGTTACACAGCTAGTGAGTGTTTGAGGTTGGATTTGAACTCAGTTTTCAATTAGCAATAATTGTGCCTCAGTTAAACCTTATTGGCTATGATACTGCCACTGCACAAAGCTTGGATTTGAACTCAGAAAGATGAGTCTTCCTGACTCCAGGCCTGATACAATATCCATTGTGCCATCCAGCTGTTCTTGTCTAGCACATAATACTTAATAAATGCTTCTTAATTGATCAACTGATTTAAATGGTTATAACTTCCTGTAAGAAAATAGTAATTCTAATTGTGTGCTTATATTGTTTCTTTTGGTTATCCTAGCCCCAGTGGAATACCTTCTTAAGATTCTGAAAAATAATTATAAACTTCAATTTAATCTTTATCAATATTTGCATCACCCCAACTTTCTGACTCATCCTTTGGTTTGTTGTTGTTGGTTTCCCAGATGTGAGGGCTCATTTCCCAAGCCGCCTTTTCATTGGGCTCTAGCTTCCTATGTCTCCTTGGGAGCACAAGGTCATTCAAATGTTTTGTTATCATTGGCCCTTAGAATTGTCTCTGTTTTCCATCATTTGGGATTTTAACTGGACTGTCATCTCTAGAAATTGAATCATATTCTTAGGGAGGTATGGACTAAATGCAACATCCTTATGCCTGACAGGCAGCTGTGTTTGTATAATTTGAATGCAATTTAGCTCTCATCTCCTCTATAGTCCAGAGTCTGATTTAGCTCACCTGTAGCTATCCATAATCTCAGTTTTAATTAATTTTTACAAAGGAGTGGATTAAGATGATTATTTTACCAGGTGAATTAAAAGTAACATTTTTCAGAAGATTTTTGTCTTCCATGTCAGAGGTTTGGTTATTTCTGTAGTCTTGATGATAGACTCTTTTTATTTATTTTGTCAACTGAAATTTAACTATATCCTATCACCCTTAAGATTGTTTTCTGAGGGGGCAGGTAAATGGCTCAGTGGTTTGAGAGTCAGGCCCAAAGACAGGAGAACTAGGCTCAAATCTAGCCTCAAACACTTCCTAATGGTGTGACCATTGCCTTTCTCTTACTACTCTTCTGCCTTGGAACCAGTATACAGTATTGATTCTAAGATGGAAGGTAAGGGTATAAAAAAAGAAAAGATTGTGTTCCCAAGTGAAGGGTTGAGTAAAGTATATGGTATCACAACTTGTGTTATTCTTTCATTATTAGACTACAGATTATGGACCAAAGCTGGAATATAAAAGACTACTTATATTGATTAACTTCTCTAAATTTTTTTATACCTTCTATCTTAATATTAATTCTATGAGAGAAGAGAGGCAGAGAGACTAGGCAAACAAGGTTAAGTGACTTGTCCTGGGTCACACAGCTAAGCAGTGCCTGAAGTCATATTTGAACTCAGGTCCTGTGACTCTAGGCCTGGTTCTCTATCCACTGTGCCACCTAGCTGCCCCTCTTGATTCATTTTTGCAAAACTATTTTTACTTCCAAAATAAAACAAGAATCTACAGACGTTTTATCAATACCTCTAGGGCAGATTCTTCCTCCATTCTGCTACCTGTTCTTAGGAAAATGAGTTCAAAGTATGGCACAGTCTCTACATATTCCCATGAAGCACTGGGTCCCAATAAGTTTATACCCAAAGGCAGAATTACTGCCTGAATCCTCATTTCAGCTTTCATTCATATGGGTCCAGACATTTGCTCCTGAAAGCTCCTTGAGGTACTGTTGCTGGACAAGTGGCAGCACTGAGTTTAGATTCTGGGAAGAAGACCCTGAGACATTTTCCCTTGACCCATAGACTCACCATAGACCTCTGGATATGAATGTGGAAAAGAGCCACCCAAAACTGACTAACATTTATTAAAAAACTTACTTACAATTCTGGTTACATGACCACTCTGAAAGTCTCCTTCCAACCACATGTTTAACTAACCAGAAACAATTACAGCATGCCCATGTGTGCTCCATGGTTCCTCTAAGCCATTTCCCTTCCACTTCATTATGATTCTCCTGGATCTACCCAGTGTCCTCCCCATGGAGAGCAAGTTGACAGGGTCTGCACAAGTGTCAGCCTCTCCTATTACACATATATTAAAAAAAATTGCTACAGAATTAGAGATTTGGAGCAAGAAAGACCCTTGGGAGTCATTAAGTTCAATCCTCCAATTTGACTGATAAAGAAACTGAGTCTGAGAGAGAGGAAGTGATTTGCTCAAATGGCAGAAGTAACATTAAAATCCACTTCTTCTGATTTTAGCCTTCTTTTTCACTCTATCTGGCATAAATACACAATGAATAATAACAGTTGTAATGTATAGCTATCTAGGTATCTAAAAATTACATTTAAATAATCTCATTTTATTTTCTTCCTCCCCTTTGAAATACATGATAATTATGAAGAATAGGTTGAAATTTGATAAAGCACTATATTAAAAAAAAGAAATAGCTAAGCAAATCAAACAAAATAAATAAAATGGAAAGTAAAACATCCTATTTAAGAGAACACTTTGTTATACAATTCATATCTAGTTAATGTGCTAATTATAATAATTCTTTTTAGATCAATTATTTAGCAATATTTTGTTAGCCTTGTTATTTTATGAATTCAAAATGATTAAACTATATTTCTTTACAAATATTTTGTCATTAAATCTTTTCACTAATTTTACCTCCCTGATTTTGCCTCTTCCTCCAGGCCTCTAACCTTCTCAGTTGGGACTGTTTGATATGATTTTCCCTAGGAAGGGGGAATATGACAACAATAGTTTCAGGGTTCAGCATTGTATGGTTGCTACAGGTCCTTTTGCTTTAGTGTCCAGGTTCCTGCCTTATTTACCTGTGAACAAATCCCCAACTGGAACCCTAGATTTTGAGTCTCAGCTTTTCCATGACTGAATCACTAGTGGTCTGTAAAAGAAGGTTATCAGGCTAAATTATCTCCAATATCCACCATTCTAAATTATATATAAAAGTTATCCAAGGATTTAGTGATACATACTACTGCCAATCACAATTATACTTATTGACACTCAGAGACAAAGAAACCCAAAATCTTTTTTTTTTCCTTTTGAACTCTTACCTTCCATCTTAGAATCAATACTGGGTATTGCTTTCAAGGCAAAGGAATAGTAAGGATTAGACAGATGGGGTTAGGTGACTTGTCTTAGAGTCATGCAGCTAGGTCTAGCCATGTATCCACTAAGCCATCTAGCTTACCTTCAGAGACATTTTAATAAATGGTTTATTATAATATATGCTTAGAGCACAGACCCCTGCTACATGACCAATAAGCCTTTAATATCATTTTCAGAAGCCTTGTACAGTCTTTAGTTATATTAGCATTAGCATGATGGAAACCATGGAATTTTACAGAAAGCATTAGAGAAAGGAAATATTTACATATTAAAGGACCCATAGCAGAAGAGGAAAGTCTACAGCAGGTAAAATAACAAACTGATCAGCAAATACTAGGGGGATTTAACCAGAATTTGCAAAAAGAGCAAGAACTAACTAGATAGCACCAGGGCTATGATTGATATCTCAGCTTAAGTAAATAGGGGTAATAAAGCTGAGTCAGAAAGTCTTCTATCAATAACCAGTTAATTACCTACACTTCAAGCTCTTAACTAATGATGTGGCTTGCTGTCCCCAGCAAATAATGGCAATGCTAAAATTCTCTTATGACATGATTAGTTTGCTCCCATGACTATTATGGCAATCTTCCATTTGTTTCACTTTGAATTTGCCCAGGGTCTTCCATTTGCTTCACTTAGAATTTGCAGACAGTATAACTGTCCTAAACAACACAGAAGTGAGTGATGATGAAGCCCAGACTTGGAGCAGCTTTGATTAAGTCCTTTAATTTCACCATGCCAGAGTTTTCCTTTCTATAAAACTCTATTTAGAATGGTAATTACAAATTTTTTTTTTTCAGAATGCTGCTAATGACTATGTAGACTGAGACTAATTTCAGATTCAAAATCAGAGAACCTGTTTTTAGACTTTGGTCCTGATATTTAATACCTATAATTCATTCTCAAATCACTGTCCATTTTATGTCTATGAACATGTTGTATTATTTTAGTTGCATATAAGTTAGGCAGCTAGGTAGCTCAATGGAAAGCTGGGGACTTAGAATCAGGAAGACCTGAGTTCAAATCTTGCCTTGTAAACTTTCTCACTGTGTGACCCTGAGCAAGTTATCTAACCTTCCTCAACTTCAGTTTCTGTAAAATGGAAGTAATAACTTGCCTCATAGAGCTGTTATGAGGATCAAATAAGTTAATGTATACAAAGAGCTTTGAAAGCCCTTAATGTTTTAAGTAAATGATAGTGGGAATGATAATGATGCTCCTTATGGAGAAGGACTGTTTTTCATTTGCATTCTTCTATATCTAATACAAAGTAGGTGTTTAATGAATGTTTGTTGATAGATTGTATGACTTCAGGCAAATCGCTTAATCTTTATGAGATTTCCTTTTCTTTAAAATATTGAGCAGATTATCGTAGATGGCACCTAAAGTCCTTCCTAACTCCCAATGTATGGTTCTATGATTCTACACCCCAGAATTACAGTAAAGTTGTATCTCTTTGAAACCCTTAGAGGGAATTCTTTATTCTGAACAATATTTTTTCCTTAAGAACTAAGGGATAATCCTTTAAATTCCAGAACTTTGATTTTAGCCCTGCCCCTTTTAAAATGGTGACTCTTCTAAACTGTACTACTTTGACAGACTATGTCCGATGAGAAATAAGCTTTTCTTCAACCCTAGAGAAACATCATTTTGAATATCTGTTATCTTGGCCTGTCTAGCTATAGCTAGAGAGGCAGATGTAAAAATCTTCGAAGACTAGGCTGACTCCAGCAGCACTTGTTTTCTTTTAAAAGTCCCTGACATCAGCTTGCTCCTTATTTATGTCCCTGTTTCTTAAAAACGCCAAACAGCAGGCACTTCCAGCCATATGACCTCATGGGCAGTATAACTTGGCTGTTTTATTGAAAAATTAATTAGCAAGTCAAAGGCTGGAGCAGCTTTGTCCCCAGTGATTTTCTTAGCCTCCAAAAAAACATCATCATCATCATTCTCACTGTGGCTTTTGGTGTCTTCTTACTTGTCAGCACCATTCAAAACATTATCTGCGTTCTGCATCACTAACATCACTTGCTCCTCTTTGTCAGCTTGCACCAACTCTTTTTATCTCGTGTCAATTGTTAGGAGGGTGTGAAAGAGACATACCCTTCACTACTTCAGGAATTTAGGCTAAAATATTTTGCAGGGCGAAATTCTTCCTCAGAAGATGGCACTTTTCAGACCATATAGCAGTTTATAATTTACTGTCCCTCCTCAAAGGCTGACGTGAAAGGGCATTTCCCCCATATGAGTAACATTAAAAATCACATCTCTCATGTAATAAAAGATTGAAAGTCTTGCAGAGGGTTTACATCATTTATCTTCTGTCTCATGGAACCTCTTTGGTAGGAACATTTCATATCCTAGAAAAGAAAAAAGCAAATACAGCAATACCCTAGAACCTCATTTGAATCAGTTATAACTGATTATATTTTCACATATATGATTATATAGTCTATAAAACTATATATTACATAATATAAAACTACACTATATATAAATACATAACTTTTATTCATGCCTATATTATAAAAGTTATAACCAATTATATTTGAATATATATGATTATATAGTCTATAAACTATATATATAACTATCTATTATATATATAAAACTATGCTATATAACAATATGTAACTTTTATATATAACTATATTATACAATTCATAACTAATTATATTTGAATGTGTAATGTGATTATATATTCTACAAAACTATATATGTTAACTATATATAATATATACTTATTAGACCTAAATATAATTTATATGCATATATGTAAAATAATGTACAACATATTTGAATATATGCTCATATATTCTATAAAATTATATATGTAACTATATATTACATAATATATAACTATGTTATATATAATGTATAACTCATTTATGTGTCATATAATTCATAACTAATTATATTTGAATATATGATTACATAGAACATAAAACTGTATTTGTAACTATAATAATTTGTAACTATAACATAATATATAACTACATGATGTATAAATACATAGCTATGTTTTATATATGTAAATATATCATACAATTTATGCCTAATTATATTTGAATATATAATATATGATGATATATTCTATAAATTTGTATAATTATATATAATATATAATTAATATATCAGTGTAACTTGAATGTATATAAATAATGTATAACTGATTATATTTGAATATATACATGATTATATATTCTCTAAACACATATGTAATTATATATTATATAACTGTTTTACTCTGCAAATGTATCAACTACTCATGTTTGAAAAGATGGCAGACATTTCTAGTCCCTGTCCTTGTTTCCTCAGTATGAGTTAAATTATATAGTTGTATAATAATAGAATTGTTTTGAGTTCTAATCATGCCTCAGTTACTACCTATGTGACTTTGGGCAAATCACTTCTCTCAAGCTCAATTTCCTTATCCATAAAATGGGAATAATAATAGTGCTTACTTCACAGGGTTATGATGAGATAATTTTTGCGTAATACTTTGCAAATTTTAAAATATTCTGTGCGAGCTATAATAGTAATAATTTTTATTTTGATATTTTTAGGTAAGCCTGCAGTTATTAAGCAGAATCAATGTAGAAAGTGGAAAGAATGTCAGCCTCCCACTAATTCTATGACTAACTGATGTGTGTCCTTGGGAAAATTACTTAATTAGTTTACTGTTTCTTTATGAATTAAATTTTAAAGTGCTTATTAAGTACCTAGAAAGGCATTTGTCCTTAAGGATTGTTGATGTTTGACCTTGAGCATATCACTTGATCTCTCGGAGATTTGGCTTCCTTGTTTTTAAAATGGGAGGATGATAGTAGATGGCATTGGAGATCCTTCCCAATTCTAAATCTATGCTATGGTCCTGCACCTGAGAATTACAGTAAAGTTGTCTCTCTTTGGAACTCTTAGGGAATTCTTTGTTCTGAATAATAGTTTTCCCTCAGCAACTGTAAGGGATTTACATCCTCAAAGAGAGTACTAAATATGAATAAATGGCTACATACAATATATGTACAGAATAAATGGAAGGTAACTTAGGGGAACACACTAGAAGCTGAAGGGAGACCTAGAAAAGCTTCTTGTAGAAGTTGGTATTTGAAGCAAGTCATGAAATAAACCAGAATCAGAGGATGAGTTGCAGAGGGAGAACATTTATTTCATTTATAGTTAAACAAATAGGAGAAAGGTACTGAGGATAGGTAGTGTAAAGCCATGGAGATGGGAGATGGAGACTCATAGGTAAGGAAGAGCAAATAGCTCAGATATGGATTGTAGAGTATGTAGAGGAGAATTATGTTTAAGAAGACTGGACATGTGAGAAAGGGCCAGTTTTCAAAGAGATTTAAGTCCCAAATAGAGTTTATGTTGATCCTAGAGGCAGTTTTTCTAAGTGGTTAGAGCACTGGAGGTAGAGTCAGGAAAACAGAAGTTCAAATCTGTCCTTAGACACTTCCTAGTTGTGTGACCCTGGGCAAGTCACTTAACCTCTGATTGTCCATCAAAAGTAACCACTGGATCCACCAGAGAAGGAAATAAATGGCAAACTACTCTAGTATCCTTATGAAGAGAAGCCTATGGGTAATTATGGTTCATGAAAAACTGAACAACAGCAACAACATATTTGATCCTACATGGATTAGGGAGCAACTGGAGTTTGGTGAGTTGTGGTGTGGGGGTGGGTTGTTATATGGGGACAGCTATTCCTTTGGAAAATCACTTTGGAAACTGAGTGGAGGAGGGATTGAGGGAGAAAGATCAATTAGAAAGCCTTTGTAATAGTTTATTTGAGAATTGATGAGGCTCTGAACTAGGGAGGTGGCTAGCTGTATGAGAGAAAGGAAAACCAAATGAAGTCCAAGTCCTTTACAGGTTTGACATTAAGGAATTTTGTATTTCTCTGGAGGAATAAGAACACACAGAGGTCTCTTTATTCATCCATGATTTTCCTTGTACCTCTTAAGAAACAGGTATCAGCTGCCCTTGGGGCTCAGAAGAGCATATAGGGGGAGAGAAAGGTTCATTGAACCTTAATGTTGCTCTCATTACCTATTAGAGGCTCTTTAGAACAGACTGGCATCCACCTCCTTGGAATAAATACATTTCTCCTGAGGGTGAAGTAACATGCTTGGAGAAAAAAAGGACTTTGCAGCGAGTGTGGGTCCTTGGAGAAAAAGAAAAGGGATAAATTGTTTCATAAATCAGATAAGATACAGTATAATGAGGTAATGAGGGAAATTTAGAATGTATCTTTCTGCACAGCTATTATTTTGTCGGCAGCAAGATAGCCATTCTAGACCTCCAGGAATGGCTGAACTCTGAGCTTTAAGCCTTGAAAAGTGTACACAGAGTTTTAAACCCCTCTCTATTCCTTCACTCAAATTCCTTGCACTATTTTTAGCTAGCTCTCTGCCCTGTTTCTAGGCTTATATTAACGAGCAGAGACAGTTTCTGGGGGCACCAAGCCTGGGGAGATGGGGCACTTGTGGACCACTTGTGGGTCTATGGCACATCCAGAATGTGTTGTTGGTTGTTGGAGGTTAACATCTGTCTTTTAGAGATCCTAACTCTTAATGAAGTATGCCATCAAAAATTTGAAAATATTTTATCAAGGATTTATCTCTATCATATATCCTTCTCGCCCCTTGTTGATTCATTGAGTATTTGGGTCACTGTTTGCTGACATGGGGCAGCTAGGTAGAGCACTAGGGAGAGTGCTCCTTTTGGAGTCAGGAAGAGTCATCCTTCTAAGTTCATATCTGGCCTTGGATACTTACTAGCTATGTGACTATGGGCAAGTCACTTAACCCTAGTTGCCTCAGTTTCCTCATTTGTCAAATGAGCTGGAGAAGGACATGGCAAACCACTCTAGTATCTTTGCCAAGAAATCCTCAAATGGGTTATGAAGAGTTGATGTAACTGAAAATGACCGAACAACAAAACACTGACAATGTTTGCTGGCAGATTGCCCCTGGGATGGGGTGACCTCACCTCTTGGTACTCTATTTATTGTTTTCTTATTCCATGGTCAATTTCTTATTCCAAACTTTAGCAGTCTGCTTGGTTCAGTGCCAGAATCCTCAACTCAGAAGTTTCTGGCCTTAGTAAGAATTTAAACTTTATCAACATGATTAAGACTGTTGATTCTCTGTAAGTTCATGCTAAGAGTCTCATCTTGTGCAGTCTTGCAGGAACATTTCTACCTGACTGCTGCCAGATTCTTTGCAGTCTCTGGATATTCCAGCTCTGGTACTTACTAGCTGTGTGATTGAGGCAAATCACTTATCCTGAGTCTGTTTCCTTGTCTATAAATTAGGGGCAATTATATGACCTCAAAAGGAATGTTCTGAAGAAAGTACTTTTAAGGCACTCTACAAATGTGAGCTGTTGTTATTTATTTCTTCTTATCTTTCTGATGGAGTTCAAATAGAAATGACCCAAGTTGCCATCTTGTTATTATTCTTTTGTATGAAATGTTTGGCAGGATTTTGTGTAGATGGATAGAATAACTTTTTATTTTCTCGTAACTACATAAAATGATTGTGATATAAACTTGTTTTCTATGAATTCAATAAAAGCATCTTGGGATAATTTCAGTGAAAGACAGGATTGTGGGATGATAAGTTGCTGGCATTGAGTTTTAGTTGTTTACCCCATTTGGAGTTTTCTTGGTAAAGATACTGGAGCAGTTTGCCATTTCTTTCTCCAGCTCATTTATAAATGAGGTACCTAACTGAGGCAAATGGGGTTAAGTGACTTGCCCAGGGTTACATAGCTAGTAAGTGTCTAACATCAGATTTGAAATCATGAAGATGAGTCTTTCTGATTCCAAATCCAGTGTTCTTTCCACTGAGCCACCTAGTTGCTCATGTACTTTGTGCCCAGGATTATGGGATGACAGATATCTTATTCCCACATGACTTTGAATTCTTTTCTCTTTATATTTACAAGCTTTTAATTTATGTACTTTGGAATTTGAATATCTACTAGAACCTTATCACAATTTTAATTATCGGGCAAAGTAAACATTTGGTTTGATTCATTCTGTTGTGTTTCTTGGGAGAAGGAAGAAAGTGACTGGAGGGCTACAGTGTGAATGTTAATGTTTTGTTGAAGTGCTAGTGTATTTGCCTTTTCTTCATGAATTTATACTTTATGAGGAAGATGGGAAATTTCTTCTTATTGCAAATAATTGTCTTCAAAAGAAATGTCTACATATTATATCCTCCTTTCTCCTAGACAATTGCAATGTCCTTAATGCTGCTTTTTGCAGTTGCTATTGAAAGAAAGATGCCTATTCCTACAATGAAAGAAAGTAACTGATAGTGTATAGGATTTTGGTAAAAACAGGACTTTTAGAAATATAGTGTTGCTTTTCTTTTGTTGAATCATGTAAGTCACTTTAGTTTTCTATACCTCAGTCTCTTTATCTCTACAATGAAAGGGTTAGATTAGATGGCCCTTGAGCTTATTTTCAGCTCTATGATCCTACTATCCTATATATGAATTGCCTGGGTCAAAGAAAATTAATTAAATTCATTGGCCTACACTAAACCACTTTTATATATTTAAAACTATGAATATACAATATATAGTTTAAAAATAATATTTAATTCTTCTCCCAGTTGCATGTAAAAATAATTAAAAAAATTTTTTTTAAATTTAGAGTTCCAAATTCTCTCATTCCCTTCCATCCCTGAGATGGTAAGCAATTTGATAGAGATTTTACATGTCTAATCATGTAAACTATTTCCTCCATATTAGTCCTTCTGTGGAAAAGATCTCAAGGGGAAAAAAAAGAAGAAAGTGAAATGGAGCATATTTTGGTCTGAATTCAGACTCTGACTTATGAAAACAGAAAGTTTTACTGATGTAACTCACTTTTTCATTTAAGGCTTTTGCCAAAACTGTTGTCAAAGGAAGTCTAAGTAAACATATAAAATCTTAACATGTTTATCTAAAACATCCACACAAGTTTGAGTTTAAATCTGTTAATAAACTTAGAAGTAAAATAGTTATAAAATTATAAAAATTCTCAAATGAGGCTAGAATATCTCATCATGAACTTGCACCACATCACACTGCAGAAAAGACTGAAAAGTTGAAAATGATATTTCTCTGGAGGTAGATGGTATTTTTCATCTAGTCTTTAGGATTGTCTTAGATCACTGTATTGCTGAGAATAGCTAAGTCATTCACAGTTGTTCAACAAACAACATTGCTATTACTGTTTCCTATGTTCTTATGGTTCTGATCAATTCACTTTGCATCACGTTCCTGTTGGTCTTTTCAGGTTTTTTTGAAATCATCTTGTTTGTCATCTTTTATAGCAAAATATAGTATTCCACGAAATGTATCATTTTGCTGAAATCTTTTGTTTTACTTGATTTGGCTTGCATTAATGAGAATTTTCCACATATTTAATTTTTTGACATGAATACACACTTGCAAAAATCAAATTGGATATTAAACACACCTTTAAAGAATAATCTATTTGTATAAACCTAGCCTTGGTGATAATCCTCAGGTTTTCAATGATGTCCAAATCACACAACTTCTCAGGCCAGTGTAGCATGTTTATTTCTTCCTTTTAGAAAAACTTTTCAACCTTTCATGTAGTCTGATGTGGTGCAAGGTCATGATGAAGTATTCTAGCCTCATTTGAGAATCTCTGTGGTTTTACAACTATTCTACTTTTTAGCTTCTTAACAGATTTAGACCCAAACTTGGGTGGATGTTTTAGAGTCTGATAAACATGCCAAGATTTTATAGGCTTACTTAGACTTCCTTTGACAAAACAGTTTTGGCAAAAGTCTTAAATGAAAAAGTGAGTTTCATCAGTAAAACTTTCTGTTTTCATAATCTTTAGTCTGAGACTTTGTGTGGTCTTTCCCATGACAGTGTTTTGTTCTTAATACAATTGTTAGCATTTTTTTTAAACTGGTCTTACTGTTCTTTCTACTTCAAGAAACCTATTCAGGAATTTTATGGAGCGTTCTGTAGAGGAATCAGTAACAACTTGTCCATGACTGACAGGTCCTTTATAATGTCTTTACTTCTTTCCTGAAGATGTCAGTCTATTTTAGAGCAATACTTGGTCAGTTCTTGTTGTGGCTTTTGTTTTAACACCATCTTCTTTTGTGTTTCTGTGAGATTGGTCCTATTTCACTGGAGGCTTGAATGATTCCTAACTTCTGCAAACCAACAGTCACTACAGTATCTCTAAGAATCATTGAAGTGTATCCTTCAAGAATTATAACTTTTGCATATTTCCTTGGGGTACTGTTTATCCTTAAAAGTCACAGATTTGAAAACATAACAAAAGAGATCGGTAAAATATGTATATGGTGTAAAATCTAACATTCAATTGATATAACATAAATGAATGGGGAGAAAACCCAGGCAAATTAATTTCATGAATTCCAAGATGGATGTTCTGAGTTAGTCTAATGCCAATAGAAACATATGCATGACCGTGGCTTTAACAGTATGAAATTATATCAATGCCTGCTATGTGATGTTCTAGGAAATGACAAAGCACTCCAGTATTTTTGCCAAAAATAGCCCAAATGGGGTCAAGAAGACTGGATATGACTGAACAACAACAACAACAACAAAGGTTATGCTTATAAGGGGTTTCTTTTACACATGCAGGGTCTCATATTCTTTTTTGAGTTTAGATACCAGTCTTGGCCAAACTGAGAAGCCCTTGAAGTTTGCCTTTATAGCCTTCCGCTACCAGTGAAGTTCAGTTCTTTTTTTGCTTCTTGGCAGTACCACCTTTGTCATCCTTTGTCCTCTTGCTGTCTCGGTTTTCAGAAATCATCTGAAATTTATATTAAGGCATAAAATGATAGTAAAGTTACTTTTATCCTACCATGAACTTACTGCCCTCCCCCCAAACCTTGCCTTTTGTCTTAGAATTGATGCAAATTATTGGTTCCAAGGCAGAAGAGTAGTAAGGGCTAGGCAAGGAAGACTAAGTGACTTGCCCAGGGTCACACAGCTAGGAATTGTCCAAGGTTAGATTGGACCCAGAACCTCCTGTCTCTAGGCCTGGCTCTCTATCCACTGAGCCACCTAGTTTCCCCCACCATAGACTTAAAAAAAAAAAACAACAACCCTTACCTCTGTCTTAGAGTCAGTACTGTATATACTGGTTCCAAGGCAGAAGAGTGGTAAGCCCTAGGTAATGGGAGGTAAGTGACTTGTCCAGAGTTATACAACTAGGAAGTGTCAGAAGCCAAATTTGAACCTAGGACCTCCTGTCCTTGTTCTTAATCCACTGAGCCACCTAGCTGCATCACCTACTCTCCATAGACTTGTAAAGTCATTTTGTTTCTCTCAGCCTCAATTTTGTCAACTATGAAATGAAGATAATAGGAACACCTGGCTCACAAATTATCAGTGAGATCATATATTTAAGTGCTTTGCAAACATTAAAGTGCTGCATAATAGATATGAACTATTATTATTAACTTTCCTAGAGAGATCTGAATTTTTCATTTGGATCCAACTTTATGATAAAAGTGTGATGCTCCTGTGGTGATCAAGGCATTTTCTAATCAGTGGGCAAACACTGTGGAGGGCCCAGACTGCCTTTTTGACATACCAAGGGGTCGGGTAAACCTCTGGGAGACAATTTTTTCTCAGTCAGCAGAGTTCTAGGGAATGGCCCTGAGAGGCTGTATATCATTTAGTCTGAATGCCTGAGCCAAACCCCTCCTCCTCCACCTAGGGTTGAGAGATAATCAAAAGCAGTCTGTCCCCTGAGAGTCCCTTTAGGGGAGACAGCCAGAAACATCAACAGCAATCTATATATGCAGTACATCATCATAATCAAATGTCAGCCCAGCTCAGACAAAATGTAAAGCTGAGGACTGCATTGTGGAGCAAAATTCTGAAGGGCTGGATCCCCAGGGAAAGACTAGAAGCTATCTAACTTTGGTTTGATGCTCCCACAATTAAATATCCAGAGTGGAAGATTAAATACTTATGCCCTGGGTGTGGCATGTTACTAAAGTTCTATTAAGGATGGTATGAGAAAGATTTTTCTTTTGTATTAATGGAGTATAAACTCTTTGAGAGTAGAGGTTAATTCATTTTTTGAATTTGTATCTCTATTACTTATTTTTATGCATGCCATGTTTGTTGCATTGGTTTTTTCCCCAGGCACATTGACTCTTCATGATCCTATTTTGGATTTTCTTGGCCAAGATATAGTAGTGATTTGCCTTTTTCTTCTCCAGTTCATTTTATAAATTAGGAAACTGAGGCAAACAGAGTTAAGTGACTGGTCCAGGGTTACATGACTAGTAAGTGTTTAAGGCTGGATTTGAACTCAGGAAGATGAGTCTTCCTGACTTTAGTATTGTCACTCTGTCTACTGAGCCTCCTAGCTGCCCCAATTGGCACAGAATAGGTACTTAAGAATTGATTGCTGAGTATTGCTGGTGGAGTTGTGAACTGATCCAACCATTCTGGAGGGCAATTTGGAATTATACCTAAAGGGCTATAAAACAATCCACATACACTTCAAAGCAGTAATACCATTACTAAGTCTGTATCCCAAAGAGATAAGAAAGAATGGAAAAGGGCTTGCTTGTACAAAAATATTTGTAACTGCCATTTTCACTGTGGCAAAGTTTTAGAAATTGAAGAGATGTTCATCAATTGGGGAATGGCTGTACAAATTGTGGTATATTATGGTTATGGAATACTATTGTTCTGTAAGGAATGATGAACAGGATGATTTCAGAAAGATCTGGAAAGACCCATGTGAACTGATGCAGAAATAAGCAGAACCAGGAAAACACCATACAGAGTAACAGCAATATTGTGGAATGATCACCTGTGACAGACTTAGCTATTATCACCAATACAATGATCCAGAACAATTCTGAGGGACTCATGACAAAGAATGCTATCATCTCCAGAGAAATAACTGTTGGAGTCAGAATGAAGATGAAAGCATATGATTTTTCAATTATTTAATTTGGTTTATATTTCAGGGTTTTGGTTTGATAAGATTACTCACAAAAATGAACAATATGGAAATATGTTTTGCATGATTATATATATATATATATATATATATATATATATATATATATATCTCCCAGATTGAATCACCTGCCAGCACCAAGAGAGAGAATACAAGGGAGGGAGATAAGTTCAATCATGTAACTTAGGAAAACTTGTATGGAAATTTATTACATGTAATTGGTAAAAAAAATTTAAAATTAAAAGAAAAGAATTGACTGCTGATTGAATAAATGCTGGACAGAATTTATGCATGCTCCTGAAAAGTATTCCATATTCTCTAGAATTGTCCCCATTTTGGGGAGTTCACGTTTCTATCTTAGCTCTGTTAGAAGTTCAATGTTCATTGTTGGCTAGATCTCAGTAGTAATCAATCTACAGGGAAGTTTTGACACTGTTCTCTTTACCTGACCTGGGCTTCCACCATGAGATTTGTAGACAGACTCTGAGTTGTTAGTCTAGGTAATTCATTACCTCTTTTCTATATTTCCCTCTCTTATTATCTTTATCTTACTATAATAAAGCTATTAGAGTTATTAACAGTCTTGTGACTTATGGTTAATTTCTATAAATAGTGACCACAACATTTTTTCTCTTATAATTTAGTCAAACCCATTCTAACCATTATAGGGGCAAGCACCAAACTTTAACTTAATTGTCTAGGGTAATTGATAATGCAGCCTTATCTTGTTGTTTTCTCTGATAAGACTGGTAATGAACCTTTTCTGCTCTGCATGAAATTTATATGGAATCATCCAGAGAAAGTATCAATTGCTAGCCTGAAGGAAGCATTTGAGCTGTGATTAAAAAAAAATTTTTTTTCCTGATCATAAGGTAATAAAAAGGCCTATAAGAAACCATTACATTCTTTAAAATAATGTATTTTATTGATGCCATTTGTCTTTATGTTGCAATCATTTCTGGATAAAAGCTTTCTTCCCTCTCCCTCCTATACCAAACCTTCCAGATTGAATCTTGCCTTGTAACAAAGAAAATGCAAAAATTATTTGGCTCTAATGGTCCCCCATCTCTCTGCTGTGAGGAAGGAGGTATGTCTCATCTGTTTTCTAGGACCATCCCTGGTTTTTCAATTAAGAAACCATTTATTTCTTTCTGAATTTCAGAAATAAGAAATCATGACATACAGGATAGGTTCAATTTTGTCTTTTTATTTTTTTACATTCTTCTATTAGTTTTGTACTCTCTTATATTCTATGGAACAGGTAGATGGGAACTTTTATTTTCCTTCAGTTACATACCTGGGTATCTCTTTGTCAGTTTTCTTAAACTGTATTTGTGAGGTTGACATTTGGCTGCTCTAGGTAAAGTAACCAGGTCAAGTCAACAAACATTTATTAAATATCTACTGTGTGCCTGGCACTGTGCTATGGTCATTTTGATAATTGTAAACAGTTTAAATACATGCTCCTATTTGAACTATATTCTTCCTCTTTGGTAGGACATGCTTTTGCCTGGATTAACTAGTTATTGTCTTCTCTCTATATTGAATTTGTGTAGACACAGCTCTGTTTCTCTTTCTCTTTCTTCCACTCCTTACTTCATAGTTAATCTAAGTCAGCTGCAAAAATTTGAGGAATCCTTTTTTTATATGTACCCCAAAGCTCTAATTTTCATTAATTTTGGATTCTTTTGAAGAAAAAGAAAAGCTTGTTTGTCTACCATGTTTTTTCCCACAAATCTATATCTAGCCTCTCAGCTTGATGTCATTACCCTTTAGATGTTTACAGATTTTTCACTATGGGTTCCATTATTATAGCCAGACCCAGCTCTCACATCATTAATTTCTAATTTCTTTGTTCATTTTTTGGAGATTAGTGTCACATAATGCCAAAGCTTTCCTAGCTTACTGGTTATCTCTTGAATACTTTGTGTTTTTTTTTTCTGAAATAATTAAAATGACCTTATAAATCTGTTAGCCAGTTCTTTTCTTCTCTTTGAATACATGATAGCCAGATGTGCTAATACCTAGAGTCAATTCAGTTTTCTAAGTGTTCTTTAGATTTCAAAGACCTGGAGTCAGGAAAACTTGAATTCAAATCTAGCTTCAGGCACTTATTAACTGTATGACCCTGGAAAAATGACTTAACTTCTGTTTGCCTCAGTTTCCTCATCTTTAAAGTGGAGATAATACTAGCACCTACCTCCCAGAGTTGTATGAGGATATAATGAGATAATATTTATAAAGTACTTAGCATAGTCATAGTACATGGCACATAGTAGACACTTAAGTGCTCATTTCCATATCCCTCCTCTTACTTGTTACTGGCATTCATTTTCACCTTAATCTTTATTATTTCTAATTTCTACAAATTTTTGTTTTCCATTCTTAAAGACAGAATTAAGCCATTACCTTGATGTTACTAAAACCTATTTAGCCATTCTCCCTATTATGTTTTATTTGTAAATATATAATTGTACTGTGTAATCATCATAAAAGTCGACATTTATAGATGTTTATGGAGATATATAAAACTCATTCCCCCGAAGAAGGCTTTGAGGTTGGTAGAATAAATATTATTTCCCATTTTACTAAAAGATATTAAGGCTTCTAGAAGTTGTGACCTTTGGTTAAACTTGAAATGAGATTTTCTTAGTGTTCAATCCACTATATCTTGGGAAGAACTTTTGAGAATAGCAGAATATAATAAAATATTTTTAACTCTTTCCTCAGTGATTTTTTTAATGCTCATATTTTTTCCAGTTCGAGTAACTTTGAGAAGCATATATTTTAAACTTCAATTAGGTACTGTGTTGGGCTATAAGTAGGGTAAAAAAAAAGACCAATATAAGAAATAGTTCCTGTCCGCAAGTGGATTATACTCTATTGGGAAATAGAATGTCTAAATGGACAAGCAAGGACAAAAACTAGGAGGGATCAGCATAGGTTTCCTGCAGGAGGTAGTTTTAGAGTTGAGGAGTGAGGGAAGATAAGGATCCTGGATAGAAGAGGAGAGAAGGCTATGGAGATAAGAGACTGGACTGTCTGAGCTTGGGGAGCAAATCATAGGCTGGTTTGACTGAAACATGGAATAAAGGAGAATGATGTGAAGTAAGTCTGGAAAGTTGGACTTTAAGGAAGATATATGCTCTAGGCTCTTATATGTGTAAGGCTCTCTTCTTACAAGCAGATCATTGTACTTTAGTGGGTACTGAGGGAAGCCAAAATTTGATTCAATGTTATTTTAAAAATAAATTATAAAAAAACCCCATAACACATACAGGAGTTCCCAACATTCCTGAATTATGGAAAATAGGTTAGGAAATTAATTTAGCTTTTTGGTTCTGCAAATTTCACTTTGTTAGCATTGTCTGTATAGTATATATATATATACATATATATTTTTAGAAATTACTAATTCATATCATAGACTCGAAGGTAGAAGTAAAGCCAAGGGCCATCTAAATTCCTTCATTTTGCAGATGAGAATTCAAATGATTTACACTAAGTTACATTGGTGGGAAATCTCAGAGAGAGAATTTGAACTCTGGTCCTCTGACTGCAGAGTCACTGCTATTTTCTCCTGCTACACTGCCTCTGTAATAATACAAATGGTGAATATTTATGGTGGTTATTATGTTAAAGATAACATATCTGTGGAATGGGGAGTAATAAAGCTAGAAAAATAGGGTGTGCCAGGTCATAAAGGGCTTTGGGGGCAGCTAAGTGGCACAGTGGATAGAGGGTTGAGTGTGGAATCAGAAAGATTTGAGCTCATATCCAACCTCTGACATTAGCTATGTGAGCCTGGGCATGTCACTTAACCCTGTGTGCCTCAGATTCCTCATCTGTAAAATGAGCTAGAAAAGAAAATTGCAGACCACTCCAGTATCTTTGCCAAGAAAACCTCAAAGGGAGTCACAAAAAGTGGATCATTACTGAAATGACAGAAGAACAAGAAAATATCTTCATTGCTATAAGGGATACCAAGGGATACCAAGTAACAAGAACAATACACAGCCTCTGGCTTGTGGAGCCTGGTGAAATATGAGTCTGATACACATAAATATTGATGTTAAATAGTAAATTTGCAATCTCTGTCAGTGTTCTTTTAAGTGGAAACATTGGGTTTAGGTTTATCTTTTTATGGAATGATTGATGCAATGCTATTTGAGTTTGCTACTTCAATTCAACAAAGATAAAAAAAAACAACATTTTTCTACGTGCAAATCATTGCCTTAAAGGACCTTTTTAATACAGAACCATCTTTAATAGAATAGAAAAGCCAGTATTTTGTCATTGAATGTGAAACATGACTTTTCCAGATTACCATGGAGATAGTTAAGTAGATAAAATGACATATATACTATGAGATGGGGGAAATAAAATCTTGGGATACAAATATTAGCAAAGCAGTTCCTGCCCTCAAGAAGCACATATACCAATGGGGAAAGACAGTACATAAAAGGAACTGGAATAGGGATGTGTGGGTATGGAGGATGGGGGTGGAAAGATGCTCAATAGTATGCTGTGGTGATGGTGGTATTGGTGAATCCTGGTTCTAAGCTAAATAAGGTGAAAGCTATCAGAGGCAGGTGTTCCAGGGGTGGAAGTGAAGGTTCTAATGAGGGGAAGGGGGCTGATGGGAATGATGTCAGTTGTGGAGGTAGCGCTTAGAAAAAAGTTCAATGTAAAAAGGAATGGCAGCACCTGAGACTGCCTCTGGGCTCTCAGACAATCCGCAGCTGTGTCACTACTTCCAAACCTAACATTCTGTGTTTGACAGCCTTGGTTTAAAGTAATTCTTTAGGAATATTGTCCATTAGAATCAGTTCAGCACCTCAGATTAGTGAGTATTAAGTTCCAATACTGCTGCTCTCAGAACATCAAGGCATCTCACGTTTTGAAGATGCTTCCTTTGTAAAGATAAGAGTAGTTTCAAAGCAGAAGCAGGCTTCTTAAGTACTAAGGGGAGTTTGTTAAGTAGTGCATTTTCATTTATTAATTTTGGGGGGCAGTGGTGGGGAGAACTAAAACTATTTGCATCAAATCGGCAGCCATGGTCTTTGTTTTCACCTGTGTGAAACTACCAGCTACCATTTTAAAAAATTAGGATGATTTTTTGTTTTTTACACTGTTCTTTCCCAGAAAGTTCCTCCCTTCCCTACCCTGCATGGCTACCACAGCAGCCCTGTTTGGATTAGGTGCCAGAATAAGCACACACCTGGGTGTGTCTGAGTGGTTTGTTGGTATACACCCCAGACTTCTGTTGCCAGTGGTGTGCAGCTTTAGGCTGTTGAAGCACACATACCTCAGCTTATTCTTTTAAGATGAAGGAAAAAAATGATCCAGGAGAATAACTTTTTATTTGAAAACAATGTTATGTTAGCTGACAGTGGGGTGATGGACAGCATGATCTCTAACGTTTGCTTCCATGTCTGATTTTCAGGGGATGAGATGGAGGGATGGAGGAAGAGAGAAAGGGAAAAAGAGAGTGAATGAGAGGGGAAAGTTGGCAAAGGGAGGGGTAGAGGAAGGTGGGGAAGAGAAGCTGAAGGAGGAGAGGGAGGAAGGGAAGAAGGAAGGAGACAGAGGGTCAGTGGGGGATGTTTGAACAGCATTTTACTGTCA
This sequence comes from Monodelphis domestica, assembly GCF_027887165.1. Taxonomy (NCBI): domain Eukaryota; kingdom Metazoa; phylum Chordata; class Mammalia; order Didelphimorphia; family Didelphidae; genus Monodelphis; species Monodelphis domestica. Next base: position 148,483,245 of record NC_077231.1, read on the forward strand.
TTTGTTTGAGGAGTGCCAAGAATTTTTCCATGGATGCCACCGTGCCAGAGAAAACAGGTTCCAAAGAAAGAAAACATAGGCGGTGCTTGGGGGTGACAGTGAGTTGTTTTAAGTGGCCTGGATCCATTTTGTTTGTTGGCCTATGCATAGTGGTGCCATAGCAGGTGGCCCTGAGGGTTCTGAGAGGAATTAAGGAGAGGGAGGAGCTTTGGTGAGACTGTAGAGGGAGCAGGAACTACAAAGATTATCTCATTCAACCCTTCATTTTACATATCGTTTGGACACTTGCCTGAAAACTTAGACTGAGTGTATTGCCAATGCCAAATTACTTCTTTACCTTTATCTTTTCATGAATGAGCTCCTGGCTGGGTCTTATAACTTGGATTGCTTGAGAAGTAGATTTAGGTTGAGTAGAAAATACAATGTGTTGGCCTGAGGAGCAAGGGGGTCTTTTATTCCTATTTAAAAACTCCCTTCTTAATTGCATAAAATTAGTCCTTATAGCATTGAACTGATTGTTAGGTATTCACTGAGAAGTCAGATGTAGCCTTTGATCTTCTGGAATTCTTTGTGTGAAAGAACGGTTCAAAATATACTTGAAAAATTACAAAGCTGAATTGAGGGGAAAAGGCAAATCAGAAATTGTTTTGGTAGATGGAAAGTGGTCTGGGTCAATAAAGGAAGACTTCCTGGTGGAAGGTGCTCCTATTTTTGTTACTGACCTTTCCTCAAATATTACTGGTTCTAGTGAATGAGTTGACTTTGGACCATTGTAGCCACCATGGTTTCATAACTCATTATAGCATGGTAGAACAAAGGGCTGCCCTTGGGATTCAAGAAGTTTTGGTTCTGGCTTGTAATTCTGTGACCCTGGGCAAATCACTTAACCCCCTCAAACAGGTCTCTAAGACTATTTTTTTTTAACTTGGCATCTGTAGACTAGTTTATTTTATTTTTTGGCTCTTCATTGTTTCCAATGCATTCTATATATTTCATTACTCTTTCTGTTGTTGTATTGCCTTTTCATTTATTTTGTAAACTTTTCCCAATTATGTTTTTGAAAGCATATTTATTTTTATTTTTATATATAACATCATATAACACATAACATGACAATAATACAATACATATGATTTGTTATAAATACATATAATAAATTATAATAATTATGCTTATCCAAGAGAAACAAATAAGCTATATTTAAACATCAGTCTTGTTATTTAACTATATTTCAATATAATTGGTTTCTTTTATATTTATTTTGTGCATTTAAAAACATTGCTTATTCTGAGGAATTCCTAGACTTCACCAGGTTGTCAGAGGGGTTTAAGAAGATTAAGAATTCCTGAATAAGATTATAATTGTAGACAAGTTGAAAGTTGTCTTGGAAAAAGAGGAAGTTTCCCTACTGGGAGGTCCATGGACTGATAGGATCATATTAATAACAATGGCTGCTCAACTGGGATAAAGTCCCAAGTGATTAGAATGTTGTGCTTAATGGATAGCTAGTAGTAACCCAGACAACATTTGTAAGGCAGATAAAGAGTGAGTAGCCATTTTATTGCATAGTGATTTCTCACAAATTGGGATGAGGCAAGAGATTTCTGACAGATGGGTGGCACAGTGAATAGTGCTGGGGCTGGAGCCAGGAAGACTCTTCTTCCTGAGTTCAAATCTGGTTTCAGACACTTGCTAGCTGTGTGACCCTGGGCAAGTTATTTAATTATTTGTTTGCCTCAGTTTCCTCATCTGTAAAATAAGCTGGAGAAAGAAATGGCAAACCATTCTCTTTTTTTCATGAACCCCAGATGGGATCATGAAGAGTCAGACATAATTGAAATGACTGAACAAAAGATTGCTGCTTTGGGTGTGGTGGTATGATAATTTATTGCTCATATGAAGCTAAAAAACAGATTTTCCCTGCCTTTAGCTTTTTCTGCTCCTACTCTTTCTGACCTAGAATTATAACACTGCAAAGGACCCTGGGCTTCTGTCTGTTCCACCCCACTGCCTTTAGGTACAATTTAAGCTAAACCAGTCCAGGCTGATAAAAATCCATCTTACTTTTTGAAAACTCTTAGAGAAAATTTCATAGAATATTGAAAAAGGATCTTTTTCTTTAAGAGTTTAATAGGCATGATCTCATTATTTGTCTCTTTTAGTCTATAAATAGGAGGTAAATATGATTTTCATTTAATGATGAGGAAACTAAGCTTAGTGAAATAAAGCTACTTACTCCAAGTCACTCCCTGGGTCCTTGTTGATGTCTAGTCTTCACTTTCCTCATTTATAAAATGTAATAGTTGGACTTTTAAGTTTTTCTGGGCTATGAGGTGGTTCAGTGGATAGAGCACTAGACCTGAAGTCAGGAAGATCTGAGTTCAAATGTGATTTCAAACACTGGCTTTTGACCCTGGGCAAGTCACTTACCCCTGTTTGCCTCCATTTCCTTGTCTGTTAAAAGAGCTGGAGAAGAAGTGGCAACTGCCTCAGTATCTTTGCTAAGAAAGTCTTAAATGGGTCATGAAGAGTGGGAAATGACTGAATAAGAAGTTCCCTTTTAACTCTAAAACCTGTGATCCTACTTTGGACCTTCTTCACTACACCACATGGTCTCTCCTTGTGTATTAATATTTTCCAAATTTGCTGTGAAAATTGGGGAAAGCAACCAGACATAAAAGTTGTTACATGATTTTTCCACAGCTTTCTTCTCCTATAACATTCATGGAACACATTAAGAAATGAGTCAAACCCATGGTTTTTCTTATATGTACAATCAGCTAACTCCCCTTTGTGCCTTACTTCATGCAGGAGGAGGCCAAAAAATGACTCAGTGTCAAATTAAAAAAACAACAACAAAAAACTGAACTAAGACTACAGTTTGGTTGGAAAATCTGGTTTTTTACCTCTGTGTAATTTCATTTTTTTATTAGTAAAATAATCCTGTTTCCTACAATAAATGTAAGTAATTTGTACTTGTTTCACTGGGGGGGATTAACCTGAATATACTTCATTTTCTTAGTAAATTCAAAGAAACATGAAGACTTGAACACATTCCTTGGTTTATGGTCTTTTTTTTCCCCCTTGTATTGAGTACACAATTTTAGATTGAATAATATTTTTCCATCCTGAGTGAAAAATCATATCCAACTTTATTTCTAAAGATATATAATGAGAGAAACAGTGAAATTTTGAAATTGGTTAGCATTTTGACCTTTTAGCTTTTAAGTTTGAATTGTGACAACAAAATGGCAGCATTTTGCTATCAGTGAAATGAATTGTGATTATTATGACTATAGTAAATCTTCATTAAAGAATGGGGTCTTATGGCTGAATGAATTTTCCAGATAACCAAAATATATCCATTTAATTATTGTACATTCCTACCTGAGTTAACTGCTTTTGATGGAAAAGTTTAAAAATGTATTATATACTTACTAGTAAATAATGTATAAATAAATAAATTAATGTGGGTATTTTTTTTGGAGGGGGGATGGCTTAACATCATCATGAAAATCAGTTATTGTAATGTGATAAAACAGTGATTTACCCAGGGGCTATTGAGGTGTTTGGGGAAATCAAAGGGCTCCAGACTGATGTTCATTTTTAGTTTATGCTCCTTTTGTCCCTTCCCTCCTGCCAGGATACATGCTGTTGTCAGCCTCTCTTTAACCTCCTGTGACTTTAACCCAAGAAGAATTAGAAGCTGCCAGAAAAAAAACAGACAATCAAGTTTGTATAGTCATTAACCTTGATTTTGTACCAATACTGACTCCAAGCCAAGTGAATATGCTTTGTAAAGCTTGTGAACTAAATTTTGGGTTTCTGGATATATTCTCCATGGTTGTATCCTTGTAGGAAGAAAGGAAGGGAGAAAGGAAGGAAGGGGGGGAGGAAAAAAAGAAACATAAAGAACTTGCTATGTGCCAGGCAGTGTGCTAAGTACCGGGGATACAAATACAGACAAAAAGAAAGATGGTCCCTTTCTTCAATGATCTTATAGTCTATGTGGGGAGACTGAGAAGTAGTTGGGGAGTGATAAGAGAAACAAGGTAGCTCAGTGGATTGAGAATCAAGCCTAGAGATGGGAGGCCTTGGGTTCAAATTTGGCCTTGGATATTTCCTAGTAGAGTGACCTTGGCCGAGTCACTTAACCCAACCATTACCTAGCCCTTAGCACTCTTCTCCCTTGGAAGCAATATACCATATTTATTCTAAGAGAAGATTAGGTTTTGTTTTGTTTTTCTTTAAAGAAAAAAGATCTCAGGTATGTTGAGTACTTGTTTTTGAAGTCCAGAAAGCCAGGTACAGGTCCAGTGGTGGGGATGAAGTTGGGCTGGTCTGGGAGTCATTGCATATGGAAGAACTTACTAAGTGGGAGAAGACTGAATTTTTTTTACTAAATCTTCTTTCATCTTGCTATTTAATTCTACATGTATTTATGTTTCCAACAACTAGATTATAAGCCAACTCCTTGAGGATAGGGACCATTCCTTGCCCTTTGTTATACCTGTAGTACCTGGGACAAAGCCTTGCACGTAGTAATCATTCCATAAATTTATCAATTGTTGATAACAATACCATTCAAATTTTACTTTGATGACTCATTGTGAAAATAAGATAACCTTGAATTCTGAAAGGTTATGTCAGCAGTGCTCATTTCAGGCAGATTCTGCCAATCTGGAAAGGTTGTCATGTATGAACGTGGCAATATACTAGCTAAGTTTGGGAAAATTCATCGCCAGCTTGGCCACCACCTAACCACAGAGAGTCATGAAACTATCTTCTAAGTCATGAAGAAGTTGTATGTAACTGGGGTAGAGGAAATTCCTCTCCTGATGAAAATGTGGACCTTTTAAAGTAAGTTTTATGGAAGTTACATCCTTTTCCCTCAGTGGAACTGTTCAAAGTAATTCACCTGGCAAAAGAGAAATAAAACTCATTGATGAAACTTTAGCAGAGTTTTCAGCCATGCAAGTATAAAGGATGGAGTATGACAACTTTCTTTTATTTATTCTTGATTTTCTGGGATACACTGGTAAAGAAATAATTATATGATGATCATAAAGGAACTCAGTAGCATTAGCACATAACAAGTACCATCAGGTGGAAACAAATCCTTAGTTAGAAATAGCTAGTTTCATTCAAACACCACTTTATCATTTGAATCAAAGTGCTGAAACAATAGGAAAGAAGATTTTTGATCTTACCTATAACTTAACTAAAGAACTTACTATAAAGTCCTAAAATGTATCAGTCGATAGAAATGATTTGTCAGCTTCCTTGCAGATGATAAAATAAATATGTGGGATGAACATACTTAAAAAAATTTATCTGGATGCAAATGATTTCCTACATGGACGTTAGATTCATAGATTAGGGGACTGTGATGGACAAAGTATTCTTTAATTTCTGCAAAGCATCTGTCATGCCCTTCTTGTAGATAAATTGGAGAATTTGAGTGCTCAGAAGACAAATTCAAGCTGTCTGTGAGCTCCCCCCCCCCCCATTACTGTGTGTGGGGAAGAGGAGGAATGGAGCAGTTCCAGGATGCTGGAAGATCTACATGAGTCAACAGAGTTATCAGGGAACCAAGAAAGCTAATGCAGTCTTAGACTACTTTAGGAAAGGCAGAGTATCCAGGACTAATGAGGTGACAGACCATATATCAAGAGCATTATGTTCAACTGTCTGTACTATAATTGGAAAAATGTCCAGAAGAGGACAACTAGGTGACAAAAAAGGTCTCAAGTTCCTGCCACATGACGGAAATGAGGATGTTTAATCTAACAAAGAGGAGATTTAAGGAAGATAGGATCACTACCTATGTTTGCCTTGTGGAAGAGGCTCTGGGAGTATAACTAGAAGCAACAGGTAGAAGATGCAAAGAAATGGATGGAGGGTTAAATGCATGGGAAAACTTCCTAATTATTAAAGCTATACAAAAGCTGAATGGGCTGCCCTGTGTGTGTGTGTGTGTGTGTGTGTGTGTGTGTGTGTGTGTGTCTGAATACACACAGAAATTGAGTGGCTTTCTCCCTATAGAGGGAATTCTTATCCAGGCACAGACTGGAAAAAGCTTCTGAAATACCTTCCAGCTCTGATATTCCATTTTAGCTCTGAGCCCTCTGACATTCTATATATACATATATGTATCTTTTGAGATCATCCACAAATCACTTAAACTGCTACAGCCTCAGGGCTATGTGAGCTCCCAGAGAGCAGGGACAGTTTTTGGTCTTTCTTTGTATATTCAGTGTTTAGCTCAGTGCCTGGAACATAGTAGACACTTACTTAATCAATGCCAGTGGACAGAATGACAAAAATTTATAGACTCCTGAGTAGCAGCCTGCTCCAGTGGAGGAAGTTTCCAAAATAATGAAATCCAAATTTTGAACTTTTCCTCCTTCAATATATATATATATATATGTATATGTATATCTATATGTACACATACATGCACATACATATATGCTTATATATGTATATACATATATGCACACACACATACACACACACACACACATATATATATATATATATATATATATATATATATATTGAAGGAGGAAAAAGTCTTGAATAGCGGTGATGAGGGAAAGGTTCAGGAAGAATGTGGCACTTGAGCTAAGCCTTGAAAACTGGTTAGGATTTAGATTGCAGAAAGCAGAGCCATGGCTGTTCTAGGGAGGAAGTACATTGGGAGCCATGAATAATCCAGGATGGGAGGGCAAGGTCCATTTGAAAGGCAGTGAGTATGCCAGTTGGCCTGGCTTGAAGAATTCATATAAAAGGATCATTAGAAAAATGGCCGGAAAGCTAATCTGAGGTTATAATCTTTGAATCCTGTCTTTGAATGTCTGCATAGAGGGGTTTAGGGCACATCTTTTGGGTTCTCTAATCTCAAAATAGAGAACATAGTCAAAGAAGTCGGGTATTATTATGCCTCACAGTAGCAATAACTAGTGTGGCTAATAGATGAGGAAGATGAAAGAATCCTTAAGTGTATAAAGCAGTGTCCTAACTGGGAAGTTTTCATCTCTCCTCCTCATTGGCATTTATAATTTCAAAACTCACTTCTGCCAGAATTTGAGAATTATTTGAGAAGTGTGGCTTTGAAGGCTGATAATTTTCATAATGTCTTGCACATGTGCACTGGATTGGCTTGAATGGCTGATTTCTACCACCTGTGTGACTGGGTACACCTCTTAAGTTTTCTGTTTCAGCTCCTTCATTTATAAAATGAGGAGGTTGGAGGGGCCTTTCAGCTCTGTCTGTGGTCCTCCTACTTAGGCACTCACTGAGCAGTCTTTTATGGCAGATCACATCCAATGGGTATGTATTTACTTAAAACTTTATAGCATTTATCCACATGGTCAGTGCTGGTTGGATGCAGGAGGGCCTTCCTAAATTGGGGTCCTGCTCTCTGTCTTCTATGAGATGCTTGAAAACTTTTTAAGCAATTAGTTTGTATCACTAACAAGTGATGGAAATAAGTATTAATTTTTAAAGTAATGATATGCTTAAAAGTTATAAAAACCCAATTTTCAAAGAATATATGTGAAATTGTTTTTTTACCCTTAATGCACTATTTTCTTGTTGTTTAAACATTATTCTAGAATAGAGTTTTTACTACATCACATTAGCTTCTCCCTATTCCATTCTGTTAGTTTGAATTAATTCACTTTTCTTATACTTGCACATAAGCCAGCTTTTTTTTTCTCTCACACAACTATGTAGTCTTTGAGTATGGTGTGCTTGAACAGTTGGAAGGCTTTGGAAATAGGTCCTAATGTCAAGGGAAGCAAAAGCCAACACATTGGTGAGTGACCAAGTGTCTCTCTTGGAATTTTATTTCATATATGTAGAATGCTCACACATGTATGCATACAGATGCTGACACCAGTCTTTGTGTGTGTGTGGAGGAAGGTAGCCATGTTTTCTAATTTTTCTCATCTGAGGTCATTTTTCATTCTTGGTTTTTTGCTCTATTAGTATGGTGAGAGAGGAAAATAAAAGGTTAAAACACTAAAAGCCAAGCCAAAACAGCTTTAGAGAGAGACGATCCAACATATACACTCATAAATCTCACCTCTGGGTTGAGCATACATATGCTTTATTTGAGCCTAGAGCAGTTTTTCACAGCTGCTCTGTAATCCTTGGTTATTGAAGGCATAGATGGAAACTGAGATCAGCTCTCAGCACATTTATTAATGACTTATTTAAGAAATGCCATTTGGTTCTAACATGGAACCAAGATTTTACTGGTGTTGACTGAATTAATCTTTAACATAATCAGGTCTATTTCAGTCATATATTGACGATGGTTCTCTGAATGCACACACTGCTTTCCAGGAATAAGTTTTAAACATTTGGAGAGGAGAGTAGTAGACTTTCCAAAAAATGAATACCAAGAAGCAATAAGTTTATGAAATAAAAAGCTCATAGGCTCATAGTATTGGGGCATAGTACTCACTCCTAAGATATACCTTATGTGTTGGAAGATTCTGAATGGGATTAAACTATAGTGTTAAAATATAGCTTTGCAAGAGGTATAGGCCACAGGTTTGGTTATATGGGAAGTGTTTAGATGATTTTAATGTCCTTGATATTGCTCTGTACATCAGAAAAGCTGAGCAGATGTGGTTTATATCTTTGGTAGCAAAGTTCCTAACTAAAGATCTCTTCTTTCCTTAATATGATGCTTTTTCCTCAGTCTTTATCCTTCTTGAACTTCTCCACAACTTTTGTAAGTTTTGACAATCCCTTCCTTCTAGATCCTTTCTTTTTCCTGGGTTTTCATCATACTCTTTAAAAAAAAACTTATCTTTCATTTAAAAATCAATACTGTGCATTGGTTCAAAGGCAGAAGAGCAGTAAGGGCTAGGCAATGGAGGTTAAGTGACTTGTCTTGGGTCCCACATCTAGGAAATGTCTGAAGCCATATTTGAATCTATTTTTAAGCCTGGCTTTCAATGCATTAAACCACCTAGCTGCCCCTCTTCTTCCTTGTATATTTGAATTGCTCCTCAGTCTCTTCTGCAGTATCATTATGCAGGAGCAGCTATGACCTGCTCCTCAGGGTTGGATGTATCTCAGGACTCTGTCCTGGACCCTCTTCTCATTTCACTCTATGCTCTCTCGAGGGATCTCATCAGCTCCCATGGATGTAATGACCAACACTTAGCAGATGACTCTCAAAAATGCTTATCCATCTAGGGCTTATTGGGCTCCTAAGAGTTGGCCATCCCCACTAAGACATTTCAGTCATCTCAAACCCAAGTAGGTTCCCTCTTCTTGGAGGTCTTTAAAAAGAGGCTAGAGGATCATTAGCTGGATGTATTTTAGTGGGCATTCATTTTGTGATCAAGTTAGACTAGCTTATTCTCATTTAGGCTTTGATTCCGTATCTCTAAAACAGAACTTGATATCTTGCCCTCCAAACCCACTCACTCTTTAGTCCTAACTTCTTTTTCTGTCAAGGGCACTCCCATCCTTCCAGTCACCCAGGCTCTCAACCTCAGAATTGTCTTTCACTCTTCACTTTAACTGATTCCATCTAATTAGTTGCCAAACCTTTTTGATTATACTTCTAAACCATCTCCTGGAACTACCTCTTTCTCACTAACCATATAACTGAATTCAGGTCTCAATCTCCTTTAACAATACTCCCTGAATTAGGCTGCCTGCTCTCCTTCCCCCCTTCTCTAAAGCATCTTCCACACAACTGCCAAATTGATATTTCTAAGGCATAGAACTGATTGTGTCATTCCTCTACTCAGAAAGCTTCAGTCACTCTATGTTTCCTCTAGGGTAGACTACAAAATCCTTTGTTCATCATTTAAAACCTTCATGATCAGGCCCCTATCTTTTCAGTTTTCTCAAGATTGGGCTACTTTTCTGTTCTGCACATCTCACCTTCTATCTTATGTCTTTGTGGCTTTGCATGGGCTATATCCTATGCTCAGAATGCTTTCCCTTTTCATTTCCACCTCTTAGAATTCCTAATTACCTTCACAGCTCAGCTCATGTGCCACCTCCTACATGATTTCCCTCTCCTGAAATGACTTTGCTTTTACTTTGCATCTATATTATATTTACATAACTAGCATTTAGTAATAGCACTTGAACATTTATAGAGAGCAATTTAGCAAAGCACTTGACAAAGCTGATCCTATTTGATCATCACTGCCATGTGTAAGATTTAAATTTAGGTTTTGACTCAATATGAAAATTTTTAAAGTGGTCACCATTTATAAAATATTAGTCCCTAAGTCAAAATGACTGTTAACAGCTTTTACTTACAACAAGGAGAGATAGTGAAAGTGGGAAATATAGGAAGGAGACAAAGCCTGGTCTAGCCTACCAACCCTAAGTGCTGCTCTGGTGAAGTCTGGCTCATCCCCTGATCTCCACATGGATTTCCTGGTAATCCTCATCCAGAAGTCCTGGTGGTGGCTTCAGCCAGAGTTCCACCAACACAGAATGACTCCAAGGAAAAGTGTGTCTCTTCAGTTCCACTCAGCAATGCGGAACCCAAGGGAAGAGTTTCTCCAAAGAACCAGCCTCTCCAAAACCAGGGAAGCCAAGGGACCTTTTCCCAGTCTGGCTCACTGAGGCAGAGTGAATGACTGAATGCTTGGGCCAGCCTTTTTAAAGCAATTTTCTTCATGTCACTTCCTGTCACTCCCCCACTTCACAGGAACCGATCATGTCCCCCCAGTTTGCCTACCACTGCCCAGGAGAGAGCAGTAGCCTTTGGAGGTATGAGCTTTCTCCAGTAAGTGACTCATGAACTCTCTTTCTTAATGTTTAGCTAGAGGCTGAACAGGGGTACTTTTAAGTTCTTGATTTGATTTAACTTAAAATAGACAAAGGGAGAGTTAATTCTATCTTTACACATGGGACATAGGTGTTATTATTAGTCCCCATTTTACAAATGAGGAAACTTAGGATGAGGGAAGTTCAGGGCTTGGTCAGGGTCATATAACTAGTAAGGGTGGGAGGCAGAATTTAAAGTAGGATCTTCTTGACTCCAAGTCCAGCACTCTATTCATTTTGTCACATGATTGACACAAATACAGCTTTTGCAGGAGTCAGAATGGCATAATGAATAGGGAGCTAGTGATGGAGTGACAAAGACCTGGTGGTTCTGCCTCTGAAATGTACTGCCTTAGACCTGGGACAAGTCATCTGACTTCTTAGTGCCTCAACCAACTAGTTCTTGCAGACTATATGTCAAGTCCTGGTCATCACTGGTAAGGAAGCTACTGCCTGGGAGCTCTCTACCAGTAGGAAGTCCTATTTTAAAAATGCTACATTATTCAAATCTGTCATTCAGATACTTCCTAGCTGTGTCACAGCTGGGCAAGTCACTTAATCCCCATTGCCTTATCCATACCATTCTTCTGCCTTGGAACTGATACACAGTATTGATTCTAAGTTGGAAGGTAAGGGTTTAAAAAAGTGCAACACTATTTTCATCCACGTTTTCATCTGGTAGAATATAACTTTCTTGAGGGGCAGGGATTAGTTTACTTTTGTTTTTGCTATCCAAGTACAGTGTCTGGCACTTAGTAAATCTTTGTTGAATTGAAATATGAAGTTAGAAATATTTCTTGCTTCTAGGAATGGGGCAAATGCAGAATAAGTATGAAAGTCTAGTGGAAGGCCAGCTAATAATGGCTTAGTGAAGAGGGCAAATGCTTATTTGGGACATTTTCCCTTTGGGATTAGTTTCAGGGAAGATAAAGGTTAGCCATCCAGAAGTATTTCTTTACTATAAGTGTAATGACATACTCAAAAACATTTCTTCCAGGAGACCATGGAATAGCTTTTCTTCCCTGATGACGCTGAAGGACAGATTAGTTTTATTTCTGTTAAATCTGGCTTTGATACAGAAGCCCCTGGTGGCAGCGAGATTGAATTGAGAGACCCTCACCAGCTTTGAAATTCTATTATTTCTAAATTATGTTCTTTCTCTAGTCAACCTTTGTATGAAGGAGATTTAAAAATTATTGCTATATTTTGTTTTCATATCACCTTCAATTCTAAATATATTCCTTCCCCCACTCCTGCCCAAATAAGCCATCCCTTGTAACAAAGAATGATAAAGAAGGGGGGAAAGGCAGTTCAGTAAAACCAACCAGAATATCTACTAAATCTCACAGTGTATGCAGTATTACACAGCCATAGTCCTTACTCCTTAAAAGAAGGTCGGATAGCAGATTTTCTTAATTCTTCTTTAAGGCCAAGCCTCTTAGTCATTATAATTACAGTTTTTTCCTTTTTCTTTTTGGTTTGAAGGTGTCCCTTCAAAGAATTTCTAAATTCATTTCTCTTCTACTTTCCCCATGATCTCATGGGAATAATCCTAAAGTAGAATTGAGTAGAATTGGGGCACTTTTTACATTTGATGATGTACTGAGTCTGAAAGCTTTTTTGGCCATTAGAAAGTTTGAATAAATGTATGTTTATGAAAGCACTAACATTTGACTTTGCTGTCAGTGGTTCCAGAATTACAGACTCCCTAAAGAGTTCCCATTATCCAGAAACCAACCTACACATGAGCCTTGTCAGACTTTTATTTTGTTCTTTTTTGGAGTGTATCCACATTTGGGATGCCCTTTTGAAATCCAAATTTCACTCAGTTGCTCAAAAGGTCAATTCCTGCACTAGAAGGGTGATCCCACGGGGATGGGGGAAGTCTTGTTCAAAGTCCAGGGGATTAGAAATTCCTGTTTGAGGACTGAAACCCTAAATCTATCTAATTGTGATCTCATCCTGCAAAGAACCAGATGTTTCCCAATGGATTCATGGTGTTGGGGCAGATGTGACCAGACTTACTTGCTGTTGTTTTTCTGGGGAGAAGGCACCAGGTGCAAGATCAGATTTCATCTCTACCAGGCTCTGAATTGCTCTCTTTAAGATATACATCACTGAGAGATCAACAAAGTGCAGAGAAACCCCTGACTCTCCCAGCAGGAAGTTTTCTCTTCTAACCTCAGGCACCTTTATCCTTAACACTTTCCTGCAGACTTGACTGATTATTCCCCTCAGTACCAAGTACACTTTTGCGGACTGCAGGACCCAATTACCAGCTATTGACATTTCTCTTGCCCTGATTCTCTGCTCCAGGTGCCTCACATGTCTTTTCATTTTGGAGAGTTTTTTCCAAGTTGTTTGTTTCAAGAAGAAAATCCTAGGCTTTTTTTGGTAGTTCTTTACTTTTTCCTTGTCTGATAAATTCCAGTGTTATACTTTTCTTGTATAAGAGTAAGGCCAGCAAACACAGGGTCTGAAGGATAAATTCAAAGAATTGAGGTGTTCAGATTGAACTGGATTGTAAGATCTTATGGGTAGGGGCTCTGCTGTTTTATATTTCCTTGGCTGATGTGTTTACTGGTATTCAGATAACTGACACTCCACTAATGCTTGCTGAATGTATGATTACAGGAAGGATGATGGTCATGAAAAAAAAAACAACAATAACAGTCCTCTCAAGAATAGGTGATGTCTTTTATTTTTGTCTTTCTTTTGATTTTCCCCAGAGGATCATGGATTTAGAACTGGAAGGGACCTTAGAAATCATCTTGTCCAATTGTTTATTTTACAGATGAGGAAACTGAGATTTTGAGCAACTTTCCAGAACCACATAAGTAATAATTAGCAGAGCAAGGATTTTAATTGAGGTCCTCTTGATTTCACATCTAAGACTCTTTTTTAAGAACCATGAGACTCTTACCTTCTGATCCTTTTTATGGTGTCAATCATTTCCCCCCATACTAATGCTCTTTCTTCTTGTAGCTTCAAAATGACTTTTTTTTGGAGGGGGGGCTCCATCACTGAATGCTTTTCTTCTCTTCCTGACCTCTTTTAATGTGTGTGTTTTCCCAGAAAATACCCTGGGTTGATAGTCTTTGTTTTAGGGTATAGCTATCTGGGGGAGAATGAGTTTCTTCCTTGCAACAACCATTGCCCCCACACTTTGGCTTGGGTTCATTAGAAGTCCATGACTCAATTATTCTCACCCTTTATCCCCCGAGTACACTCAGGGCTTGAACTACCCCCTTCCAGAGCAACTGTGTGCTCTAGAGGAAGGACTATGCAGACTTGTGCCACTCCATCCCTTTTTACTCTCTCCCTGGGCTGAATCTGCCCTGAGCACAGTTAGTTAATCTCATTCATAAAATGAGGACAGTCATGTTTGTACTAACTACCTTACTGGTTCTTTTAAGGAAAGTGCTTTGTAAACTGTGAAGAGACACATAAATGTAAGTTATTATGGTTATTATGATTATATATTGAGTCATGTGCTAAATGCTGTCAGTGAAACAAGAATTTTGGAATGCAGTTCCGGACCTAAGAGGAATCACCAGGGATTTCCCCTTGTTTTCCAGTCCTTGCCATTCCATTGATATTGTAGTCTTTCCTCTAGTCCCTAGTACCTGAGACTTTTTTTTGACATATACTTTTTAATTCTCCATATGGCCTATCTTTTGGTTCCCAAAGCTTGTTGAGCAAACTGCCTTTATGTCAGACTTAAGGTCCTTTGAATGGTTGTAGGATCCTCTCCACAACACTAACTGTACCCTAATCTTTATTGCCTTAATCTGACCTGGGAACTTTCAGGTGGAAATGTCTATTTTGGGATTATCACTCCTACAAAGGTCTCACATGTATAGAAAGGAAGTTTCAGTACTGAAAGCCTTTGATTTGGCAACTTAGATAAAAAACCTGTTTTGTATTCTCTTCTTAATATCTTGCTTTTGCTAATTAGTAAAAGGTTTAAAATTTCCAGTTATCCTTCTAGTTATATTCAGTAGCACTTAAAATATGCTTAAGCTTCACAACCACTCACTTGTAAATCTTTTTTAAAAGTAAATTTTAAAAAAATTGATGTCTTGTTTTTACATCATCAGTTATCTACAGTATCCATCTACCCTTTCTCTCCCAGAGAACCAATCCACATAACAAATAGCATTTTCAAGACTAAAAAGGAGGAAGAAAAAAATCAAAATGACTGATCAATTCATTGAAAAAGAACCAAAACATGCCAAACAGTCACTTTCTTTACAGATTGCTTTCAGATTTTACAATGGCTTTTAGGGAGAGTCGTAAACTATCTAGTGAAAAAATGCTTAGTACATATAATAATAATGATGAGAGTATATGGATATAATTTACCTAACTGTTCAAACTGGTAATGAGTTTGATTATGATTTTTAAGTTTATTGCTTGAAGGAAATGGGCTTTTCAGAGAAGTCTATTAAAGTTAACTCACTTGACCGATGAGGAGATAGAGGTATAGCTTCCTGTGTCATGAAATCTGGTTGAGGTACCTAATAAATTAATTGGAGAGTTAAAAATGCTCTTTGGTTTTCAGGGTTGAGTTCTGGATCCATGGGCAGACTCCATGCAACAGTCAGCAGAACTGATTGCATATTCTTTGGATAAAGAGTCCTGCCCTAGGTCCTATGGAGGGATACAGAAGGAATAGAAAAAGTTATGCCTGTCTTTGTAGAACCCAAAGAGAGGGAAGAACCTGTGAGGGAGTTTGATTACAGTTGAACTGAGAACATCTCTATATACCTCCTCCAGTTTGTCACTTGCTGCATTGCTGCTTGAGCATTCCAGGTTATAATTGTGGACGTTTCCCAGAGCTTTGTCCCCTGGGCTCCCTCTTCTTCAATCTATACGTTCCCTTGGTGACCTGATTTGTTCTCACGGTTTTACTTATCATCTCTATGCTGATGACTTCCATATCTCTATGTTTAACTCCAGTTTCTATCTTGAGCTATAATCTTGCATCACCAACTGCCAACTGGACATTTTGAACTGGTTGTCCTGGAGATATCCTAAACTCCACATGTGGAAAACAGGACTCCTTATCTTCTTTTCCTGCCCCTCACCCTCCCCTTTTCTAAACTTTCTTATTTCTGGAATGAGTCTGGTCCCCTCTACTCTTTACTCTCCCTCATTCCATGATAGCCAGTCATTTGTCAAATTCTGCTTTTGCTATCTCCACAGCATCTCTTGCTTCTGAGCTACTGCTCATTTCTTGCCTTTATTGGCTCCTGCCTAGATTATGGCAATGGATTCCTAATTTGTCTCCATGACTTAAGACTCTCCCCACTTCAGGCCATCCTACATATTGTGGTCAAAGTGATTTTCCTAATTGGAATCTAACCATGTGACTCCCTAATTAATAAACGCCAATGTCTCTCTGTTACCTTTAGGATAAAATATAAACTCTTCTGCTGAACTTTGTAAGGCCTTTAGAACCAATTTTTCCAGCCTCAATAGATACTGGTTCTCCTACCACATTCTGTGATCTAGTCAAACTGGCTTTCTGATGATTTGCCACATAAGACACTCCAACTCTGCTTTCAGTTCCTTTATCCTGGCTGTTACCCATGCTTGGATGCACTTCTTACGTTCCTTCATCCAATCCCTCCTCTTACTTTATCATGCAATTTTAAATAATAATAATAACCAGTTTCTTCATTAAGCCTTTCATGCTTTCAACTAATAGTGACCTTCCTCTTATACTTTATATAGCAGTTAATAATAATAGCAATGATAATAACTAACATATATAACATATAACTTGAAAGTTGGCATATAGGTATACTTTACATGTATTTCCTACATTTTAGGTATATATATACATATATATATTATTTCAGTTGATCCTCACAACTTTAAGGTAGGTGCTATTATTATCCATATTTTGCACTGAGGTTAATAATAGAAGCTTATAGATTTGAGCATCACACAGCTAGTAAATGTCTGAAATGTGACTTGAATCCATTTATTCTTGACTTCGTGTCCAGGGCACTATACACTACCTCCAAAGTATTTCACTGCTTTGCATTTGCTCTCTTTATTTTGGATATGCTTATCTGTGTCCCTCTGTTAATTCCTTCCTATTTGTCTTAAATACAGTTTGCTTTATATATATTTGTTTGCAGTTCATGGCACATAGTAGGCATTTAAGAAAAGATTATGGATTGATTGATGTTTTCTCCCCCTTTAGATTGTAAGTTCCTTGAGGGTAGGAACTGTTTTTGTATCCCCATCACATGACACATAGTAAGCAATTAAGAAATGCCTATTGATCAATTGATTATTGTCTCCTTGTCAGACTGTTTTCAAGTAGTGATTTTTTCATTCTCATATCCAGGGGCCACCAAGTGCATTTAATATATACTTTTAGGCTGATTGGTCAGTGCTCAGTTTCTGAGCTGGCACATGAAGGTTAATGAGCTGCTTCTTCTTTGGCTGACTGAAGTAATTAAGCACTATGCCAGTAGTGCAGGAGTCAAGTGTCTGAGTTGTTAGAAGGTGAAAGGCAAGTCTCTTCAACAGGAAGATGCTATTTCTGGAGGAGGGGGGAGGGAGGAAAAGAGTCAGGCTGTCTCCAAGCTAGACAGTTTGTAATTAATTGGGGGGTGGTGGTCAAGAGTACAGGCCAGTATGTTCTAGGAGAATATAAATAACAAGGATTTTGGAGTCAGAAGACCTTGGTTCAAATTCTAGTTCTTCACTTGTCTAGTATAGATTCTCACTAGCTTACCAGTCCTCAGTTTTCATTTCTGTAAAATGAGATGAGCAAAAAATGAAAAAATAAGATGGGTGGTGACCTACTTGGTCTGCTTATAAGGCCAACCTCCATCAGCACATCCAATGGAATTGTAGTAGAGATAATAGAGATGATGGTGGGAAAAGAAATGGAGCTGCTCTGGAAAAGTGGCATGTGTTGTCCAAACTCATATAAGGTTGGTTTTCCCAGAACGCCAATTTATTTTGTGTATCTATAGTGACTAAATTTACTTTACCTCTTCATAATTCTGTTTTAGGTGGGAAATGAAGCAGCAGTCAAGATTATATGAAAAACAAGTACAGAATCAAAAGAGTTGGATAAAATAAAAGAATTAAAGTATAAAACTGCCCTATGACTTCTGAGACAACATATATTTAAAACTGATACTGTTTGAATTACCTTTTGCCACAGAAAAATTCCATCTCCTATAGAATATTCCTTTGTGGTGATGGGGCACCCCAAACTCCCAGATATAGTCTCCTTTTCCTAATATAGGGCTAATAAGACATTGATAAAATACCTGCCTCTCTAATGTCTATTTTCAAAATTCTAAGCTGAGCTCCCAGCTCTCTGCTTACATCACCCTTTTCTCACACTAATTCCCAACACCTGTACAATTACAAAATCCTCCTTTCTACAGCTCACATTTCAGAGCTGTCCCAGATTACTTCTTAGAGGGCTCAAATTTGTTCTAATGTTTTTAGAACTAGCTGGAGTACCTGCTTTCATCAGTCAGAAGAAATGCTTCTTCTTTGATAGTGGTCAATGAATTGCCTCACTTTTCCCTCAGGTTCATTTTATTTTTTATTTTTGCAATTAACAAGCATTTTTTCTCCCTTCCATTTTCCCCTTCCACCAAATATTCATTGTTAAATGAAACAAATTGCCATGTTTTTCATGTATAAAAATACATCTTTTTCTGGATATTTAAGCCATCACCTCTCTTTCAGGGGAGCAGCCTCTAATCATTAGCTCTGGAATCATGTTCTTTTGAAGATATTTATTTCTACAAATGAGGTTGTTAAAGTATAAATTGTTCTCCTAGTTTTTCTCACTTCATGTTGCATCAGTTCAGACTTCTCTGTGCTTTCTTATGTCACATTAGTATTCCA
This sequence comes from Monodelphis domestica, assembly GCF_027887165.1. Classification (NCBI taxonomy): domain Eukaryota; kingdom Metazoa; phylum Chordata; class Mammalia; order Didelphimorphia; family Didelphidae; genus Monodelphis; species Monodelphis domestica. Next base: position 148,501,962 of record NC_077231.1, read on the forward strand.
TTACATTCATATCTCATAATTTGTTCAGCAATTCTCCAGTTGACAAACACTTCCCCCTCCTCCTTCCAGTTATTTGCCAACTTCCACTGGGAGCTTTGAGGGATCAGGAAGGTCATAGCTGTCTAGAGTCATCAGAAGCACATTCAAGGTCTGGAGAAGGAAGGGAGTCTTCCTTTTCTGCTTCCTGACCGTTTTCTTTTCTGTGTCCCTCCTACTTTTTAAAATCTGCTGCCATAGGAAGAGAAAGAAAGATTTGATTTTTTTCATCTGTTATTATCATTCCAGTCTTATCTGATACTATTCTCTTTCACACATTCCATATTTCTATAAATTCAGATTGCTCAATATTCATCAATCTTGTCCCTCAGCTCCCACCTCCAGAGATGTGCATTTGTTCTTCCCTGGTCTTGTAGGAGCCTCCTCCTCCATTTCTTCAAATAGCAAAATCTTGTCTTCTTTCAAGCCCCAGCCCACTTATTCTTCAGTGATCCTCCCAGCTCAGTGCTTCCTACTGTCCTCTTTCCCCATCAAGCCTGTCCTGTTTCCTATTTGATCACATTCAAACTTTGTATTTGCCTCTTTCCCTCCTGCAAGACTGTGACCTCCTTGAGGGTGGAGGCAATATAGTTTTCATTTTTATAGAACCATGCCCTTAAAAGAGACTTATCAAATCTGTTGACTGTTCTCTAACTTATCCATAAAATAGAAGGCAAAGGGATGGTTTGAGGGCCTGGGGAGGGGGGAGTAGAATGATAACTACCATGGGGAATACTGCAGACAATTACAAATGAATAAAGGGATTATTAAACCAGAGAAGAACTAGCTGAGGAGAAATAGAATGAATTGATAGTGGAACTAATATAATCTGTGCAATTCATTTATTTGCTTATCAAAATCTGTTTGGAGCCAGATTAAAGAATGCAAGATGGTAGGACCTAAGGTCAGGGCAAGGTGGTTACAATAGTGAATCAGGGCAAGGAAGAGAGTTTCTAGGGCAAGTCAAGAGCATTGTGGCTTCCAGGTTACACAGTGAGGCAGGTGAAACTGGAAGGGACCTAGTAGACTAGAAGGGGAATAAAAACAATAATAATGAGGAGGAGAAGGATAGCTAGGTTGTGCAGCAAATAGGGTAATGGGCTGGGAATTAGCAAGACCCCACTTTAAATTCAGCCTCACTCATTTAGTAGCTGTTTGTTAAGTCTCCTCATCTCTATATGCTTCAGTTTTCTCATCTACAAAATGGGGATAATAACACCTACTTCTCAGGATTATTGTGAAGTTTAAATGAAATGTCTGTAAAGTGGTTTTCAAGTCTTAAAGTGCTATATAACTGTTAGCTATTATTGTTTATGTAGCCACTTTAAGGTTTGTAAAAACACTTTCTACATATTTTCCCATTTGAGCCACAAAACAACTCTGTGAAGCTCATATTCTTATTATCTCCATTTTACAGATTTTTAGACCAAGGCCCTGAGAGGTTAAATGACTTCTGTAAGGTCATATAGTTCCTCAATGTCAGAGGCAAGATTAAAAAACCCTTACCTTCTATTTGAAAATACAGTGTTTTGGTTCTAAGACAGAAGAGTAGTAAGGGCTAGGCAATGGGGGTTAAGTGACTTGCCTAGGGTCACACAGCTAGGCTTTGAAGACCTCCTATTTCTGGACCTGGCTATTAACTGAAACAGCTAAATGTTCCCCAGGAGCAGGATTGGAATTCAGATCTTCCTGACTCCAAATCAAGCACATGCATCACTGATGTCACTTTGTTTCTTAGGGGAGTAAGAAAAATGGTGAAGGTCTGAGCATCTTGAATGGGGCAAAACAAAAAGCAACCCAAACCCAGGTTCAGAAGAAATGAAGTAGTGCGACAGTTGAAAGGATAGGAGGGTGTATTCCAGGGTTTGATACCTCAGAGATAGTGCAGGTCCAAATAAAGATGAGGTCTTGGACTGGTTGTAGTTGAAAGGAAGTGGAGGTAAAGGTTGATTCTAAGATTGAAATTTGTTACTGTTCACTGATTTTTCAGCTGTGTACAAGAAGCATCCTGGAGTTTTGCTTCTAGTTCCTTAGGATATTTGATTGAATTCCTGCCTTCATAAAGGAGAAAACCATGCCCAGTTCTTACTGATCTATCCTTAAGTCACCATGACTGACTTAATTTCCAAGGAGAAAGTATTAAGAGATTCCAGGAACCTCTGGAAGAATTTCTATGGGATTGGTTAAAGAAGTCTTTGAAGGCTGTAGCCAGGGGACTTCTCTATCCCCAATGTTTCCTGGGGAGTAGCTACTTCTGTTTTTCCCTACTTTTTTTCTTTTTAAAAAGTTATTTATTTTAAAGTATTTTTCTAAGGTTACACGATTCATGTTCTTTCTCTCCCTTCTTCCATCTCTCTCTCTCCCAGAGCTGACAAGCAATTCCAACTGGGTTATACATGTATTATCACTCAATACCAGTTACCATATTATTCATTTTTTTTTGGTAAGTGACCCCTGTAGGGGAATACTGCATTATATATATATATATATGTGTATATATATATATATATATTTATTTATTTATTTATTTAAAACCCTTAACTTCAATCTATTGTTTCTAAGGCAGAAGAGCAGTAAAGGGCTAGGCAATGAGGTTGGTTTTAAGTGATTTGTGCAGGGTCACATAGCTAGAAAGTGTCTGATACCAGATTTGAACTCAATACCTCTCTTATTAGTCTAGCAATTCTATCTATCTACTCACTGAGCCACCTTGCTGCCCCCTTTTTTCCCTTTAAATGACTGGTAGTGTAGAATGTTGACAGTGAAGTTTTGTGGGGTATTCCTTTCCCTCTTGGGACTGGGGGAAAGGGTTTATAGTTGAAGCTTGGCAAGTTGATCATGTAAGTACAGATTATTATGACTCATTTGTTCCCGTAGTAATTGGATGGAAAAGGTGTGTGTAAACTGTGTATAGGTCAGGTGGACGTGCCATAGCACCCTTGGAAATGTGGATTAATTTCAGGTCTTTCAAGTATTTAATAAGAATTAAAATAATGACCCAGGAAGCAGATGTCCTTCCTTCTTCACTTACCCCTAGTCACTCACCAGAAGCAATACTGATTTAAGAGATGCCAAAAAACAATCCTTATTTAAGAGGTTCCATGCTCCTTGACTAGCCATCTTAGCAAGATTGGCTTAGGATTTTCAACATTCTTGGTTAAGTTGCAGACCCAGCTGTTTTCTAGTCTACATATGCTAGCTTTTTGAAGATGAAGGGCATAGTTTTCTAAACTCCAATCTGTTATCTTTTCAAGAAATCAATTTCACTTCAAAAATCCACTAACTCTCTCAACATGTAGGCTATGTCATACATAGAAGTAAGCCTTTTCCTTTGTGGCAACAGCTCTTATATATATCTGTTGTCATTTTGACCCTCTCTGCTATAGTGATTGAGAAACTGAGACTTTTCTGATATTTTTGTCAACTACTTTCAGGCTGCCATTACACTCAGAATTCCTCCATTGTTTGGGTTGTGTCTGGTCATATTGCCCCAGCTGTAAAATTCACTTGGCAGCTTCTGAAATAAGAGAAATTCTGGCTGTAGACTAAATTGGACCTGAGCTTTTATTGGTTATAGGAAATTCCCAGCTGAGGAAACTCCTACTAATAAAGGTTAGCTTAGTATTAGAAGGTTACAGGGAGCATTGAGAGAGAGTGAGTGTTTGGGTAGGGGAATGCGGCCATTATGTGCCAGAGACTGCATTTGAAACCCAGGCCTTCTTGACTTTAAGGAAGGTATCCATTATGCCACCTTAGATCTACATATTTAATAATATACCACCACAATTTGAAAAATTAGTCTCTCATGGAGATGATACTCCATTTTCCCTACCTCCTTTCTCTTTTCTTCATATTTTCTTATTTATAGTTGTGGTTTCCAGCTTAGTTACAAAAGAAATTTTCCTTTGGATAGTGAAGTTGAAAATTTTCCCCTTGAGTCCTCTTATTGGCTGGCCTTCACTGCCCCTCTCCCGCAACTTTCACCTCAATTTCTCTTTTTAGTCAATGTTGTTATCCTTTTGAAGAAAATAGGGCATTAATGGGAACAACCACAAAAAAAGATGGTATTTTTTATTGGCTTTTTTTTCTTCCTTTGGAATTCTCCCAAGAGTGGTCTTTTTTTTTTTGTAAAACATTTCTTTTTTTTATTGAAAAACTTTTTCAGTTGCTAGTTCTGAGCCATTCATCATACACTAGAAATTTGCATTAAAATAGGAAATGTGCCATGAACCTTTATCAGCTATTGATAGGACAAAGCTCCATTCCCCCTTTTGTTTTAGATTCACCAGACTGTGAATTTAGAACTGGATAGAACCTAAAATCCAGATAGTCCAATTCCCTCATTTTACAAATGAGGAAACTGAGGCTAAGGGATGGGAAGTCACTTTTTTAATTTCAGATAAAGTAGTAAGTAGAGGACTGAGTTTAAGACCTTTAGAGCTGTCCTTTTATAAATGTGATGCTAAAATTATATTTTCCCCCTTCTCAGTTTATTTTTGAGGTTTGATTCTATTGATTGATAAGGCTCCCTAAAATGAGGAAGAAATAGATTATTGTTTATTTTGTGCTCCATTAATGTGGAATGATTGTCTGCAAAGTGGGTAACCACTTTGTGACTATAGAAACCAGAGATAGTTTCATTATTGTTCTCTAGGTCAATATATCTTTGTGAACTTTTTTGCAATAATCGTTACATTAGCCAGAAATTTAGATTGAACTCATAAAACTGGAATGTGGATCATGGGATCCTTTTTCTTCTGTTTATGGCTGTCTTGATTTTGATGCAGTTTTTTTTTTTTAATGATCTGAGACCTTAGTGATGATAATCACAGAATTTCAGTGTTGGAAAAGACTTCAGAAAACATCTGATTCAACCCATTTCTGAATAAAAATCCTTTCTACAATAAATCAGACCTTTGCTTGAAGATCATTATTGAGGGAGGAATCCCACTACTTTTGGAGTTCATTCATCCTCCTTTTAGCTAGTTCTTGTTGTGGTTCCATTCTCTGCCCCCCCTTTCTATCCCATTGTGGTTGTGTTTCTTTATGACCCTTTTTGGAGTTTCTTGGCAAAAATACTGTAATGGTTCTCCATTTCCTTTTCCTGCTCACTTTACAGATGAGATAATTGAGACAAAGAAGGCTAAGTGACTTGTCCAGGTTCACATAACTCATAAATGTCTTCCCAATTCCAGGTCCACTGTACCATCTAACTGCCCTTCTTTTTCCTTCATACCCAACATAAATCTCCCTCCTTGTGATTTTGAACTGAATTCTAATAATTATGAATATATTTTAAAGACATTCCTAATGTAAACTAAGTAAAATAGGAGTGTGCATCTTTGTTTTGGAATTTTTTGAAATTTTTAGCTTAACTGGAGGGATGTGTAAAAAGATTAAAAAGGAAAAAACCACACCAGGAAAACATGTTCTTTTCTTTCAGCTAACATAGTCTGAATAGGTTAGTTTTGTTAATACTTTAGTGTGAGTTATTTGAGGTTTCTTACTAACTCTGCCTTTTAGCATGCAATTTGATCTAAATCTGAAGAAAGGTCGGACCAGATCATATGATGGTAACACTTAGAATGGAAAGGACCTGCGCAATAACCTAGATTGGTTAAACTAGGTCGAAGGGTAACTAACAGACCTGAAATCCTTTGGTAAATTAGAGAGAAGTCTATCGCAAGCATGGGAAGACTTCCCCAGGTGAAATGGGCAGATGAGAAAAAATTAGTTCCAATAACTTTGAAGGTGGCTAAAGCAGGTACTACAGAGTCCTTAGAGCTTGGTCAGATATGGATGACACAGAGGCATTCCACCATAACCAGGGTCATGGGCAGTCATCTGGACTTTGGTCTTGCCAATGGATTTGGATGGCTCAGGGAGAGAGTGAGGCTGACAACTTTAGGAACCTCTGCCTCATTACAACCCAATTTATTGCAAGTCAAGACTGATATCACTCTGGGATGTCTCTGGGTCTCTTTGAAATCAGAGGACAAACAACCAGAGATCCAACAACCTAATTGAGGAAGAGGAGGTTGGGAGGAGTGGAGAGATGTGTCCATGTTTGTAGCAGATCTCATTCTGACCCCAAATTTAACACTAGCCAGCCAGTTATCTCTAAAGTTTCTTTTTATTTGGGGCTTCCATGATTTTGTGACCCTTTGTTTGATGGAGAACCATATTTATGCCACTCCTTGTTATATACTTGGGCATTTGAATTACCTTGGATGTCTAGGAATCATTTAACTTCTACTTTGTATGCCAAATTTCCGTGTGTTTATCTTTTGATTTGGTCCTTTAAAAAAGCCTCCTTTCTCCTTTTCAATTTAATTTTTCTTTATTCTTTGCTTCCTATATACAGAGATGGGCAATGGGAGGCTCCCTTAAATAAAACTAATAGCACATGATTGCAGGCAATTACAGTGAAGTCCCTCTTTTATAAGCTGCGTTCAGAGCATCTAAAAATGCTCTTTCCAGAAAACATAAATCTTCAATTTTCCAAAAGAATTATTAAAAGAAAAATTGATTCATTTTGAATAGTAGTAGCAGAAAAACCTCAGTTTTTCTTCTTCCTTTTTGTTAATAAATTAGGATGCACATAAAGCTAAATCAAACTTAAAATAGACCTGTAAGCATTATTCATATCTTCAGCAGTCACTTACTTGGATTTTGTGAATTTCCATTAAAGGCAACTGAGGGGGCAGGTAGGTGGCTCAGTGGATTGAGAGCCAGACCTAGACATGAGAGGTCCTGGGTTCAAATTTGACCTCAAACTCTTCCTAACTGTATGACCCTGGGCAAGTCACTTAATCCCCCATTGCCTGGCCCTTACTGATCTTCTGCCTTGGAATCAAAACTAAGATGGGAGGTAAGGGTTTAAAATAAAAGAGAACTCAATGAAATTGATATTGGATAGCCTTTCCTTTAAAATCTATACAAAAATATGTAAAAATATATCCTTTGGAACTCTGTATTTTTAGTCATCTGTCTAAAAAAGCCTACCCTTATTCAGGGATATTATACATTTAAGATGATTTTAATATTCTTATTCTTTGTGACTGTAGAGATTACTTTGGTAGTCTAGGTTTGCTGTTTTTGTTATTGTTGTTATTGGCTATTTGGAGGAAATTTTCAGCCTATGTTCTTATTTTGAGGATAGGAAAAGCACTTGCCATCTAGTTGGCTAAATGGAAATTATAAAAATATATTAATTCAAACCAAACATTAGTTATGATCAATTGTGGTGTAGTTCCAATCCTCTATCTCTTTCCCCTAATATACTTTCAGATAATAACTCAAAAAAACTGTTGCCATTACAAAGGGTCTTGGTATTTCACTTAAACTCTGGAAGTCTGAAAAGCACTTAAGGATTCAAAGAATTGAATCTATAATAAGGAAATTTCAGCCTTGGGTGGAAAATATTCTTGGACATTTCCCAGTGCCCTACAAATTATCTTCTGTAGGTGTGATGTGGCTGGTAGCACTTACTGCTAGAGGAACATTTGGTGTTTAGAACTGGCCCGGAAACCTGACCAATTTGTAAATTTTTCAGGTATTCCATGAATAGTTAAACAACTCTGTTCAGTTCAGGAAACATTAAATACTACAACTGAATACAGGGGCTAGTTACAGGAAATGAAAAATGAAAAACCCCTCAAGAAACTTATGATCTCCTGGGTTGGGGTGGTGAGGAATGACAATAAAACTAGCATATGGTTAAGTGTAAACGGTGGAAAGTGACAGGAACAAAGAGAGAGAGAGATCTAGGCAAAATCCTCCAGGAAAATTGAGGAGGAACACTTGGAGGTGGTAGGAGCAAGGTAGGTTTCATGGAGGAGGTGGCCAGTTGAGTGGAGCCATATGTGTGTAGCAAAGGATTCGGAAAGATGGCATTGAGGAGGGATTCTATATATTCTAGACTTGGAGGTGGGGGTGGATTTCAGATTAAATAGAAATGAGAGAAGACAGAAATTGGGGAACAGCTACCAGCTTGGCTAGAACAATCTGTGTGTGGGATTCATGTGAAATAAACCTGGAAAAGTAACTTGGAGAGGAGCCAGATTGTGGGGTGTCAAATTGTAAGAGGAGTCAGACATCACTCAAGCATTTATGGAGCATTCTCATTCAACAAGGTGACTAGATGGTGAAGTAGAGAAGAGCATCACAGATAGCTACAAAACCTGGGTTTAAATCCCTCTCAGACGTTTACTAGCAGTATGACCTTGGGCAAGTCAGTTGCTATTTGCCTCGGTTTCCTCTTTTGTAAAATGAGAATAATACTAGCATCTCTCTCCTAATGTTGTTGTGAGAATAAAATGTATACAAAGTGCTTTGGAAACTTGAGAGCATGAGATAAATGCCAGCTATTATTATTACTAGGCTAGATATCATGCTAGATTTAGAACTGGAAGGGACCCCAGAGTCCACTGAATTTAACCTTGTCCTTTTACAAATGAAAAAATTGTGGCTCATAGAAGATAAGTGACAGACAGAGAGTAAGAAAATAGCAGACAAAAGGGTCTGCATTTGTTTTCTGCAGACCTTAATTGTGGTCCTTTTGCTGTGTTCAGCGAGTTCTATAAGCTTTAGGATAGGCTTTAGGACTTAAGTTCTATTTTCTTTATTGGCTTAATAAATTTTATTTTTGCAGTGACATTTTCCTATTTTCTTTTTTATATAAAACCTTTTTAAAAAAGGAAAATGGTAGAAACTTCAGTTTTTCCACATTAATTTTTAAAAAAATGCTGGGCACATATGAGACAGGAAACTGAAAAAAAGTTTAGAGAGGGAAGGCACATGGCAACTGCTTTTGAAAACAGACTATATATCAGGTATTCAAAGTATCCCAACATTATTCTTTCTTTATTTTTTGAGGCAGGAAACTTTCCCAAGGACTCATTGGGTTTTTTTTAGACTGGCCCCTAGTGAACATAATCATCAAATTTGTTGTGTCTTCAGTAAAGAAAGGAATAAAGTCCCTTTCTTTTTATGTAATGGTCATAAACCATGTCTCAACAGAGAAAATTATGACATTACTTATTTTTATTTTCAGTGGAACTCTTAACTGTCTGTTTTGTTATCTTCTTGTCTTATTGTAGTTTTCTGGGGGTGGAGAGATAAAGTTCACACTATTCTGAGAATCATTCCAAAGGTGAATGAATGGTACAGCCACAATATAATCCATATTCTGTCTTATTGGTCTTCTGTCGAGGGTGAATGGTAACATTTTAAATGGCCATATCTTTAAAAGAAAAAGGAGCTCTGGGGCAGTGAAAGGGTGCAATTCTATTTTAGAAGCTGTTATTTGTAGAGACCATTGGTGATTTTTGAGGCTGTTTACCACATCTTGGCAGATGGTCTTCAGATAGGAAACTTGTCCATTATGTATTATTATACTCCTCATATATTGTGCGGACATCCTTGGAGCCTAAGATTTTTCAAGTACATATGATAGCCATGGGCATAAATTCTTACCCTTCATGCATCCTGGCTTTTTGCCTTGATTTTCTGGGCCAGTGTTTCCCAGCCTTTCTGGAGTCTGGTCACCTTATAAATGTTGGTTTGATTTCATTTTGGCCCATTTTAGCTCTTCTTGTAAAAGTGCTGTATGCCATGTATTTTTTTTAAGTTAAATTATATTTTAAAATGTCTGCATTTGACATCCTTTGAGAGATTTACAACTTTTTGGGATGATTGGAGTCATTAAAATTAAAATTAGGAAGTGGTATCTAGACTTGTCTGAATGGCCACTGAAAACATATTGGCAATACCAGTCCCCTAGGCCTAGAGGACAATTTTTACATGTTAGCTAGGCTCTTCCAGGATCAGCTATTTTTTTTGTCCCAATTCATTATGCATCTCTTGTCCTTCATTTGGGCTTTGAAATTTTGCCTTGTGAAAAGTCTTTTAGTCATTTGTGTTAATTCAATGCTACACTGCTATTGGAAATGCCAACAAATGTAAATTAAGAAGTTGGCAGAAGTTTTTCCTTTCTTAAAATGTGACCACTTCATCTCTGTGATCTTGAGGAGGACAGGCAAACTTTTTGGTAACATACATCAAATCTGTAACCAGAACTTCAAGGATCAGGGTCCCACTATTTGGGATCCCCTTTCTGCAGTGATGTCTTTCTTTTTCTCTTTAGAAAATTTTCAGAATTGTCCCCAATTTCTAAATTTGTTTGGAGAGAGAAATGAGGTGGGCAGTTCAGGAATGGTTTAAATTTCCCATTAAAATATTCAAAAATTAAATGAAACATTTTCAAATAATCTGAAGTGTTCTCTTCTAGGAACCACGATTTAGAAAGGACATTGACAAGCTACAATATATCTAGAAGAGTGTGACCCAGGTCATTAAAAGGAAAAAAAAGATAAAACTAGAAATTGTGCCATACTAAAATTGACTAAAGGAATTGGGGAAAAGAAGACTGAGGGCATTATGTTTCTGAGCATGCTTGATTCAGACTAGTCTTCTGTAGTTTAGTTCAGATACTGGAACAAAATAAGACACTGATTCAACAATTAACAAAAGGAGGTCTATGTGATCATGACATAGAAGTGTATTCAACAAGGATAGAGCAATACTTAACTTGGGTAGATTAACTACCCTCTCCCCCTTTATATAGGGCAGGTTATAATGGGGGCTGAGTCTGAAGACTTTTGACTCCTGTGTGTGTGTGAGTGTGACTTAGGGACCCATGGCAAGGACAACTGGGAGCCTTGGTGGGCCATTCCAAGGGACAGTTTAATCACTTATTGGGGAGAGAGCTAGCCTAGTTTATGTGGCATAGGGGAGGCAGAATTCTGGTAGATAATGACCCTATCATAACTGTCTTTATCTATTTAAAGGGTTTTCATGTAGAAGGGGGATTAGATTTACTTTGCTTGGACCCTGAGCATTTAATGAAAAACAATTATTGTTGTAAAGTTGTAGATTTCAGCTATGTATAAGGGAAAATTCCCTAAGTTAGATACATCCACAAGTGTTATCATCACCTGCTGCCAGATAGGATGAATTTTACTTTAAATAAATACTGAATGATCATTTATTGGAATTATTATAGAGCAATGGTGTCAAATTCAAGTAGAAATGGGCCACACATTGACTTAGTTTTAAAAAATATATTATCTATGTTGTATTTTGTGTGTGTGTGTTAAATATTTCCCAATTATATTTCAGTCTGGTTCAAGCTGCTTTTGAGAGTGTTATGGGGCTAGATATGGAGGTTGCATTTTGACACCTTTGATGCAAAAGGATTTCTTATTGAGGCATGGATTGAATTGTTTGACCTCAAACTATCCTTCCATCCCTATTCTAGAAGTTGAGAATCTTTGATCTTTCTTTTTGTCATTCTTCTGGAATGTTCTTATTGATCAGGCAACAAGTATCTATTAGACTTTACTATGTGGAGGTCCTTGCTTTCACAGTTTATATTCTATCTTGGGAAAACATGTGGCCATATAAATAAATACAAAATATCTACACAATAAATAATTTGGTGGTGGGGAGGGAATAAATACTACCATGTGGAGAGGGAGTCAAGAAAGTGCCCATATGAGTGGCATTTAAGTTGAATTTTGAAGGAAACTAGGAATTCTAAGGGATAGAAATGATGATGGCATTCTTCTTTTTGGAAGAGGATAGTCTATGCAAAGGCAGAGAGATGGGAGATAGAATGTTATATATGAAGGACAGAGAATAAATTATTCCATTTGAAGTTCAGAGGACATGGAGGAGATAAGCTTTGAAAGCACTGAGACACTAATTTTCAAGATTTCTGAAATAAAAGTTGGCAAATAATTGGAAAATGGGCTATATTACTTTTTCAAGTGGAATTTAATGAGAACCATAGTCCAGTATGCCCACTTTTTAAACTGTGTGTGATTTTCATAATCTTCATTTTATCAAAGACATATTGATGAAAATGTAAGAAGGTAACAGAAAACTTTTTACAAGTAATTTTTGAAAATGAACCCATGTTTTCATATGTTTAAAAGGCATATAGATAATATAAGTCCTGCTGTTTGATTTTTTAAATTATAAAAAATAATTGACTGACCAGAGAAAAGTGTCACCCTAATGACTTGTCTCATGCATATGATAGATGTAATCATAGTGATAACATTGATCTTTTGATGAACAATACTGAGGCAGACATGAAACAGGAAAATTTATACTGGCCAAAGTTAAGGTGTTAACCACTCTCCTGGAAGCTATGTAAAGGGAACAGTAATATTCTATAGGTGGTAAGCTCTCCTTGTTACTCCTACTTGTCAATAATATTACCTGAGGGACCAACCCAATAATCCAAATTGGAAGAAAAAAATGGATGAAGAATATTTGTTGACTGGATTATGGCATGTAGTTGGATGGGTAGCTGTGTAAATCCATCTGCATATGCATAAATTTGCATATCTATCCATCCATCCCTCTCTCCATCCTAGACAGACCTTGAATAAGAATAATGAACTGAATCAATAACTTGGATTGAAGAGAGTGACTAACTTTTTTGGGGGAAATTGTGTATCAGTTTCATTAGTCTTCTAGCTTCTCTATGACAAAGTCAACATTCAAAACAAAAACCATTAAGACTTAGCAATTCTATCAGGCTACAAAACATAAAACATTACAATCTCTGAAGAAATAACATTATGGATAATCCAGAGAGTAATGGAGAGATGTATGAGGACTGTAAAAAGCCACAGCATGTTATTGGTGATGGACAAGCAAAAAAAAGTTGTATAATGTTGTTCAGAAATATATGAACAGAGAAAATGAATGGATTGTATATAAAGAGCAAAGGATTACTGGTGGTGAGCAGCCCAAGTGCTCTGCTGCTACCCATGGAAGATTAATATACGGGAGTTAAGATTCTAGCATATTGATTAGATCATTTATAGAAGACTTGTAGGAAGACTTTGAATAGCTTGCATATGGACCATTGGAGGTAGCACCCACACCAGTGACATTACAGGTACATTGTAGGGTTGATGAATTACCCACAAAAATGACCTGTATAACTGAGGGGTTGCCTTCACTGAGCAAAACAAAATAAAGATCTGGTATTTATCAGATTGCTTGAATTAATGTAGGGAGCCATTTCAAGTACCTTATTCCTTATCAGTGAAGTTCCATTTGCCTCATTAACTGTCTTCAAAGCAAAGATGATCTATTTAATTCTCCAAACGTAGGTAGTGTAGTTTAGATGAAGGAACACTGAATTGCAAGACAGAAGATCTGGATTTGATTTTATATTCCAGATTTAGAGATTTGTTGAAGCTTCCTTGAACCCAAAAGAAGCCTCAAGATAGGAAGATAGAGGAAGGATAGAAGTTCTGGATGCCACGAGGGGGATGGTGGAGCCAAATTAGAGATATGAGGTGGCAGGAATGAGTCAGAAATCCAGGCCTTATTAATTATCAAGGAGCCACAGCAAAAACTCCGATCAGTGGACTACACAGAAGGCTTATACCCGTCCAGTGATCCAAACTTAATACCACACAGGTCGGAGACATGATAGAGAAAAGAAAGTGCCTGGCTGAAGGCCAGGTCCTAGGTGGAAGAGGTAGATCAGGAAAGGAATCAAGAGGCCAAGCTCCAGCAAGGACAGGCATCAGTGAGAGCTGAGATCCAAGTGAAAGAGAGAGAAGAGGGGCGGAGCTTGCTATGGCCCGGTATTTAATCTTTTTGATATGCAAATATACACAATACATAGGGATGATTATCATTGTTTAATGACAAGGTATAGGTGTGGTTTCTCTTAGCCAGGTGAGCACAAAGAAACCTGTTTTCCTGCCTCACCTGGGGGAAGCTGGGGTCAAGGGTCAGAGGCTTTCCCAGCCATGCTCAAGACTGAACATGCTCTCTTCTAAGCCACTCTGTACATACTAACTGTTCCCCTTGCCCATAGCTAGGGGTAGACTGCTACATTTGTTGTTTGTTATAGTTAGAAGTAATCTCCAGTCCAACTTTTACTGATGAGGAGAATGAGGATCAGTGAGGTCTACTTATCACATTGTCTCTTGTACTGTCTTAGATTCTCCTATCACTCATGCACAAAACCTTAACCTCACTGAGATTTTGTTTACTAGCCTCTGAAATGAGGAGTTTAGACTAGATGATGTTAAAGGTCCCTTTTAGCTCTGAAGTATTATCTATTAATGCTTCTATAATCTATCTCATTGAGTTATTTTGAAGGAAGCTCTTTGCCTACTTTCTATAATGACATATAAGTGTAAGTTATTCTTTCCCATCATATTCCTGGCACTGTGTGTGTGGGATGTTGGGGATACAAAAAACAGGAGTAGTGGTCAAAGTCCTTTCTCTGGAAGGAAGTGGCTATTTCTCCTTTCTCCCAAAGCCAAAATGATCAATAAGGAGAATAGGTAAAGGCTATGAGAACAACTTTGTCTCAGAACTTATCCCTCTCTCATCTACTAATGAGAATTGCCACCACTTAAAAGTTCTAGTAGTTAGAGAGGAACGTGGATTAAGAGAGCATTAAACTGGGATTTGAGTTCAAATCATGACTCCCCTACTAAATATATGTGATATATTTATTATATAATGCTCATATATAACATATATATTCATATACATACATGTATGTAGGAATGTTTTCCCAACCTATGATTTTATGATTCTATGACTACTTCTCTGAGGTTCTCTGAAGGAATGGAAGCTTTGATAGAAAGATAGGAAAAGTGGGAGTTATCTTTTAGTTTATTCAACAAAAGTTTATTCAGTTCATATGAGTAGCCTAGTGGATAGATCATTGGACTAACAGTCAGGAAGAACTTCAAATCTTTCTTCAGATGACTTTTGGCTGTGCAAATGAATTTTTCAAATGGTTTTCCCATTTACCCCATCTTCAGTTCTTTGTCTCTAAATTGGGGACAATAATAGCATATACCTCCCAAGGTTGTGGTGAGGACAAAATGAGATTTTTTTTTGTCAAGTGTTTTGTTTTAAAGTGCTATAGAAATACTAACTATGAGAGTTATGATTATCATTCTGAACCAAGCACTGTTGGGGATTGAAACAGAAATACAATAAAGAGCTCACAAAAGTATCCAGGACATTCTGTATTCCTTTATGAATAAGGAAATAAGTATAGTTTAAATGATAAGGTGTCAGAGAATTTGAATATAAGTAGGACCTCAAAGGGCATCTCATTTAACCTGTACTATAGGAATAATTCCCTCTAACATATGATTGGTTATTTAGTTGCAATTTGAAGACTTCCAATGATGGTATCTTCATAATTGTCTGAGGCAGCTTGTTAAATAGTTTTTTGTAACATGTTAAACCCATCTTTACAGCATTTCCCAATTGATATTAGTTCTGACTGATTGGGCCAGGCAAAATAAACATAATCCTGTTTTTCCATAAGAGCTTATCCAGGTCATACTTCTCCATTTCTTTCTGCTTGTCCACAGAAGAGAAAATAGAAGTTACATCAAGCCTCGAGTAGTTCTTTGTTGTCTCATTATTATTTGTTGTCATCATCTCTCCCACCCTTTTCACCTTCCTGTGGATGTTCTACTTCAGACAGTGTCAATGCCTTTCTTAAAATGTGGTACTAGGATTTAATTCAATGATAAGTGTATACTCAATAATATAAAGTAATTTCAAGAGAGAAGAATCCATTAATTATTATTTTTCAGATCTGTCATTCAGTTTGCCATATGAATATGAGTTTTTATTATTTTTAACCCTTATATTATTTGTCAAATGCCCTGCTACTATCCAGGCATAGCTAGGTCCTGATATGTGCAAGCAATGAATCCTCTTAAGTGGTCCCATTATTCAAATTCAGACTATATTATAGACTGTGTCTAGAGATATAATGGTGGATGTTTAATAATCAACTGGGAGGGGGGTTGTACCTATGGTACACTTTTAAGTTTAATTTACATTATTAATTTTCCCATCACTTTCTTAAGTCTAAGTTATAAAAAAGTAAATCAATCACTTGTAGTATTTACTGATTTCTGAGATGTAATTCTGACTCTCCTTAGCCAGTCTAAACTAGCTCTAGCACCAGCTTGACTATGTCTATATGACATTTACTTGATCTACCAGAAAACCCTATCAAATAGTACAAGAGTACAATCCTCTCAATTCAACAAACATTTATTGAGCACCTCTAAGTGCCAAGTACTATGTTAGACCTTGGAGAGGCAAAGATAAAAAAAAAAAGAAGTTCTTGCCCTTGAGTAGCTTACATCCTATGGAGGGGAAGCAATGTATAGACAAGAGTAAATAGCAAACATGTACAAACTAGCTACAAAGTAATTTTGCTGAAGAACAGTAAAAAACTGGAGAGATGTGGGAAAGGTCTGTTCTAAATTCAAACCTGGGAGATTTTCTAAGAGTTAAATATAAGAAGTAAACCAGAGCTTTCCTGGGGGTATTTTAGGTTGCATATAGCTATGTGGAAGTGTACCTTCGGTGATTATCATGTCCATTAATCTGCCTGAATAAAAAGCTGCTTTTATTCCAAATTACTTTCAATTTCCTGAAAGGTCAGGAGCTCACAAAGGACTCCTTTTGGTTTTAGTATCTTTGTGGCACTTTTCCTAGTTGGAGTTGCAAGAAATATTGTTGGTTCTATTTTCTTAATTCTAGTTCTTCATATGAAGAAAGTCATGAATAACTGATACTTGTGATCATCTAAGAACATGTATGTTCTTTTTTTTGAGGGATCACTAAACCTTGAATAAATGTTTTCATCATATACAGGTGTATTTTTATATATGTATGTTTTAAAAACATTTTGTACATTAAGAAGAAAAAATTTTCTGGACTGATGATTGGGAATTTGTGAATATTCTTATAGAAATCTAAAGGAGACAGTGAATTAATATGTGTATTAACTGCTAGAGATTCAAAGAAAAGCAAAAGAATGCTCCTGCTTTCAGTGACCTTATGACTAGATTTTTAAAAGTTTTTTAGAAAAGAAATTTTCTCCTGTCATGTGACTAGAGAGGAAAAAATTGCTAGCTGATAAGAATAATAGCTAAGAAGAAGAAAGGGAAAACCGGATCCAAACCGCTGATTTGGGGAATGACAAAAATACACTGCCTTTTCTATTTTGAGGGAAAGATATTGAAGGCATATCCTCTGATATATAACTAGACCAAACTCTTTTACAGGTAAAAGAGGTCATTCAGGGACTAAGGGGAAATTGGAGCAATTTAAGCAATTCCTTTTTATAAAGTCACTAATATAAATTTATGCCTTTAAAGGAAAGGAGCACAAAGTACAGGACACATTTAAGATTTTTAAAAAAGTAGTCAATAGCTCACTTCATCATTATAAGCATGGTATATAATGTAGTATTATATGATTTATAAAAGTAAGCCCTCCACTTTAAATCAACTCTTTGAGGTAGGGAGTATAGTTACTATAATCTTCATTTTTTAGAGATGAAGAAATTGAGGCATGAAAAGCACAAGGGACCACGTGGTTGTATAAAGATTTGATGGCAAAACTTAAACCTGAATCTTCTGACTCCAAGTTCATTTCTCTCTCTAATACATGACATCACCTTTCTATTTGGAAGTAACTCACAGGATTGTAGGCTTCTACACATTAATTTCATCCTTACTTTGATGGGAGAGTAGGGATGTGTGTGTGTGTGTGTGTGTGTGTGTGTGTGTGTGCGCGTGTGTGATGGACATCTGATTAGGTTGTTATAGTTTGTTTAATATATATTTTTTCTGTCACTAATATTAGATGATATGCATATGTGCCACACACATACATTTAAGCTCAGTGGCACAATGGATAGAGCATTGCGCTTGGAAATTAGGAAGATGAACCTTCATGATTTCAAATCTGGACCCAGACTCTTAGTAGCTGCATGGCCCCGGGCAAGCCACTTAACCCTTTGTTCCTCATCTGTAAATGAGCTAAAGGAAATGACAAACCACTCCAGTGTCTTTGCCAAGAAAACCCCACATGAGACCACAAAAAGTTGGATCCCAAATGACTAAGCAGTACATACATATGCAACACATAAATCTCAGGTTTCCAAATATTTTATGTACATTTGAGCCTTAAAACAAGTCTCAGAGATAGGTGCCATAGGTACTTTATTCCTTATTTTTTAATTAGGGAAACTGAGTCTCAGAGAGGTTAAATGATTTACCCACAATCACACTACTAGCAAGTATTATGAGAAGAATTCAAATTGTTATTATGTGAATTTTATTCTATTCTATGCAGTAATATAGTCATGTTAAGCAAAATGCTAAATTATCTGGGTCACCCAGTCTCTGACTATATTGAATAGGAGAGAGTAAACTCTTTTGTAATCTGCTGTTGCAGGGGCAGTGAATAAGGAAACTTGGATTCATCCGTTAAACAAGTTTTAGAATTGTAAAGATTGGTTCCTGGCCAGAGGGGGATGAGTAGATTGCTTTTATGGGATTGTGTGATAGGGTAAGGATTGAAAGTAAGAGATGAAAGTAATCATTCCTATTCCAAACCAAAGAGAACCAAATCAAAGAGGAAGTCCTCAAGTCTGATTATTTCTGTGGGAGCCACTAGTGAGTTGTAGCCACCTCCAATTAGCTAGAGGAGCATTCTGACAATGGATAGATCTTGCCCAGAAGACCACAAAACCTACTTTGCAAGTCTAGCCTCAGATATACAATGTCTTTGTGACCCTGGGCAAATTCCTTACCTTCTCAGTGCTCTAGGCAATAGAGATAAATTGCAGTGAAAGTGCTGTGTTGGTAGCAGGTATTTCCTCACCATTGCAATCACAAGCCCAGGCTACATCCCAGTTTCTACCCATACAAGGAATACTTAGATAACATGTTCTTAGATAATCTGGAAAACAGTCTTTGGGCTTGTCTGAACTTCTTCTTCTTCTTTTTTTAATTGAATGACTAGCAGATTTTGAATGCCAGACAGATTTTCAGAGACTGAAAAGACTTCAGAATCTAATTAGTCCCATTCATCCCTGAACAAGAATCTCTTCTCAAATTGTCATCTAGCCTTTGCTCGATGGGTACCTACTTCCTCGGGAGGTGCTGTATTTCATTTCTGTATAGGTCTAATTGATAGGAAGTTTTTTCTTTGATAGATCTGTTATGTTATTTGATGGGAACATTCCTTCCAACTGCAATTCAACAAATATTTATTGAATCCCTGCACTGTGTTAGATGCTGGAGATGCAAAGATACAAAGAAAACAGTCTGCCCTCTAGGAGCTTACATTCTATTGTGAGGATGATACAGATTTATTGCTAACAATTGAAATCATAACTAATCCATGACTTTTTTTTTTTAAACCTTCACCTTCTGTTTTTAGTGTTCCAAGACAGAAGAGTGCTAAGGGCTAGGTGATTTGGAATTAAGTGATTTGCCCAGGATCACACAGTTTAGGAAGTGTCTGAGGCCTAATTTGAATTTAGAATCCCCTTCTCTAAGCCTGGCTTTCTATCCATTGAGTCACCTAGATGCCCCATAACCCAGGACCTTCTAATCTGCATGATAGCCATGTCTTCCATCAATCCTCCACATGGGGTCTACCCAACATTTTGAGGACCATCTTCTAGATATTGTGACATTGCATGGATCTCAAATGGATCATTTGGGCTGTCTTTTGGTTTTCCCTGACTCTTACCCAGTCTTACTGTTATGGGGTTCAGATGTGTAACCCCTGGGGTTCGGGAAGGATACCTTTTGCAAGAATGCAAGACTCCAAAACTTAGCTTAAAAACAACAACAAAAAAAGAAATTTATTAATTTAGAGAATAAGGTTGAGAATGGCCAGGAGGATAGCAAGGTGGAACAGCAAGATGGGGAGCAGTTCCCTGGGAGGACAGCATGAATGGAAAGGCTGTTCCCCCAGATGACATCAGTTCTGGGGATTTTATACTTTTTACAACAGTGTTAGTCACCCAGGCATGAGGTGGGGGTGATCATACTGGGGTCTGCCTGGGGACATAAAGATTATGTCTGATAGGATTGAGGTGTGGCCTGAAGGTGCATCTTTCGGTCCATCTTCAATCTAGAGGACAATCAAAGGTAGATAGTCATCTCAGGACCTTAGGGTCATCTCAGGGTCATTTGGTGTTTTTCAGCTCAGAGTCACAAGGATGTAAGGGAGTGAGGGAGTTGCCCTGAGGGAATTTGCCTGAGTTTCTGGGATACAGTGCCCATGGCATTACCACAAGTGGACACATTTTTATTCTAAGGTTTCTCTGGTGACATGTTTAATGCCATTTTCCTTGACGACTCTTAATTGCTGTAAGTTTTGCTTATTCTCACAATGTGCCTCTGTTAAATTTAAATTTTACTTTGCTATTAGGCTGTTTTTCAACTTTTAGTCTTTGGAGTTTGATGAGATGTGACCATCATACATGCATGTAATATCCTTTTACTGAGTTTAAATCTGCCTCTTTGCCAATTCTAATAGGAGTGCTGAAAATCAGTGAAATGTCTAGAAATCAGGAAGCAGAATAAGAAAAAAGAGGTAGGAATATTTCTCAATCTAAATGAACAATCATTAATAGTCATTTCAATTGACTATAACCAATCCTGTTATTTACCAGCTCACCAGTAACATTGCATGTTTATTCTTTGGCCAAACTTTCCCCACTTGTAAAATGTGTCTGCCCTATATAACAGCAGATATTTTTTTTTGGCAAGTTCATCATCAACATTGAATGCTTGTTCTTTGGTCATAGCTTTCTTACCCACACAGTAAGAAGAAAATAAAATATTAGAACACGAAGGGGTTACAAATGTAAGGGATGATTTTTGCTGTCTAATCTCTAGGTGTCCTGTTTTCATGCCACTCACCTCTGTTTCCTCTGTAAGGTTTTGTGGAGGGAGTCTGGAAGGAGAATATGTTTTGGGTTTCCTGGCCATAGATGGGTTTCCATGGTAGCTACAGTAGATTGTTTACACTAGCAGAGTGTTACATCTGGCCCAGACAAACAATAGCTGCCAAGCAAAGAAATTCATTTAGCAAGGATTGTGATGTCTCCAAGTAGATTTGTTTCTTCAGTTGCATCTTGCAAGTTTTTAGCTTAAAGTCCCTTTTGGTTTTGGGAACTTTTTTGAGTAAATTCAGTAGTCCAGCTGCTGGCCTCTATTTGGTATTTAAAATTCTCTCTTCTTAGAGGCTCTGAACAAGGAAGAGGAAGAGAAAAAGCTATTTCAGATTTCAGAGATACTGTATTTAGGAATTCAGTAAATAACAGAGAGCCATATTTGGTGAGCTACCCTCATTCATGTTTTCCTTCCACTTGAAATTAAGTCAAATGACAAAGGATAGGTGATGAGGAGCTATTTGGAGGTCATGGGAAAACCCTCAGCTTAAATGGTACCTATGAGTTAATGCATCTTTTGTGGGGTGAAGGGGGCAGCAATCATCACTTACAATAATCATACTTAAAAGGTCGTCCTTTTTAAAATAAGATTTCCGCCTTAAGTTAAATATCTACAGTTGGTTATTGATTCTGGAATGCCTGAATAATAAAAAAAAAATTCTTTGCCGGGTGATAGAGTATTTGTGGAGATCAGTTCTTTGTGATTAGTTAATATCATGTCTCCTTTTGTTTTCATAGTGAACAGTGATAAAAAGACTTTTACACAAAATAATGTTAGGAATCATGAATAGTGATTTGAAGAACCAAATTATCTGTTGATGTGGGATTCACAACACAACTAACCAGTGGCTTTATGGACATTTTGTTATGAAGTTAAATTCAAAGCTCTGGTTGAGAACACATGGATATCAATTGTATAGGAGTTTTTCAAGGAGATATTGGTTTTGAAAAGTAATTTTTTCTTGGATGTTATACTTCAGGGACACTGGGGGAAGAGGATACTGTGTATGTACCTGTGGTTAGCCTGTGAGGTATCTTTTTCTTCTTGTATGCCAAATAGCTTAGTCTACAATATTGGTCTTTTAAAAATACTATTTAATTATTTAAGATGATTCTATTATTAATTTGTGATACCTATATAGTATACTTCCAAAATGAGAGAAAAAATGACAAACCTATCAAACTGTTTCAAAGCTTTTACTTAATAAATTATTTCCCTTCTCTTTTAACTTTCCCTTGCTACCCTTTGGACTACTTGGAAAATTCTTGTCTTTCATTTTTAGGAAGGAGAGGAATGACTGAATTGTGAAATCAGATGGGATCAATGCATAAGCTACTTTCACAGGACAGAATATGGTTCTTTGGGGAAAAGGGAAGTTTTTTACTTTGGTTTTGAAACCAGAGAAGATGACTGTATCATGTGGGGAGTGATTTTCAAAATGAGCATATTAAAGATCACAGAATTACAGGTTTAAAGCTGAAAGAGACCTTGGAGGTTATCAAATCTATCTCTTCATTTTATAGGGAACTGAAGCTCAAAGAGGAACACAGTTTTAGTAGTAAATTCTGGAGGTAGAATTTGAACCCAAGTCCTTCTGACTCCAAGCCTAGCAATGTTTTTTATTCTGTGAACCCCTTTTGATACCAATAAAAATGTGTAGTGCCCCCACCCCTGGGTAATCTATTATACATCTTGCAATATTTTGCAATTATTTACTGCTTAAAGGACCTTAAATAAATTTTAGTGCCAATCCTTTGGACTGTCGTCATGAACTCCCTAGGGACTTGAGACCATTTAGTGGGAACTACTGCATTACACCATGCTATTTATCATAGTTATTCAAACAAATGCAGGAGAAAGGTCATGTTAGCAAGCAAAAAAGAACTTGCCTCTTCTCTTGTCCCTGCCTCTTCTTATCATTTGACTCAGATCAGTCATCTGCTGGAACAAGATGTAACTAAAGTCTTCTAGTTTGACAGGTCTTTGTTGAGTAAGGAGTGGCCAGACATTTTGAGTAGAATTAGTTCTCATTTTTTTTAATTCAACCTTTCCCCTTTCTCCTCTTTCTTTTGGATTCAGGGATGCTTTTTAGAAAGCTGGGGGTGGGTGGGGAGGTGTTGTCTTTTTCTGTCATCAGATGGTAACATACTTTGATGATAGAGACCACAACTCATTTTATTTTTTCATCTCCCTATAACACCATTCACAGTGAAAGGAGGCAGTAAATGTTCACAAAAATTAAGTGAATAGAAACATAGAGGAATGGACATGAAATAATCCCGACTAGCTTGTTCAGCATTCCAGTGAGTGGCAAATAGAAGTTTGGTTAAGAGAAAATTGGATAAGAAAGGGAGAATAACAGAGCTATAGTTTGTAAAGTACTTTGAACCATTTGGAGAAAAAGAATGATGGAAATGGAGAGTAGTTATTTCCCACATATATTGTCTTTGCCATTTTGCCCTGTTAAATAGAGATGGTTTCAAAGGTAAGAATGTCATGTAATATTTTGTCTCTGAGGAAAGAGCAAAACAACCTAAAATGCCTATTGGGCTGAGTAACACTGCATTCTAGGAAAGATCTATGAATTTCAGTACTCACAAGTAAAGCTCACTGAAAAGTAGCTTATTTTCCATATATCTTTATGATCTTGATTATCTTGTGGTATATTTGCTCCTGCGTAGGCAAGCATTAACTAAGGCTCTATCTGCAAGACAGTCACCTATTTGCTTTACTGTACTTACTCTAGCATCTATTTGGGAAATATAACACTCCTTTCATAGGAATTAGTTGTTCACAAACAAATTACTCTATCATCACCAGTTATTCTAACTTTTGTCTTGCCACTGGACTTCCTTGACTCTGGAAGAGAGAGTAAGGTTGATGACTTTGTGAAACTTTGCCTCACTTAAATCCAAGTCATAGGTGAGTCAAGCTGTCACCCCATAATGCCATTGGTCCTCTTTGGAAATGAAGGATAAGCAAATAGCTTATCACATATACACTAGGGGTAATTTCCCCAGAAAGTGTAATATAATAAAACATTTTGGAAACAAAATTATTATAATAAAGTTTTGGAATTCATCTTCAAAACAGGTGCCTTTTAGTATGTTTTGTTTTATTTGGAGAACAAATTAGTAGAGAACCATTTTGGGTGATTCAGAAAATACATATTCTAAATTATTCTTTCATGCTATGATTGGTAATAATTTCTTCCAGGGCTTTGAAAATCCAGGTGGAATTTCTTTTTTTTTCTGTTTCTTTCCATTGGTTTTTGTTGGCTAATTATTGTTATTTAGTAGTGAACATTTTCTTTAATACACACTTAAAGATTTAAATTGATAAGTGGATGTTCTTTTTAAACTCAGAAAACAATAGTAAGTTATTTTAATGACACTGAAAATTAACTACTTGCTCTATATTATCCTGCTTTTGCAAAGATACCTTCTTTGCAAAGACAAATAGTTTTGTATTTTTAAAAAATCAAACTCTAAAATGTGGCTACATGAAATAAAATTTCCAGATATTTAAATATATTAAGATAACTGATAAAATGCTTCAGTTTCATCAAAATATTTTGCATTATATAGATATAGTCATCATCTTGATGCCTACAATTGCCTCCTGGTTTTAGAAATATTTTTAATCTGATGTGCCTTTGAAATCTCTTATTTTATTAATATTTTCTATAGTCTTGTATTTTTCTAACGATGATTATGCTTTTTCCTTCTATATAAAATACAAAGTTCTATCCCCTAACTCTCCGCCTTCTCCACCAAAAAATAATCAAAACAAGATATATGAAAGGATGCTCCCAAGTTCTGTGAAACATAGTGTGTGTAGCAGAAGTGTTAGTGCAGGTTTAAACTTTAATAGTTAAAATAGCTATTTAATAGATAATTGCAATTAAAGTTTAAACATGCCCCAAAACTTTTGAGATGCTTGTTTAAGTTTTCCTTTGTATCTACTGTAACATCTGAATGAGTCATTGAACTATATTGAGGTTGAACACATGGAACCTCAATGCTATTGAAGGTATCTTTGCAAAAGCAGGGTAATATACAGCAAGTAGTTAATTTTCAGTGTCATTTAATAAAAACCCACTTAAAAGGCCAAACAAATCCTTACCTGCGATCTTAGAATCTGCACTGTATATTGGTTACAAGATAGAAAGCAATAAGACCTAGGCAAGGGGAATTAAGTAACTTGCCCAGGGTCATATAACCAGGGAGTATGAGGTCAAATTTGAACCCAGGATCTCCTGTCTCTAGGCCTGGCTCTCAATATACTGCACCACCTAGCAGCCTTCAGATCCTTACCTTTGCTTTGTCTCTTCCCACTCAACACCACCTTATTTTCCAAAGCATTGATTTTTAGAACTAGTATTTTTGTTTATAAAATAGGTTGGAAGTTTTATAAAGCACAAACCAAGCATTCATTCGATTTGTCATTATTTATTTGCTTTGTTCTCAATTTTTGCCAACTCTATCACCCTATAGAGTAGGAGAATAGAGAGAGAAGATGAAGTGATTTTTATTAGCTGATGATAAAAAAGAAAAACCCAATAATTAAATTACTGTCTTCAAATACATATGTATAAATAAATTAGTGAATGATTCTAAAACATGGGAGTAAATTTATTCTCATTGATAATCCAAAGACTTGGAGAGAGGACTACATAATAGAAACTGGCTCTAGAAGCATGAAACTTATTGAAGAAGAAGACAGTAGATAAAAGGGATTGTAGAATTGTAGTGTATCATTTTATGCATATGAGGAAATTCCAGAACAAAAAGAGGGAAGCATGGCATAGAATTTAGGTGAACATCATAAGAAATAGAAATTATATGTTTTGAGGATCTACTAAAGACCACCTAGTCAAAAGGAAGAATTAGGTAAGGAGTTTTATCCAGGTACTTGCTGGAACTTGCTGGTACAAAAGAAAAGTGATCAATAAAAGGCAGAGGAAGTGATGAAGGGAACCCTATTTTGAGCCTAATTTTAATCAACAATGAACTGTTTGCTACAACTGAAATGATGGGGAACTTTGGGAACAAATGCTCACTGTATCATAAAGCTCTTAATAAAGTAGATGAAAACATATATTTTCCCTATACTATATAATGTGTATATTATATTTTGGGATAGATTTCCAAAGTGTTCAAAGAAAGGACCAGAAAGATGAAATAGCCAAATATTCTTTCAAGGGAAATTGGTCTAAATGGAATGGCTGGTATTAAAGAGTGAAATAACAAAGTTATAAACACAAGTGTTTTGGATGAAGTGGAAAAGAGAAGCTACCTATAGAAGCTTTTTCAGAGACTTCTATAGCTTAGCTGCATAGAAAACTAATAGAAAAACCTCTTTTTTTTTTTTTTTTTACAAAACATATGTAGGAGATGGAACCAAGGACAGGTAACTGAGAATGAATAAAAAAATTAGACTAGTTCTGTCAGCATAGCATCAGAATTTCTAACCAGAATAAACTAAAGATGGCAAAAGATAACATAAAGGGTTTTTATATTCTTTTTAGTTAGGGAGCAAGAGGAGAAGCAATATACAGACAAAACCTATGTTTGGTGTGGATACATTAATGATAATAGAAGAAAGTGAGAAATTTAAACAACTCAATTTTTATTCTTTTGCACTTTTTCCTTCAAGAAGATTGATTTTTGGACTATGAAACTTAGAACAAAAAAGCAGTAGAAATGGAAATCCAAGATAAGTAAAAAGACAGTAGAATAACATCTTACAACGTCAATGGATTCAAATCCCCAGTCCCAGATTAATGGTATCCCAGGGTCCTGAAAGAAGTGACAAAAAGAATTTAGCCACTGTTAATGACCTTTGCAACCTATTGGAGGGCAGCAGAAATTGTACAAATCTGTATAAGGACAAATGTCTTGATTTTTAAAAGAGGAGGTGTCCTAATGATAGGCCAGGACTTTGACTGTTGATAGCAAAATTCTCGGTCATTAAAGGGATGGTTTGTGAGCACCTAGAAAGATAAGCATTGATCATCAAGCTAGCATAAATTAATCAAGAATGGATCAGACTAGACTTTCTTTTTTTTCTTTTTTTTGTGAAAAGATAATCAGATTTGTAGATTAAAGAATTCTATGGACATACTTTGATTTTAGGAAATTGACAGTTTCTCATGCTATTATTATTATTTTTAAAAAGCATTTTCACATGGATACATGATTTATGTTGTATTCCTCCCCTCTTCCCTCCTCACTCCCAGATCTGACAAGCAATTCCACTGATTATACGAATGTTATAGCTTGATACCTATTTCAATATAGTTCATTTTTATAATGGAGTAATAGAGTAATCTTTTAAATCTAAATCTTTTAAACCTAAACTCCAAATTGTATACCTGTATAAACAAGTGATAGATTGCATATTTTTCTTCTGTTTCTGTTCTCACAGTTCTTTTTTTTTTTCAGTATGGATAGCATTCTTTCTCACAAGTCCCTTGGGCTTGACCTCGTTCATTGCATTGATCTCAGTAGCAAAGTATTATATTTGATTGTCCCACAATGTTTCAGTTACTGTGTACAACATTTTCCTGGTTCTG
The DNA here is from genome assembly GCF_027887165.1 of Monodelphis domestica. Classification (NCBI taxonomy): domain Eukaryota; kingdom Metazoa; phylum Chordata; class Mammalia; order Didelphimorphia; family Didelphidae; genus Monodelphis; species Monodelphis domestica. Next base: position 148,529,430 of record NC_077231.1, read on the forward strand.
CTCATTTTACTCCACATCAGTTTATGGAGGTCTTTCCAGTTTACATAGAAATCAAGCAGTTCATCATTCCTTATAGCACAATAGTATTCCATCACCAGCATATACCACAATTTGTTCAGCCATTCCCCAATCCAGTGACACTCCCTTATTTTCCAATTTTTTTTTTTTTGCCACCACAAAGAGCATGGCTATAAATATTTTTGTACAAATATTTTTTATCTGTTTGGAGTACAAGCCTAGTAGTGGTATTGCTGGATCAAAGGGCATCTAATACTATTTGAGGACAAGATGAAGAGATACAGAAGCTAGATGCTAGTATATTTTGTGAGGGAGGAATTCAGAAATAGTTCAATGACTGGACCCAAAAACTAGTAATAAATGGGATCATGTCCACTTGAGGAAAGGTTCCCAGAGAAGTGCTAAGCTTTATGCTTGGAATTGTATTTTTAAATTAACTCTTCTATCTTGTTATCAATATTGCATATTGATTCCAATGAAGGGTTTTAAATGACTTGCCCAGAGTCACACAGCTAGGAAGTATCTGAGGCCACATTTGAACCCAGGACCTCCCCTCTCTCTAGACATGGCTCTCAATCCACTGTGCTATTAGCTGCTCCTAATATTTATATTTAAATAAAGGGTAAGGGGACATTTTAGTCTCTTTACTCTTTATTATCTTGAAATGGTGGGAATCTTTCTTACTCTGAGACTTCTAGTGCTTTTATATGTGTAAGGAATTTAGAGACCTGGACCCTTAGAAGAATTGGAGAATTTGGATCCAGAATGGCCCTAGTCTCACTGTAGAACAGTAGACACCAAGTTCCTTGGGTGGAGTGGGGATGGGAGAGAATTATAAACTTAGAGTTGAAATTAAGAGATTTGGGAGAAAGGAGAACTTAATAGTTGAGCAGTTTGCTAATGGGCACTGTGAGAAGGGTGAATACAGCAAGATGGGGATTTAAGAGGGATAAAGCTAAGATTGATAGGTATGAAAGTTACAAGTAATGGTGGAATGAAAGGTGAATGAAGGGAATAAGAAAAGTGGAGAAGTGAGTTTGCTAGCTTTTGAATGAAGTTGAGGAAATCAGAAGACTTGGGTTGAGATGCTGACTTTGATGCCTATATAACTATGAACAAGGCACATCCTCCTGGTCCTCACTTTACTCATCTGCAAAATGAGGGGTTTGGACTAGATAGCCTCTGGGTTTTCTTAGAGTTCAAAATCTGATCCTGTGATTGATGACCAGCTCTTCTCCAGCCCCATCAACATTTAAGTCAATTATCAGAAATCTGGAGTGTGAAACTTCAACTGCTACAGCCTTCATCCCTGGATTATTGCTAATTTACAAGCAGATCTAACTAAGGCACTCCTGGCAGCTCTGGGTACATCAGTGGAGAGTTATCCACTGTTCAAGCTTGAGGAAGGGCTTTCAAGGTTGAAGTTACAATTCAGTAGCCTACTTCAAAACTAAAGCCCAAGAGCCCTACTGACATTTATTGTAGGTATTTGAAAAGCAGTAGAGGTGTTGATGAAGGAAACGAGTGATTCATCTTGGATAGTTCTAGATATTGAATTTCCTGGGTTTCACCTGGGTAGTGTTAAACAGAAAAAGAAGTGAGAAGCAACCAAAGTATATCTGTATCCATCATGTTGGGAAGGAACCTCTGACAAGGCTACATACAAATAAGTCCATTGAAGTTTAGTAAGGGTTAACAACTTTCCAGCAATCATACAATCATACATAATTAATGGTATTCTGGACTGAAATCTAGCTCTCGAGTCCCAGCTCTAGACTGCACATTCTTTTGAGTAAGCAGATCAACTTTGAGTTACCTCCAAGACTCAACTGTTAGACTGGGAAGGTAGAGTTTGATCAGTCCTGGGTACTTTCAGTCTTCTTGGGATCTCTAACTTTGATATTCACTGTAGTCTAATGCATTATACATGCTGTCATGAAAAGGCTACTCTTTTTCTAGAGGAGGTAGTTACTGATATTTATAGAGCAGCTTATGGCTGAAGAGCTCAAGGTGCTAGGAATAAACATTGACTCCTTTAATTCTCACAGCATCCCTTTGTGGGGGAAGGATATAGTGACATGCTATCTAAAGCTCTTTCTATCAATTACTCCTATTCCAGCTTCTCTTTCTTTTTAAGAGAGGATGCCTAAGATATCAGGGGTAGAGACAGGAAGGAATAATAAATCAGTGTTTCAAAGTCACTCAGCATAGCTGAGTGCCAGAACTAGGCTTGGAATCTCAATGGGACCTGAGGAGGTCACAGTGACTGAGAATCCTTCTACTTGGCATTTCTATTCAGGCAGCAGGTGCTTCAATGAAGAAGTAACTTTTTTCAAAATAAAGAAAACTCTCAATCTCCTTTTTCCTTTCTGGTCCTATTCTCCTGCTCTGTCTCCCTCCCCCCTTTCCATTCCTAAGAAAAGAATGTTTTGAAAATAGAATGCCTTTTTCCTTAGCAAATGAATTGGACTTCTCTTTTGGTAGGAACAATGTTCCATACTTTGTGATTAGAAGAAAATGGTGGCAGGGGTAGCTGGGTGCCTCAGTTAATTGAGAGCCAAGCCTGGAGATGGGAGGTCCTGGGTCCAAATCTGACCACAGAGACTTCCTAGCTGTGTGACTTTAGGCAAGTCACTTAACCCCCATTGCCTAGCCCTTATCACTCTTCTGCCTTGTAAGTGATACACAGTATTGACTCCAGGATGGAAGAGAAGGGTTTAAAAATTTTTTTTAAAGAGAAAGGTAGGGAAAAATGCTACATGCTAACATTTTCCCCAAACGAGTTATACAGGTGTGTATTAGCTCAGTTAAGATATCTTATAAAAAAATGCCATGTAGAATAAATGGTACTTGATTCTGAGAGTGATACAGTTAAAGTGTTTTCTGCTACAAGAACATAATTCCTTTCAACTGTGGCATTCCATTAAATACAATAAGTTAAGCAAGGACTACTTTTAGACTTCTGAATGGAAGTAGAGGAAAATGTGCTAGAGGGTGTTCATCACAAATATTGTAGTACAGAAAAAAAATAAAATCATAGAAGCAGAGAAATTTACAACTGGAAAAGGACGTTAGAAATCATCTAGGCCAAGGGAGCCGAACCTTTTAAAATTTGTGTCTTATGGAGCCCTTTGGCAGTCTGGCAAAGCTTATGGGACTCTTTGCTGAATACTGTTTTTAAATAAGAGAAGGAAATATTAAGTTTTAGTTAGAGGTTAGTGAAAAACAAGTTGTACTTTTTCCCCTATCCAAGTACACAGTCTGAACACATAAGTACAGTGCCTGGAATATAGTAACTATTCAATAAATGCATGTTGTGGACCTAAGATTAAAAAATCCTCATCTGTACTAATTTCTAATTTTAAAAATTGAGGAAACTTGGAGGTAGATAGGTGGCCCAATGGATTGAAAACCAGGTCCAGAGATGGGAGCTCCGAGGTTCAAATCTGACCTCCTATACTTCCTACCTGCATGACCCTGGGCAATCTCTGCCTAGCCCTTATTGCTCTTCTGCCTTAGAACCAATATACAAATTCTAAAATGTTAAGTGTTTTTAAAAAATTGAGGAAACCGAGACCCGCAGAATAACAGTAAACTTTCCCAGAGTCACACAGAGTAGGAACAGGTGAGAGAATCTCAAGCTTCATAATTTTAAGTTATAATTCCTCTGCTGGAAGGAATTCTAGTTGAGAGAGAGAAATACAAACGTGGAAAAAAAGATAGTTTCTGTTTACTGTTCCTGTTTTTTTTTGTTTCAATTGTTGGGTTTTATACAATGATGCTCTACTGTATGGAATTCCTCCTGGCTCTCATCTCTCTTAGCTCAGCCTCTATTTCAGTGCCCGCTGTGGCAGGCAGAGAGAGCCTTTAAGAGCTAAGCTTCTAGGGAGTCTCACCTTCTGCTAAAGGTCTAAGCACAGAGTGAGTCCAATTTTGCGCTGGTTTAAGATTCAGAACTATGGAATCTGCACTCATCCACTTAGCTTGTCTAAAGTGGTTTAAAAGAGGAATGACAGAGAGGCTAGAAACTGGCTAAATTTCTTAGACATGGAACTTGGATTACTCTTCTGAGACCTCCCTGTTCCCTCCATTTTCTCCCCTTTTAATCCTTTGCTCTCTTTTTCTCCAGCAAATTATACTCATTCCCCTCAATTCTTAATGCCATCTTCAAATTCTATTACCTAAGAATCATAGCACTAGGTATGGAAGATACCTCAGAGATCTTTTGGTGTCAGCGGTGTTACCCTGTGGTCCTTCAACTTGGGTTTTTTTCCAATGGCTAATAATAATAGCATGTATATGGCATGCTAAGATTTACAAAGGACCTCACAAAGATTATCAAATGAGCTAATAATTATGAAGTGTTTAGCACAGTGCCTGGAATATAGTAAGTGCTATATAAATGTTATTATACTCACAATAGCCTTGGGAAGGAGGTGCTATAATTACCCTTGATATTTGATATGAGGAAACTGAGGCAGACAGGATTCAATGACTTGCCCAAGGTCATAGAGCTAGTTAAGTGTTTGAGGCCACATTTGAACTCGAGTCTTCTTGACTCCAGGTCCAGTGTTCTATCTACTGTGTTACCTAGCTGCCTCTGATAACTATTTTGTCAAAATAATCTTTTTGAATCATGAGTTTTCAAATATAATTGGTTTCCTTTGTAATTCTAAGAAATTTATTTGATGCATAAAACATTTTTCAGAGCAAGACTCCATAGGTTCTACTGCACTGCCAAAGAATCTATGACATAAAAAGGGTATCATCTGACCTAGTCAAATCCCTTCAATTTTCTGAGGAGGCTGACCTAGAGACTTCAGGGTTGTCATTTGTATCTACTCACCAGAAATAAATGAATATCTGATGATTCCCCAACAACTGATATCTAATGCAGCTGTGCAGAAGAAGGGGGAGCCAAAAGATTGAGGGGACCTGGTAAAAGTGATGCCTCTGTAAATCATGAGTACTGCAAAATCAGTCCCTGGCAACAGTTTTCTGTCAAAGTCTTTTTTTTTTTAATTGGTTCTGCTGAGATATCTTGTTCCCAGTGGGAGTAAAACACCTAGTCACAAAAGTAGTAGGAGAAGGGCTGAGCATTGAACTGATGTCCTTTGACACCACTTCTATTGTTTGTAGAGGAAAAAGACAAATGGAGAGGTATTTTGATTGGAATAAAAACTTAAAGAACACAGCATGAAATAAAGACTTTTGGAAAAAAACATTGCTTCTCCAATAGTCACCCCACCTTCTTGCCCACGGGATGCCAATGATGAGAGATGGAGAACTGTCATTATCCTCCTCTCTAATTATAGAGAGAGCCAAAGTTCTTGGAAACATCAGAAAAGTCAGAGAGCTCTTGGCAGCCAAACTCACTTATTCTTCCAAGATATCCCTGTGAAAGTTCAGTGCCAGCTTCAGCTCTGTTGAGGGATGCCAGGCAGAGAAACTTACTTGAAGGAACAGGAGCTCTTACAAGGGGGCCACTGTCTACCATGGAAATAAAGGTTTGTTCTCTTACTGACTCTTTTACAGCCTTTCCTCAGGTCTTAGATGAGAAAAAAAAAACATCTTCAGGGAATGGCATGTGGAGTTAAGCCCTGGCATGTGGCTTCCTTTAGCTGTTTTCCAGGTTTTGAACATGTGTCAAGAGGCTTTCAGTAGAAAGATTTTGTAACTGCTTTGGTGGTAGCATAATGCTTTCCCTGTCCTTCCTATGCCCATTTGAGGGTAGTATGCAAGGAGGAGGAGTGAGGAAGTAGATTTTCATTTATTTTTGGTGCCTAGATAAAATCATTTTTCTTAGTAATGTCTTCCTTCCCTTGTCCCAATTTCTTTCTTTTAAATCATTTATTGTCATCCAAAGCAGAGATGCTTTTCAGATTCTGTGCCATGAGAAAGGAAGATGGACTATTGTGAAAGTAAGATTGTAATATTTTGCACATTTTTAGCACTCCCCATGTAGGCATTTCTAAGACAGAATGAAAACAAGCCTGAAATAGTATCAGCAAGTGTAACGGAGATGTGAAGTGTATTTTTAGCAAATATGGCTAAAGAAGATTATTGCTTTGAGATTGAAATGGAAGGAAAGGCAAAGTACTAGGGCTTCAGGAACAGAGCAGCCTCTCAGCTGTCCAGCAAGAGATGAAATATTGATGGGATCTCCAGGAGCTGTTGCCAGGGGCTGATTCTTGGAATACTCATGACTTACAGAGGGGCCACTTTTCTAGATCCCCTCAGTCTGCTGGCTCCCTCACCTATTACATAGCTGCACTGGAGCTCAGTTGTTGGAGAAGTCATGATGGCAGCTTGCGAATTCAGTGAATGGAATGCACACACACACACAAAAACAATAGGTAGAAGTGGGGAAGTCATGGCAGCATGTGAGTTCAAAGGGGGGAGCACAGGCATGTAAGAGACAATAGACAAATCCAGGTTCTGGGGAGAGTCTCATATAATTAGCAGGATTGCTTATTTATAACTAAAAAAAAAACTCAGCACTGGAATCAATTTAGTGACAGTGGGGATGAGAGGAGAAAAAGCTAATTTTAGTCATAGGACTTGGGTTCAAATCTCACCACACTTTACTTGTGTGACCTTGGTCTTTTAACCACATTGAGCTTCAGTTTCCTCATCTGTAAAATGAAATTGGATTAAATTACCTCTAAAGTCCATTCTAGCTCTATTACTATGACCCAATTTCAGAAAGTCAAATGAAGGACTCTGAGTTAAACAGCCCTTAACTGAGTTAGGGCGCCCAGATGGCACTAGGAATAGAGCACTGGGCTTGGAATCAGGAAGACTCATCTGCCTGAGTTCAAATCCAGTCTCTGGTACTTACTAGCTGTGTAATACTGGGCAATCTCGCAACCCCTTTTGCCCCAGTTCCTCATCTGTAAAATGAGCTGGAGAGGAAAATGGCAAATGACTAGTATTTTTGCCAAGAAATCCTCAAATCAGGTCAAAAAGAGTTAGATATGATAAAAAAATGATTGAACAGCAGAGAGTTAAGTAGAGTAGAAAGTTATGTAGAAAACAGAACTTTGGGACACTAGTCCTAGCTTTATTCCTGAGTATAATCATAGCCACATCACTTAACTTCTGAGTATTGATTCCTACCTGCAAATTTAGCCTTTTTTCAGTGTCTGCCCCACAGGAATTCATAGGATTAAGCACTGGAAAAAACCTGTGGTCACCTAGATCTGTCTAATTTTACAGATGGGGAAATGGAAAACACTGTTATGATCCAAATAACATAATAGATAAGGATATGTTTAAACTCTCTGGGGGAAGACTAGATTCCTAAAATATAGAGTTTTTATATAATTACTTTTCTCATTAATATGGGTTTGAAAAGCCATTGTATCCTGGCAAAATACCTGGGTTCAAGTCCCATTTCCAGCAAATTCTGACTGTGACCTGGGCAAATCCTTAACCTTGTAGTTCCTCAGACAGCTTTTTAAAATTACAAGTTGAAGGGCACAGCTAGAGAGCACAGTGGATTCAGTGCCATGCCTGGAGTTAAAAGGACCTGAGTTAAAATTTGTTCTCACATACTTCTTAACTATGTGGCCCTGGTCAATTCACTTAACTCTTTTGCCAAATCCTTTCCACTTCTGTCTTAAAATTGATACTAAGATAGAAGGCAAGGTTTTTTTTTAATGAAAATAAAATTATAAGTTGGGAATCAGGTACAGATTTACTCTGGTAGAATGATTTTTTCTTCCTAGGGGTTCCCTAGTTCAATGACATTAAGTTTCTGGCCTGAAAACAAGTTTGAATTAAACACACTGAAACTTCATAAGACATAGTATCTTCATATGACAATTTTGACAGGATTCAGGATAAAGCCTGTCTATCCTGATTTTTCAAAGTCTACCTCTGTTCTCTGATGCTGCTTCTTGTTGGTGAGATTAGGAAAGACTTCAGATTGTCATAATCAAAATCTGATTTGTGCTAACTAACCAGAGTCTGGGGCCAGATAACAAAAAGTGATTCCTATTATGATCCAAGTAGTGCAAGTGCTGGATTAGTTTAGCTTACTCTTGTTACCCAAAGCCAAAGCCATTTCCTAATCTCACCAACAAAGCAAACCAGGTACCCTGCCAGATACTTCTGGTGACCAAGAGCAAGAGTATGAGGCATAACTATGGTTTCCCATTCCCCACTTTGACCATTTGGTCGAAAGATATGAATAGACAGTCTTCAAAGGTAGAAATTCAAGCCATTAAGAAACATACACAAAAAAAGGTTTCAAATAATTAGTGTTTAGAAATATGCAAATCAAAACAACTCTGAGGTTATTCCCATCATCCCTCACCTCATCCATTAGATTGGCAAAGATGGAAAATGATGATTATTGGAGGAGCCATAAGAAAACAGAAAAACTACAACCCTGTTGGTGATATCAACTAGGTCAGCCATTCTGAAAAGTAATTTGAAACTTCCATCAAAGTCATTCAACTGTGTGTGCCTTTGGACTCAGTGATACTATCAATAGGCTTGTACTCCCAAAGAAATGAGGAAAAGGACCCATCTGAACAAAAAATATTTATGGTTTCTCTCTTTGTTATAGCAAAGAACTGGAAGACAAGAGAATACTCATCATTTGGGGAATGGCTAAACACATTTTTTATAACCAGAGGTTCAAATCCTTTTTGCATTAGACTCTATTGGTAGAGATTGATTACATGATGCACTGTGCCTGCTTGAAAGGGTAGAGATGGTGAGGCCTTGGGAGAAAAGAGATCCTAATTCTTTCGACTTCTAGCTTTGAGAGAGGAAAAACATATTTTGAGATTCTTTACAGGAAGAGAGTTTCTGAACAGAGATTTTCTGAGGAACCAAAATGGAGACGATGCAGCAGCATGATCATGTCCCTATTTCCATCATACCACATTCAGAGCATTTCCTTGGTTGAACTGAGATATTTTGTTCTCAGTGGGAGAGTTCAATAACTCTGTGTATTGTCTGGTACATTTTCATCTTTAAAATTTTTCTGATTTTTGTTTGCTATCTACCTGGAGAATTAAATGAGTTTATTTGGAAATCACTCTTTCGGTAAGTTGTATTTGGTGGTAGGGGAGTCAAGTCTTGGAGATAGTTATACACACACACACACACAAATACATGTGCATAGATAACTTGGGAGTACTTTTATCATGAAGAGAAAATGATGAAGAGTATAGCTTGAACTTAAAATTTATTTCCTCTAAATGTAAAATCTTAAACTATTTAGGGAGGAATAGATGTAGTTCTAGTCTGATAACTCATATCCAAAGAGAGCTGCTTCATGACCAATCTTTTACTTCTTGCCTATTAGAAATAAAAATGGTCCTAAGAGAGCAGAGGTGAATAGATTCATGCCTGTGAGCCACGTCTAGACAGATCCATGTGGACAGAACCTATGAGAAAAAACATACACTCAATCTGGCATGTGATTGTAATAGAATATTATATGACAAAAGGGATGGTTTTAGAGAAACTTGGGAAGACTTGTGTAACTGATGTGTTGATAAACAGTTGAAGTGGGAGAACAATTTATATAATAACATCTCTGTAAAGACAAACAACTTTAAAGAATTAACTCTGATCAGTTAAATGGATAAAAATGGTTTTCTCTCATTCAGGAGTTTTCCATATTGAGAAATGTTCAAGTCCAATTCCAGTAAACTTATGTTGAAGCATCCTTGCCACCTCATGACAGAAAGAAGAGGGACTGAAGGCAGAATGAGACATGTATTTTGCTGGACATAGTCAGTGTGGGAACTTGTTTTACTCAGCTCTCCATGTCTGTTAAATTTCTTTTGCTTTTTAGTTTTCTCAGCAGGGGCAGGGTTAGTGAGGAGGAAAAAGGGAGAAAGGACTAAGGTTGGAAAAAAAAGGTTTTCAAAAAAGAAAGAGGAGGTTATTAAACATGTTTTTTTTTTGAAGTGCACAGAAGATAACAGAAGGAAGGCCAGAAGGAATAACAGATAAGCTGCACAGCTTTTGAGTAATGTGTTGAATTTATTATGTACTTAAAGGAAAAGGAAAGCAATCTCGACATAATAAAGATTTGACTTTTATGTATTTATGTATTCTCTCTCTCTCTCTCTCTTTCTCTCTCTCTTTCTCTCTCTCACTCTCACTGTGTTAGTTGTTAATGTTTAGACTAAAAGAAAAATGGAAAAGAATAAACCATGAGCTACAAATTCTTTGAAAAAAACCTTAGCTAGCTAGGCTAATACATCGGTGAGGGAGTTCTGTAATGGGCAAGAACTCTCCTGATTTGGGGACCTTTTCTTCCTTTGCTCTATACTCCTGAGATTGTGCAAATTTGTTCCATCTTTACAATTCAGGTTCTCTGTATAAGGATTTCTGTCAATACTGCCAGCTAAGTGGTTCAGTGGAAAAATATCTAGGTGTGGAGTCAGGAAGATCTGAATTCAAATCTTGCCTCAGACAATAACAAGCTATGTGACCACAAGCAAGTCAGTAAATCTCTATCTCAATTTCCTCAATTGTAAAATAGGGATAATAATAACACCCATCTCCCAGTGTAATGAGGATCAAATGATGTTTCATTCATTAAGAGCTTGGCAAAATTCCTGGCATATAGAAGGCACTTAATAAATGTGTGTCTCTTTCCTGCTTGCCAGAATGCATATCTAGTGCTGCTATACCTACCGCCAGACCTAGAACCCATATTGTATTAGCAGCTAATGGTCCATGATAATGTGATAGTAACTCATACTGATAAAGTGCATTTGAGTTTACAAAGTGCTCCCCGAATAACAACCCTATGATTCTAGGAGACACAATGTGTGATTATCCCCATTTTACTGAAACTTAGAGCAGTAGTGAGGAACAGTGGTTAAAGAGCTAGTTTCCATCAGGGCTTGGAAGCCCTGGGTTCAGATTCTGCCTCTGACATTCTGTGTGTCACTGAGTAAGGCATTTAAGCTTCTTAATCCTTTAGTCTAATAGCGTCAAACTCAGACAGATAAGGGGAGGTGGAGAGCTAGTGAACTAATTTGTATGTAAGGATCCCTGCAGGCTGCATATTGACTTCATTTTAAAATGTATTATTATTTTTATAATTTGTATTTATTATATACACACATGATTACATATATATTATTTATCTAGTTATGCTTTTGTTTGTTAAATATTTTCCAGTTACATTTAAAAAAATTTTACCTTCCGTCTCAGAATCAATACTAAGTATCAGTTACAAAGCAGAAGAGTGGTTAAGGGCTAGGCAATGGGGGTTAACTCAGGGTCTCAAAGCTAGGAGGTGTCTTTGGCTCAATTTTTTAACCTGGAACCTCTCATTTTCAGGCCTGACTCTCTTTCCATAGAGTAACCTAGTTGCCCCCTCCCACCTCTTCCTATTTATAGTTTTACAGTTTAATCTGGTTTGGGCTAGAGTGGGCTGCTTGTTTGACACTTCTGCTCTAGGCAGTTCTCAAAGTCTGAATTGTAGAGAAAATACTGATCTGCATTCATTGAGGAAGTTTCCTCCTCTATGTATCTTGACTGTGTACATCCTCATATTGATGAAGTTATTGATCTCTCCCTTATCATTGTCCCTATCCCAGAGTGGGTAAGCGATTTGCATGTGACCATTCAAGTGATTAGTCTTTGGGTTATGTTCAATTTGAACTCTGGACTTGTGTCTCCAAGGCTTGTTTTCTTTCTCATCTCTCTAGGGGTATAGGCTCCCCTCTTTCCTATGTCTCTTGTACCTCAGTTACTGACATCTGTGCCCCAAAATATAAAGCTATTGCAATGAGACCAACATCGTGTCCAGCATTAGAAGCTACTGCTTTTAGGTGCAGTTCATTTCTATAAACCATTGTGTGTCACCATGAAAGATGAAATTGTAAAGAAAACCTTTGTGATAGCTTTCATCTCTTTGGACATCTTTTGCATCCTCGGTGGAAATGGTGAACGAATGGGTAAAGCCTAGTCATCATCATGGAGAAAATGGAGAAATTAAATGTATATTGACAAAAAGTGGGGATTGTCTGTGAACCTCTGGACCCATAACTGCATATGTACACAATTTTGTCCCAGCCAGTGGGTCAGAATATCCAGAATATTCAAAGGTTATGCTCTACTTTAAGAACTCCCATTTTCTTAAATCTACACTTTAAAACCAGAGACACTAGAAGCTGATTATTCATAATACAATGTTGTTGTTTTTTAATACAGAGATTCAAGAGCCCCTTTCACATTTATGGCATAATTGGGTTTGTATAGACTTTTTCACGCATACATGAATTACATAAAGTGAGAAATACTTGTACTGAATCTCTGATCTTTAATGATATGTAAATGATCAATTTTTGGTCACTTTATATAGGTTATAATTTGAATTGTTTCATTTACTAATTTTTGCTGTATCAGAAAAAAATAAAAAAGTGACAACATCTGCTAGACTAAATTATTGTCTCACAGATAGTACATCACTAATAGTAGTCTAGGACCCAGGTTTTTCTTTGTGATTTCTGACATGTGTGTGTATTGGTTTGGCCTTGATTTAGTTAAGTTAGCAGAAACTATTATTAAGCATCCTAACTATCCAGTGGACACAATCAGGTAACCTCGAGTCTTCATAATACCTATCAGAAGCAAAAATCTTAATTCAGAAGATATCTGCAATTGTTTCTACTAGCTTTTTTTATTTGGTAAGATTTGGTATAGAAAAATAAGCTGAAATAATATGTAGAAGGCAATCAATTTGCCACTTTGCTCAAAAGACAGGATGTTCCATTGGACCCTTGGCATTACCCAGCATATGCCAATAATATTGCAAATTGAAAGTCTGGTTTTGGTGCTCAAAAACTGGCTGCACTCTAAAAACTACCTATTTCATGTGTGTGACTCATCAATTTGATTAGTTGATAGATTCATAGCCTCTAATTTCTCGGATTTAAAAATCTGCCATTCTGTAATTTAAAATCTTTTACTTTTTTTTGGTGAGTGTGAGGCAAGGAAAGGATCCCTTGGCTTGTTTTAATGTACCAAGAAAGTCTTATAAAAAATTTGGCTGAGCACCTCTCTTCCTTCCTTGAAAAGGTCTCTGGATTATGGGGAAAGAATATTTTATGTATTGATAAATGTAGTTTCCTCATGGATTGGAGGCAGCTAGGTGGTTCAGTGGATAGAGTACTGGGCTTAGAGTCAGAAAGATCTGAGTTCAAACCTGACCTTAGACAAGTACTGGTCCTGTGACCCAGGCAAGCCAATTGACCTCTATTCCCTTAATCCCCTAGAAAAGAAAACGGCAAACTACTCCCATATCTTTGTCAGGAAAATCCCATGGACAGTATGGTCCACAGGGTCATGAAGAGTCAGACATGACTGAATGGTAGAACAACAATGTTTCCCCATTGTTATAATGAGAAGCAATGTAGTATTATGGATAGGCGATTTCACATCCCAGAAGACCTGGGTTCAAGTTCCTCCCTTCTGATATATACTAGCTGTGTGACCCAAGACAACTCACTTAATCTTCCAGTGCCCTAGGCTATCAATGGATAGGCAGGGTAATATATCTACAGATGACTATAAGAATAAAAAATGTTAATGAAAATTTAAAAAATTCAATGGATGGATAGATAACTGAGCCCATGCCCATGTAACTAATAAATTGGCAACATAGACTTTCTATAAGTTCTCAGCTGCCAAGTTAAGCAAAATAATAGGACACAAACTATTTTTTTTAATAAGCCTCAGTCTCCAAGTTTCATACCTTTCTCATTCTTGTCTTGTATTTCTTTCCCACCTCAAGCTCTTTATTTACTTATAGAAACCTGTTTTTAAAATGATTTCCTCTGAGGAGCTAGTAACTGAGAACATATCAAGTGTTACCCTTCCCAAAGGTATTTGTATTAAGCGGGACTCACTGTCATCAGCCAAAGGAAAGGGGCTTCAGAGTAGAATTTTGGTATTAGTCAATGAGTAAAAGAAGATTATCCTTTTCCCAGTATCATCTAGGTATTCCTTCCCAGCCTCCTGAAATCACAGTGAAATCCCCTTTCCCCTACTCTGCAGACAGATAAATTTAGTCTTGTCACTCATTCCTGAAAGCTCTATCCAGCAGTTTGCTATTCTGGGATATCTGCTCAGCTTGTGTTGAAGAAGTCATCTTATACTGGCCAATACCCTCATATTTAAGGATTGAATGAGGGTCAGGATATTTCTTATTAAAAGATAAATAAGCTTTTCCTTTAATTGTCTTGGATTATTGAGACAAGAGTAGGGTTAGGATCTTAATGAGTCTTCCTTAGTTATTGGCTCTTTAATAGGTTTTTTCTTTGTTCCTCTCCTCTCTTAAAGCATTAGACACAATGAGAATAATTATTAGTTGAATCTGAGCATATAATTTGCACATGCTCTTTCTATACTTTATTTTTTTAAATTATCCTTCCAATCATTTCTAATCCTTTCAGGATTTTTCTATATGCACATATTCTGTATCTCAACAGAATATAAGCTTCCCAAGGGTAGGACCTGTTTTGTTCTTGACTTTATCCTCAGCAGATAACATGATTACATGAATGTAGAAAACATTTAACACATGCTTGCAGACTGCCTATCTCAGGAATGTAATTTGAAGTTACCTCTGATTATTGCTGGAGAAGTGGTTTAAAGGAAAAGCCTGGCCATATGAAAATAGATGTGCCAATAAACCCATTGGTGCCAGAAACTTAAGATACCCATGCATCAGCATTCTGGTATTCAGAGGATCAGGAATGTGTTGCTGGATAGGTTATTCTCAGTTAAATAACATGGGATGACTGTAGAAGGTAGAGTGGAAGAACCCCAGGTTCTGGAGATTCTCCCATAAACCACTGATGTTTAGGGGAAACCATTGTTGGAGTGATGTCTTTGAGTTGGGAAGGGCACTTTATAGATGATCTAATGTACTCTTCTCATTTTTCAAAAGAAGAAACAGACTTGTGGAGGAAAGAGACTTCTCAAGGTCATACAGTAAATTCATTCATGCCCCCTGATTCTCACTCTTTCTAAAATGAGGTGCTTTCTTCTAGTTTCTGATAATAGAGAAAGTTTTCCTGAGTATAAACATTTGTATTCAGTTAATACTGACCTCTCACTCTCAGACTGAAATGGAATCCCCAGAATACTAGATCTGTTAGCTGCTGAAACCTGAAGAAACCATTTGGAACAGGGATCTGTTAAAAGTACCACATTGAAAATTTTGTTATAATCTCTGCAAAGAATGAGAGATAGCCATTTCAAAATTAATTGGTGGTGGTGATAACTGTTGTGAAACAGAGTTAAATTGCCACCAAACTTGCAATGAGGAAGTTACTGCCATGTCTTCAGTTGTTTTGAGTTCAAATCTGCTAACAGATTCAGAGGAAGTTTTGAGAGTATTGAAGAAGCATATAAAATATGGGTCTTTCCAAAACACAAAAGGCCCCTATTTTATCCTTTTTTTTTTTGAAAAGCATGCTGAGGCTTTGTGATGGAGAAATATGACCATTCTTACCTGTTTCAAATAGAGAATGGAAAGGAGTAGGTAGTACATTACTATGGAGGTCAGAGGTAAATGTTTATTAATTGGAGTAGGCAGGAGATAAGGAATTTTTCATGGCCCTCTAGGCACTGATGTAGATTTTTTAAAAAGAAGTTTCTCTACCTGGAAGGCAGAATTTGATGCCACTGAAAGAAAACACTTTCAATTCTTGGTACTATGAAGTAATATATACTGATTTATGGAGTTTATCATGCTAGGTAAAGCGATCCCCAAACTAGGGCAAAGGGGAACTTAAATGGTGTCTTGAGACTCTCCAATAGCAGCTGTAAAAAAGAATGACCTTTTGTAGTGGATTCAGAGACAATAAAATGAATTCTTTGGTGGCATCAGAGGGTATTTGGTATTTTTGAAGCAGCAGTATTATGGGAAAAGGCCATTTTGAACTCAATTCCTCTTTAACATGTGTCTTTACCATTGTACACATTTCTAATAGCATTGTGCCCAGCACATAGTAATCAATAAACTTTCTCCCTCTCTCTCTTTCTTCTTCCCTTCTCTTTTATTAGCCTCAGTAAATACTTGTGAATAATGATTATACATTTCCTTTTTGAGATGGGACACTCTTGTCATATTAATGTGCTTGCATTCTATAACCAAAGATGTCAATGCCTATTTGTTTCTGGCTACTTTCTGAAGCTGGAGAGCTTGATAGAGACCCTTGTAGCCAGGAAAGTTTGCAAAACTGATTGACAGTTGAGGTCTGTCGATCAGCTTTGCAACCTTTCCTTGCCTTTCCCTTTCCCTCTTAAAATCTCCTTATTATACCCGAGAACACTATTTACCATCAAATAGCTAATTTTCATATCTACATGAACTAAAATTGTTGAAGAATAAATGAACATAATATAAAGAACATTTATCTTCATTTGAATTTTTTAGGGTATGACTAAATTAATTGAATCAAAAACCTCAAAAGTTGGAAGCTCTTTTTGCTCTTTATTAATCTTGGAAAAGTGTTGGTAATATTATCAGCCATCTTCTCTCCTCTTGCAGTCATAGAACTTGAAAGCTGGGTGGGTTTTAGATGTTTTCTAGGACAACTCTTTAATATTATCATTAAGAATATTGAGGCCCAAAGCAAATATGGATAGATTCATGATATCTTAGTTTTGGAGGGGATCTCAGAGATCAGCTAGTTTATTCTCTATCCAAATCATGAATTTCATGTACAAAATTCTCAACAAGTGATCTCTTCTGGGAGACCTCCTAGGTCGACCTTCTTATCTTCTAAAGCAAAACAGAGCCATGAAGGTATTAGCGGCAGAGCTACGAGAAGAATGCATGTCACCTGGTCTCAACTCAGATGTTCTTTCTACCATAACAAATTGCAGTAGATATTTCTTGAGTGCTCACTGTAGAACTGTGACGCTTAAAATAGAGTTCTACAGATATGTAAAATATAGTTTAGAATGACATGTTTATAAATGAAATAAATGCTAGATTTTAAGTCAGAAAAACTACATTTGGAATCCCAACTCTGTCTCTTACTACCTGTGTAATCTTGAGTCAATCACCTAAATTCTCGGGACCTTGGTTTCTTCATCTGAAAAATGAAGTATTTGGACTAGATTAGTTTAAGACTCTCTTCTAGCTCTAAACCTGTTCCTATGATTAGGGCACATAGTGCTCCCAAGGTTATAACCTAAAAGATTTTTTTTTAAAAATTAGTTGTCATATGATCATATATTTAGAACTAGAAGGATTTTGTTATGGTCACCCAGCCCTCATTCTGCAGAGAGTGTGGAGAAGATAAGTGAATTGCCTGAAGTCACACAAGTAGTTGGGAGGAATCAATCATTCAATTAGAAAACATTTATAAAGTGCCTACTATGTGTCAGACAGTGTGCTGTGTCTAAGAATACCCAGTGATATCAAAAGAGGCAGAAGACAAAACCCTACCCTCAAGTAGCTTAGAGTCTAATGGGGGAGACAATATGCAAATAAATGTATACAAAGCAAACTATATACAGGCTAAAAAGGAAATAACAGAGGTAAGGTATTAGTATGAAAAAAAGTTAGGAGTAGAGATGAGATTTAAACACAATCACATCCACTAACTCCATGTCTAAATCTCAGTTGTATTACACTGTCTCCTTGACTCTTTCTCCTAAAAGCCAAATGGAGAAAAAATTTCTGTTATATGAAGGTGTATTAGAATTATAGTGAAGTAGGAGAACTTGTGAAAGATCTTAAGTGTCAGGCTAAGAAGTTTGCATTTTACCCACTGGGCAATGGTGAGCACTGAAAATTGAGAGTATGGGGTGAAAGAGACATAGACATAGTTTTACATATACATAGTATGGGAAGGGGAAGAAGGGAGGAACAGCTTTGGGAACTGTAATATCTCAAACAAACAAATCTTAAAATTAAAAAAAGACAGAAAATATGGGGTTAATGGCCAGATGTGAACCTTATAAAGGCTAAGATTACCATAGTCCATTTGATTACCAGGTGAAGAATGGATTTGAGATTGGGGAGAAATTAGAAAGTTTGGAAGAGGAATGATTTTGGGAGAGAAGGTTACGAGGTTAGTTTTGAATGTTTTAAGTTGGAAGTATTGGTTGAACAACAAGTTGGAGATGCCCAACAGGTAGTTGGAGAATTGGAGATGATTAGAGCTTAATACATAGACTTGGGAGTCTTCCTACCAAAGTGAAAATTGAGGCCAAGAGTAGATGCTCTGATAGAGAGGGAAAGATAAGAAGTTAAATAAAAAGATGGAAAGAAAGAGAGATGGAGAGAGGGAGAGAGAATATATAAAAAGAAAAGCAAACCTAGGACTTTGGGAACAGTAGTGCTTAGTGTATTAGAGATAGATGATGAATGAGGAAAGAAGACTAAGAAGTAATGGGCAAACAGGTAGTAGGAGAGCCAAATGAAAGCAGTTTTAATGGAAACTTAGGGAAAAGGAGATTGTCATTAGTCTGAAAGCAGAAATACACCCCTTCATCTCTACCCTTAAGGATTCTTCTGTTTCTTTAAAGGACTTTATATATATATATATATATATATATATATATATATATATATATATATATATATTCAATGCTCTCCTTTCTCAAATTACTCATTTTGAATGTGTGCTATCTTCTTCCAGTAGTAGGTGAGCCCTCTGAAGATAGAATATCTTTGTTGTTGTTGCTAATGTACCTATAGCTACAATGCCTCATAAGAAATAGGCATTTAATTAGTGTTTGTTGAATTGCTGAATTGAGAGAACCTAAAGATTGAGGCAAAGAAAAAGATATTGGATATAGAATTTCAGGAATATTTAGATTCTAAGAATTTCTTTGAGAGAGCAGTTTTAATAGAATGTTGGAGCTGGGAATCAGGTTCCAAGGAGTGAATGAATGGATAGTGAGGAAGTGGCAAAATGGGGTTCTCTTCCTTGCAATTTAGCACTGGAAAAGAGAAATATATGGTGATAGCTCAAAGACACCAAAGGAACAAGTGAGGACTTTTTTTTTTATATGGATAAAAGAGAAATAAGCATGGTTTTAGGCAAAGGGGAAGAAGCTGGCAATAAAATAGAAAGAGATAGGCTTAGAATGATCATTAAAGTTCCCAGAGAAGATAGAAAGGAAGAGATGGAATGAAGGGTATAAATAAAGGAGGTTAGCTTTGGCAAGGAGAAGGACTACTTCATCCTTTGAGGCTGAGCAAAAAGGAGGAAATGATAACACAATGGGGAAAACAAAGGTCTTTATAACTTATGCCTACTTTCCTGGGAAAATAGTCATAAGGTCTGATAGAGAATGAAATGTTGAGGCTGTATTGGGGACTTGGAGGAGAAGACTTAGAATAGTTTTGGGGGGAGAGAATTAATTAGAATGAGTAAGAGGACTATACCAATGAAGGACCTATTGAGATTGGATAACACACATTTGTAGTGGGCCCAGTTGACAGTTTTATGACTTCCTCTACTATCTCAGGAATACCAACAGAGAAGATAGATAGTAGCAGATGACCTAGGATTGAAAATTGGCAGCATATAAGTGGGAAAACACTTCCTGAAGGCTAGCAACCTTCACTGGGCTGTTAGGGTTTTCATGTTCAGACTTTGGAAGAAAATCAATATTTTCCCCTATTAGAGCCAATTCTTGTCTGCTTTCTGGCTTACCCCTGGGGATGATCTATGTATCTGAAATACATTTTTATAAGCCATGTTGATTGTATTTCTTGGTAATGGAAAAATCACACACCCAGGGATTGCATAAGCACATTGGGAAAAAAAACCCATAACAGATGGAAAATTCATAGGCTCATTTGATTTCTCATTGAGGAAGGATTAATTAGATCTTTTAGTACAAAGAATGATGAATATGACATCAGCCAACTTATACCTCTGTTTTTAGTTACACATTTTTATGAGTTTGGTACGCAGACAAAGGATTAAAGGTTAGCATCTAACATACCATTTTTGCTCTTTGTTGGAAGCATCTAATCTGAGTTCATAAGAACAGAGTATGGATTTTCTTTTCTATATGGAGAAGTAGGGGACAGTGAGAACAACTGGCAAGATATTAGGAAACTTGAACTTGGGTAGGAGATTTTAAATTAAATCGTAAAATCCCCTCTTTATCTTAACATATTGAATAGGAAAAAAACCCAAACAAACTCCAATGCCTGTTTTTGAAGTGTAGATTGAACATAGTAGTAGAATAAGAACATCAGTAGATATCCATTGCAATACAGTATAATTGAAAATACCCTGTTTTAAGCATCAGGAGATCTGAATTTTAGCCTCAGTTTTCTCCCTAAGTAACCATGTGGTCAAGGTACGTTGTGAAATGCTTTGATTGGATAACTTCCCTTCAAAATGATTGTTCATAATACATTATATCACTACCTGCATGGCCTTAGGCAACTGAGCTAATGTCATTGGGTCTCAGTTTCCTCATCTATAAAAAGGAGAGATTGAACTAGATGACTTTTGAGATCCCCTTCCAGCTCTGTCTGTGCCCTTATGATCTGATGCCTGATATATTCCCAGCCTTTTTATCAACTCAATCTCAGCTCTTAATCCTACCCTTTACATAAGAAGGCTACATACTGTCAGAACATTTAACGAGTTATTAAAAATTCTCGATTCATATTGATAAATGCAACTTATTCATGGCTGCCTTTTAATCTCCTCTCTGTGGGTCAGCATTGTTGTTGTTGTTTAGTTGTTCAGCCATGTCTGACTCTTCATGACTCCATGGACCATGACCATCCATGGAGTTTTCTTGGCAAGGGTACCAGAGTGGTTTGACATTTCCTTCTCCAACAGGTTGGAATATATTTGTTATTTGCTCTCTCTTAGTTGATATGTACCTAGAAAATGCTTAATTTTGAATATTAAGTTAGGAAAAGCACAATTAGGAAGGTAAACTTATTAACCTGCCTCCCTGAAAGAACACCTTCCTCTTAACGCTAGTGGATTAAGAAACTAAATGTAAATGACTTCTGGATTATCTAATGTTTTGGGTTACATACTTTACTTCTGTCTTCCATTAGTGTGGTTGATGCCAAACTGTGCTGCCTAATGAATGTCTTAGACTTCAGATTTTTCTTTGGGTTGAATAAGATTCATGCCCCAGAGTCCTAAACCCTGTTCTTCAAAATCCCTAATTAGTTTTAAATAAACAAGTGATCATTACCTTAAAAGACTAAAAAGACTAAAAAGTCTTGTCCTCTCACAAACTCAACTAAAAGCAAGTTTCAAAGCAAGCCTATCGCTTTATAGGCTTACAGCTTTGTTAGAACATGAAATTGCTGCCTCAGTTAAATTCTGACTTTTATTAAAAAGAAAAATGTTGTCAACTTATTTATAGTTTCTAGTTATCAGTAATTATTTTCTAAAACATCTCCAGATGCAATCAAGTAGTCTTTTTTATGAGTATCATGTGAACTAATAACCTTATGCCAAATTAGGACAGGAAGATGACATTAATTCTAGGTCATTCTTTGAGATTATGTTAAATTTTATCAAAGAATATTTCCAATTAGTTCTCACATTGGCAAAGCTTTGCCAGTTATCTAAGCACCTCTCTAGTGATTGCATACATCTTCATTTTGTTAAAATCAAAGGCAAAAAAAGAAAAAATCCAAGGTAGTTTTCCTGATTTAGTAAACAAAATGTTGTGCTATCTAGGAAACCCACATGTCTTTGCCACTATTATGTTGTACAAATTTATCAAAGATGTTAGCATGTCAGTTCCAACAAATGCTCATTTTGATGAAAAATGCAAATATTTGATTTAATCATACAAAAACTTGACTCTATAAGCCAGTCATTCATCTGTTAATATATGTGCTCATCTTTTAATTTATTGATTGATAAATCTTTGATTTGATGGATATAGGGAGCTCTAGAGTCAGGACCTTTTTAACCTTACCTGAAACTTCTACAGAGTGACCACAAAATCTTAGTGCAATTATTTTTGGGATACCATCTATAGACTTAGAGAATTTCCTGATGGCATTTAGGAGGTTAAGTGACGTGCCTAAAGGTACAAATCCAGCAGTGTTAGAAACAGAGCTTTAACTCTGTTTGACTCTGAGATGAGCTCTTTAGCCACTGTCCATGTTGCCTCTCTCTAAAAAAGTAATTCATCCTGATTAAATCCAGTTGTACTTGAGTTTGCTCTATGATTTCACCACCCTGGATGGCTATATCTCCCTTTCAGGACTCTAGGAATCCTTCTAGGAGGTTGGAATATCTCTTCTATAAACACTATTGGGTAAAGCCTCCATTTTGGGTGCTTCTCCCATTATGAACCACTAGAATTAGCATCCCAGTTGCAATGTCCTCACAATAGTGGAAAGTCATTGCTATGATCAGAGAGAAACTTGGTGAGAGCTTAACAGACTGGTGACTGGAGATGAAAGAAAGAACTGAATTTGAAAGATGTGGAGGAAGAATGGAAGCCAGGAATGGACTTGGGAAGACCTGGGTTCAAATCTGGCCTCAGACACTTCTTAAACTGTGTGACTCTGGGCCAATTACTTAATCGCAACCGTTTAGCCTTTACTGCTCTTCTGTCATGGAACTGATAATTGTATGGATTCCAAGATGGAAAGTAAGAGCTAAAACAAAACACGATAAAACTAGTGTGAACATAAATTCTATCAAACATAGGGTAAATGAGGTAGCAGAGTGGATAGAGTACTGGGACTGGAATTAGGAAGATCTACATTCAAATTTGGCATCAGATGTTTCTTAGTTGTGTGACTGAAGGTAAATCAAATAACTTCTGTATGCCTCAGTTCCTTCAATTGTAAAATGGGAATAATAATACCACCTACTTCCCATGGCTGTTATGAGAATTAAGTGAGATAATATTTGTAAAGTGCCTCACAGACAGTAGGTGCTTAATTACATATGTTTCTTTTTTTCCTTTCTGTCTACCACAATTTTGTTATGTTTGTCACAGGATCTAAAATAAGACCACATTGCAGACAACTGCGTAATGTGGTTGTCCTAAATGTTAATAGATTATTGCCATTTGCAGATTGTTTCTATCACACCTACAACCTGTTATTGAAGTTTTAATATGTACAAGTAGTTTATAAAGACCTTGAATATATAAATTAATTAAATGTTAACTATAAAGTGTGAATGGTTGATGAAAAGCTCAAAAATTTCGACTATGAATCAAAGAAATTTGGGGGGAAGGATATGGAGAAAATTATGGGAAGGAATTGATAAAAGGAGAGAAACCAACAGGAATGAAAGAAAAAAGGAATTTAAGCCAAGAAAGTAGCGATTTCTGTGAAAGATGACAACCAGCAGAAGTTCAGAAACCCAAAACATGTCCCCCAATCTAGGTAGTATCCTAGAAAAGGAGGCATAAAGGATTTGGTTCCTCTTTGGCCAAGGGAGCTTAATCCCTTGGATTAAAGTTGGAGGTCTGAGTGTAAGAGGGTCATGGAGGAGATGTTGGAGGATGCTAAAAAAAATAAATCTGAGCACAGACAGAGTTCTTGAATATATTCAGGAAAAAATGGGATCTGTGGCCGCAATAGGATGGACTCTCAGTATAGATGCTTGGAACTACAACAGAAAGACTACTGAATCTGGAGTCAGAATACCTCAGTTCAAATCATAGCTCAAATAATCACTACATCTCTGATATTGGAAATCCCTTTCTGGCTCTTGCTGTTTTCATCTTAAATGAGGGACTGAACTAGATGAAATTCAAAGACTCTTTAACAGTGCTAAACTGATGTGATGAGCCTGTGGTCAGTTTTTTTCAGGCATATCCAACTCTATAACCCCATTTGAGGTTTTCTTAGCAGAGATTATGAAGTAATTTTCCCTGTCCTTATTTTATAGATGATGAAACCAAGGCAAACAAGGTGAAGTTACTCACCCAGGGTCACACAGCTGGTAATTGTCTGGGGCCATATTTAAACTTGTGTCTTCCTGACTCCAAGCTTGGCACTCTATCCTCTGTGCCACCTAGCTGCCTCCAATCTATATCTCTAACTTTAAATAATACTTAGCCCCCAAATTAAGGGTCATTGGATCCAATAAGCTTTCTGTAATTATTATCATTGCCTCCGTATGTATAATTTGCCCACGTGGAGCAAAGTACCTTTTGCAAACTCCAGGCAGCTGGTTTCAGAATATATTATTAGCAATGTGTTCATAATAATCACTAGCAGTTATATAGAGCTTTGAGGTTTGCACAGTGCTTTAGGAATATAATGTCATTGAATTGACTGAGGTGGGTCTATGCTACTTTGCCAAAACTAAATGCTCCACGAAGCTCCTAAATCCCTGGACCCTGGCAGGGTAGCATGTAGGCATTTTTGTTACTCATACCTTCATGGGGACTAGCACAGTGCCTTGTCGGTTGTACAGTAGGTGTTCAATACATATTTGTTTAATGAATGGGACTAACATAAAATTATTCCTTCCTTGATTTTCTGTATTCAGGGGGTACCATAAATCAATCGGCAAGCATTCATTAAATGATTAATATGCACTAGATATTCTACTAAGCCCTGGAGGTACAAAAAAAAAAGGCAAATTCATGGTCCCTGCCTGCAAGGAGATCACATATTAATGAGAAATATAGCACACAAGTAATTATGTATTTATAAGATAGATACAGTATAAATGGAAGGTGATCTCAGAGGGGAGGGGGCAGAAGCGCCTGCTCTCTAGACATCATACTTTCATGGAGCTTGGGCATAGCCAACATGCTATCATTAAAGACCCACATTTAAAAAACACTTGCAGAGAAACTTTGAACAGAGGAGAGGATACCTGAGGCTTTTATTGTCTGAGATGATTTCTATGTTCAATAGTATTATATTTATTTTGATTAGTATGTAAGGGTAAGCAGATTTAAAAAAATATATTCTTAGAGACATTTGTACCCCAGTACAGCTTTGGGTCATTTGGAAATAGGAGCAGAAGAGAATTTCTTTTCTTTTAAAAAAATGAATCAATTTATTTTTAAAACCTTTTACCCTCTGTTTTAGAATTGATATGAGGTATTAGTACCAAAGCAGAAAAGAGGTAAAGGCAAGGCACTGGGGTCAAGTGACTTGTGGGGGGGGGTCTTAGAGCGAGGCCAGAATTGAACCCAGGATCTCCTATCTCTAGCCCAGGCTCTTTATCTGCTGAGCCACCTAGCCAGCCTGAGAATTTTTTTAAGGGCTGTATTTCTTTTCTTAAACCTTTTCAAACTATGTTTTGTTTTATTTTATTTATTTTTTTATTTTTTGTGGTGGTGATTTAGCTATTGTGAAAGAGTAAAAGGAGGTGGAATAATGTTTCTTTGTTTTGGTTGCAGTTTTGTTTTCATCCAAGAAATATCATCTAATGAAAAGACTTTTTAAACCTCAGCTTCATAATAGGATATTGTGGCAAGCATCATTTTGTTGATGTATAGGTGAAGGTAGCACAGGTCACAGAATAGTTTCCCCCCTTTTTGACTCATGGACCAGTGCTTTTCCCCTTGGTGTTATTATTTTTTTGATTAGTAGATGAAAACAAGAGATATAAAGAAAGGAGCAAGTAAGGAAAAGATCCCAAAAAAGATATATTGTGTCCTTTTTAGCAATTTTGACACACACAGCCCAGATGTGCTTATATTTAGTGTGCAACCAATAACCAGAGCCATGTTGGAATATTTTTCTGCCAGTTGTTCATATTCTCTTTTATAGTGATGATAATCTTTTTGGTATTATCTTTGTTGACTTTAGCCTACTCCTGCATACATATTTCATGATTTTCTTACCTTCCCGTTGTTACTCAGAAAAAAATAAAAACCCCAGTGATGTCAGTGCTGATACTAGAAGCAAAAAGTTGCATGTAGGTGGCTCTGGGGCATTCTGATTATTATTCTGCACCCCTCTTCCTCCCAAGGGTCCCTCTGCCTTTCTGAGTGCTTGAAAAGGAGAAGCAATGATGTCTAGGGAGCTGGCACCTTATATAGGTCTGTAGTAGGACCGAGACCAGAACATATACTAGGGGATATTTCTTACCTGACTCAGTACAAGTGTACTTTAAAGGAGAGCTTTTCATCTTGGAGCAGATTCAGAAGAGAGAAGAACAATAACTCATTGGCCTGACAGGCTGTTTTTTTTGGGGGGGGGTTGTTTGTTTTGTTTTTTGCAAAAACCTCTTCCAAAGGAAGATAAAAGTGGGTTATCAGCAATGCTATGGAACATGTCATGTCTGCTAAGGAGTTAGTGCCCATTGTGGTCATCCCTTCCTTTTCTTTCTTGAGAAAAGTTGATTTTCCATCAATGTTTGGTTTGGGAACCTGAGTCACAACAGGATAGAGAAAAAGGACTTGCCCAAGTCATTCAGAAAACTTTAGTGGCAAACCCATGATGAAGTCACACACACACACACACACACACACACACACACACACACACACACACACATATATATATACACATATATATATATATTTTTTCAACATCAGCAAGATGAATTTTTTTAGCAGAGCAAAAGGAATAGTGACCCATATTTTTTCCTCTATTGACTTTGGGCCAGTGATCTACATAGGTCACTGTCTAGCTCTCATACTTAGACTTAACTGAAGAAGGATGACCTAACAAAGTTCCTGAAGCGTGCATTGGGCATCGGACATGGATTGTTTAGATATCTATCCATTCACAACTGGGAATGGTTCTGAGGTCCTCTTCTGGTATGAGCCAATATGTCAATGTAGCTTGCCTATAACTAGGAGAAGGCTCTGGGACCACGTCCAGCTGTGAATGGATAGACACCTATGTAGACTTAGGTGTAGGTTGGGCATCTAGTTGGCTCAGTGGGTTGAGTTCTGGACCTCAGATACTGTGTAACCATGGGTAAGCCACTTTACCTTGTTTGCCTCAGTTTCCTCATCTATAAAAGGGGCTGAATAAGGAAAGGCAAACCATTTTTGGTACCCCTGCCAAGAAAACCCCAAAAGGGATCAGAAAGAATCAGACACGACTGAAACTGCTAAACAGCAACAGATATAGACAACCTCCTCAGGGATTGAGAACTTGATGAATGAAATGTAGTATTTTCTCAAATCTTCAGGGATCCTGTCCTCTTTCCATTACATAGCTGATGGGTAATATAGCCTTGTGAAAAGTATTCTAGTCTTAGTGTTAGGACACCTAGCTGTGAATTCTGGTCCTGTTAGCTGTGTGGCCTTGAATAATAGCTCAATTTTTTAAATCTTAAAAATGAAAGTAATAATGCTTGTGTTACCTATCCTATAGGACTTATGAGGAAAGTATTTGGTAAACCACAAAATGTTTAACAAATGGAAACTCTTACTCTATCTTTTTTTAATTCAAAGATATTTTATTTTCCCAATTACATGTAATGAACATTTTCAACATCCATTTCCCAAAATTATAAGTTCAAAAACATTTCCTTCCCTCCCCAAAATTGGAGATGGTAAGCAATTCGATCTGGGCAATACATGTATGATCATGGAAAACACACTTCCATATTGGTCATTGTTATGAGAGCACACTCATACAAAATCAAAAAACCAAATAAAGCCATAAATATACTGATGTGGAAGATGGTATGCTTTGATTCTATAAGATTAAAATTAAATAGCTAAATACTCCAAGTATTAAAATTCCAACTACACAACTTGACTCCATCCATTTGACTCCAATAGTTCTTTCTCTGGAGGTAGATAGCATTTCCCATCACAAGTCTTTCAGAATTGTTCCAGATCATTGCATTACTGAGGATAGCCAAGTTTTCACAGTTGATCATCATAAAATATTGCTGTTACTGTGTCTAATGTTAACTCGGTGCTGCTAATTTTGCTTTGCATCAGTTCATGCAGATCTTTCCAGCTTTTTCTGACATCATCTTGCTTATCACTTCATAATTTATTCTGTCTTCCAAACAGAATTCTTTTTGTAAGGACACATGGGATTTGCATTAATTAATTAGCTAATTCATCTTCCCTCTAAGAGACATTAGGTTATATTATATATGGAACAAGTGAAACCCCAGAGCTATTGTATTTTTCTTTATTGGCTCTGTGCCCTTTCTGGAAGCTTCACACATCATATGCTTTGGGTGGCATTCTTGTGCCCCCCAAAAGCTCTTGGGACCTCAGGACAGAATATTGGAGAAAGGAAAGGTAGAATTTTAGCCATCAGTTGTAGAATAAACCTAAAGATTCAGATCCTAGGCTCAGCTTAGAGGCACTTTATTAGCAATATGATTCTGGATAAATCATAACTCCTTCACATTGGTTACCAGGAATATAAGAGAGCTTGACTATATGATCTGGCAAAAAAAGCATACTTTAATTCTATAGGATAACCATTTGATGTTTCTGTGATTTCATTCTATGTGTCAGAATATATTTTATTTTTTAATGTACTTTATGTACAGTGGTGAAAGCAACGTTTTCCAATTTTAATTGGAAGATAGATAACGACACTTGTGTTACAGAAGGTACCGTGCTAGGCAATATTGTTTTTATAACATGTTCCCTAGGAGCATATTAATTACTAAACCAGTAACTTTGCTTTTACCCATGCTATGAATTACCCCAGAATAAAAGTTCCCTAAGCTAAATATTTGCTATAATAAAGGGCTTTTGTCTTTTCTATAATTGACATAAATGTATTATTCAGTTTTCCAATAATTTTTATATATTTCAGTCAACAAATCTTGATTATGCATTTGCTATGTGCCAGGCACTATTCTAAGTTGCTGGGAATACAAAGAAAACCAAAATATACCCCTGCCCTTGAGTATCTGATAATCAAATTGGGGAAGACATGATATGAAAAGAAGCAGAAAAGGGAAGAGTATAAAAGAAGACACACACATTTTAGGCTTCCCTGGGTTAGGTCAGTTGCCTTCAGTGAAGTCTGCGTGCTGCCATGCATGATGAATTCCAGAGGGGTATACTGGGTGGGAAATGAAGAGATTGCTGATCTGGGCTCCTTGCTTAAATGAAGATTCTAGGAAGAGCAGTCTTTGTCCTTCAATCAGAGGGAAGAGAATCCCTGAGGCTATAGGGTACAGACCAGGTGTGAATTCTGGGGGTGATTTAATCTTGAAGGATGACAAGGTTCAAAAGAAGTTTCTAAACTTTAATTAAAGTAGTTTAATATTTAGATAATTGGTCAAATTGGAATTTAGGGTAAAGTGTAAGTAAGCACCACCAGGTAGGATAATAAACATAGTTTTCATATTGCTATACAATTTATCCTCTTTTTTAAAAAAAAAAGTTTATTTCCCTATCTCACCCAGACTAGAAGCAAAAGGGTAGCTTATGGTCTGATCATATTTTTTTTAGTATAGGTCTAATGATAGTTTAGGCCCCTTCTGAGGGCCATCCTGGCCAAGAATGCAAAGATTCATTATCAGAAGCTGGACTATCTACCAGGTAATAAAAATTCTTAACACAATTCTCTTTTGGGGGGAGACTAGGTCTTCCAATTTGGCTCAGGCTGAAAGTACAGTGGCAGATCATGTACTGATTTTATGACTGATTGGCAAAGAAGTTCTGACCTGTTCTTCCTGACCTTGGATGGTTTGCCCTTCCTTTCTCCTGTTAATGCCAGTGGGTCATCATATAGATGATGAATTTCATGATCAATTTATTCCACTGCAACTCAGTTTCTGCTACAATTGTGTGTTGAATTTATCATATGTGAATCTTTTGGGAACAATAAATACAATGGATTTACAATGTGCAAATAAAACAGAGATAAGAAATACAATATTTCATTTTAAAATCTATTTTATTTATTTATTTAACTTAAAAATTATTTAGAATATTTTTCCATGGTTACAAGATTCATGTTCTTTCCCTCCCCCTCCCAGAGTTGACAAGCAATTCCATTAGGTTATACATATGCCATTGTTCAAAATACAATATTTCTTAAAAATTTTGTCCAGAACTGTGATTTTATTGGTGCAAAGAATCCTTTCCTTCTATATTGGCAGCTGCTCTACAGTTTACAGGCTTAGAAATTGTTGGGATTGCTGAAAGTAATAGCGAGAGGCAGGACTTGAACTTGGGTGCTTTCTTCCTACAATATCATTCCTTAGAAATATGCCTGGGCTAATCTGACTTCACAGCTCTAATTACTAGACACTTGACAGAATTACAGAATTTCAGAATTGGAAGATCCCTCAGTAGCCATCTAGCCTAAAAGCTTCTTCCCTAGAGTAACTGATAAAAGGTCACCCCAACTCTGAGGATATCCATTTGCACTTGAATATCTTGTCACTTCAAATTCACTTTGTCTAAAATTGATGTTGCTATCATTTCCCCTCAAATTAGCTTCTTTTCCTGACTTTGCTTATCCTATCAAATACATAATCTTGAAACATTGCATAGTCTTGAAATATTGGAGTAATTTTGGTCTCCTTCTTCTCTGGACTCACATAACCAGTCATCAAATCCTATTGATTCTTTCTAACATTAATCTCTTTCTATTTCTACTACAAC
Organism: Monodelphis domestica; assembly: GCF_027887165.1. Taxonomy (NCBI): domain Eukaryota; kingdom Metazoa; phylum Chordata; class Mammalia; order Didelphimorphia; family Didelphidae; genus Monodelphis; species Monodelphis domestica. The sequence goes on from NC_077231.1 coordinate 148,559,949, forward strand.
TGCCCTAGTTCTGGCTCCTATGTCCTCCCTTCTGGGTTACTACAGTAGCCTCTGTGCTAGTTTCCATACTCCAATCTGACCTTTCTCTTTGTCTCTTTCCTTTAATGTCTAGTTTAAATGTCATCTTCTTCAGGGATCTTCAGCTAATTCCACTTCACTTCCCCTTCCCCCCAACGGCCTCAGGAAAGACTGGGATCAGATATTTTGCTTTGTTCCTCTGTTAGGTACTTTGGTATGATTTTGTGCTGTCATTATGTGTATGTGAAACATTCTCTTCTTATCAATTCCATGAGAGAAAGGATCCTGTCTAATCCACGTTTCCTATCCCTGCCAGTGGGATTATTAGCAAGCACAGTGTTCTGTACACAAAGGTGCTTAATAAATATTGAACTGATAGGAAGAAAAAATGGTCAGAACATAGCTGGATGACTGGATATTGAGCTTTGTGAGTCCTTTGTCCCCCCCCCCCCTTTTCTTCTTGGAATTGAGGCTTTAGCTTTTTAGAGCTCTTCTCTTCCTACTCTGTTCTGGGTGGCTGGCTGTTCAAGGTGCTTGCTTTCTGGGGACTTTTCTCCTTTTTGTTGAGAACTCCTGGGATTTCACCCAGTGCTCTTGCTTCACTCAATTCAGGATGCAGCCAGGTGGCTGCATTTAATGTATTTAAATGCATTCAATGATATGTGTGAACCAAAAAAGAACTCCTGGGGGTCGGGTTTACAGCAGTGAAGCAGTCTTCTGTCAGAGGGTGTGTAGCCCCAGCAGTCTGGCAACCTCAGTTACTTTTAACTAATGGAAGGGACGGAGAGAGGGAGGCTGGGAAAGAGGAAGAAAGGAGAGGAGATGGAGAGAAAACAACCAAGTGTACAAATGTGAGAGGATATAAGCAAGAGTGCACAGTAAATGGGAAAATAGAAAGAAGAATTGGGAAATACAGGTCTTACCCGACAGAGGTGATTTCAGGGAAAAAACCAACCAAACAAAAAACACATAAATCTATACCCCTGGCCCCTAATGAAAAAACCTGTTAGGCATTGAAATTAAATATAAAGAAAAGACCAAATCTTCACATGATAATATTACTACTATGATGTTTGTTTTTCTCTGCTTTAAACAAACATTTTTCTCATTCATTCTTTTTGTTTTAATGGATTTACAAAGCTTTCATTGCATCTTTATGTGTGTGAAGATGATGGGGGTTGACCTGTATTTGTGTTGCTCTAAAAACCTAGTCTTTTGGTAAGCACAACGATTGTGCTAAGGAGCACAATGGTGGATATTGCTTAAAGTTTACCCAAGGATTAGTAGTTCCTGCTTAGGACACAGGACTAGATTTAACAGTCAAACAACCGTAAGGGAACAAAGTAATCCCTTTTCCACATGAGCTATGGGAATGCCTCAGGTAGAAATACTGAGCCCAGCTGAATAAAGACAAAAGCTCTATGCACTGAAAAGGGTCTACATCTGGCACCCTATGAGATTCTATTCCTTTTGAAAATCTCTTAAGATGAAATCAGAATGTAACCCACTTTAGCTGATGTCAGTGCTGTCTTGCCCTCTTTATTGGAGGTTGGTCAGTGAGTCAACAGTTACTGAGTTCTTAACTGACTTTAAGATATTAGGTTATAATTAGCTGGAAAATGTAATGCACCGGAAAGGGTTTTGGATAAAGGATCTTCAGATATAGATATGAATCCTCAGTCTGATAATAATTATGAGACCATGGACAAGTCATCTGTCTCTCTAAACCTCCATTTCCTCACTATAAAATGGAGATAGGAATGTTCTTGGGACATTCTACACTAGCCAACTCAAAAGGTTAGGAGAAAAATGCTTTAGTAAACTTTCAAGTGTTTTCTATGTGACCTAGTTTACCACCACCAGAACCACTACTATTACTGATAAAGACCTGATTTGAAACTCAAACTCAGAAATTTACAAGTAGTATAACCCTGGACAATTAATTTAATGTTGCTGTTTATTAGTCCCCTGAAAGATGGATTTGAACTTGATAACCTCTACTATGTCTTCCATATTTAAGGCTCTAATCATAATAGATGGGAACAAGATGAATGAAGGCAATAATAAGATAAATGGAGAGTTCTCTACATTTTATGATGCTTAAAATCTAATGGAAAGATCCATAATGGAAAGATTATCAAACTAATTCTTAGTCTAGTCTTTTTCTCTCAGTTTTGTGTAGGAGAATTTAATAAATATTGATTATGAACAAATCATACAGGCACTTTAATGAAGCAAGAAAAAGCTTATGCTCCTCACAAATTAACCTTTGAGAAGAAAGGGGAGAATATTCTGGCCATTTTCTCACTGTATATGCAGAAGCAAGGGGATGTTTATTTTTGAAGGCAGATGTTTTAATTTTTTTTTTAAGTTTTGTACCTTAGGACCTAGGACAGTGTTTGGAATATAAAAGCACTTCATAAATACTTGATTGATACTGAATAAGTCAATAATATTTTCAAACTAAATATATAAATTGATTGGAAAGCCAGTTGTGGAGCAGAGCATTCCATTCCAGGCAGACAGTATTTCTTTTGGAAGAAGTTCAAGGCAGAAAACAGACAGAACCTTAAATAGTTTATATTAGTAGTATAAAACTCAAATAGAAAACCTGGGGACTGCATATTGACAGAGTTTTAAAATGTAATATTATGTTTCATTGTTTTTATTTAGTTTTAAAAATATTTCCAAATTGTATCTTAATCTGATTTGGGCAGCACTCAGCAGTGTTGTGGGCCATATATGGCTATGGGTTGCATATTTGACACCCTCTGGTTTAGAACACTTAAATGTATCATCATGAATGTAGAGGATTAGACCACTATCTTGACTTTCTATTATATGTCACTTTTTTTTTTTTAGTGGGCAGGATTTGGATCTCTTCATTTGGGCACAGTGGAGGCAACAAAGAGACCTTAAAAGTCTTTAAAGCCATCCACAGAGGAGAATAAGTTTCTATTATGGAGCCTCAGGATTCTTTTTGCTTTTCTCCAGTGGTAGACTTTGAAGGAGTCCGCCTTACATCTCCTTCATTATTCCTGGCAAATAGTGTTCTTTCTTTTAGTAACTTAGTTCTTTATCTCTTCCTCCTTTCTCTGTCCTTGCTCTTTTTACTTTTCTCTTCCCAGTTCCTCAAGTTATAAGTTATTCAGTTGAGGGTATCCAAGAAACTGAAAATCCATTACATTTCGGAAGACTTTAGGATGGAGAAAATCTGTGACTTTATGGAGAAATCTGTGACTAGGGGTGGAAGAGAGTCTAACCCTCTTGATTTCAGTATTCTATGGATATATTAGCTTCTGTCTGAAAACTTTGCACTGTGCACATCCTTTTAGGAAATGCCAGTTGGGGATAATGGGCTGATTTTATTTCTAATATTCTTTTATAAAACGCAGCACCTATCTTCCCTAGCAACCAGATTGCAGAAACTTTCTGAAAGTATCAAAGTAATGGCCTAAATTTAATCTATAGCACATGAGCTAACAAGCTGTAGGCTAAAGTGATTGTTATTTATAGCAGATTGAACCTGATAGACATGTTGGTTTTCTTGAGGGCAGAGACTTCTTAATGATCTTTTGTGATTCCTCTAGATTTAATTATGTTTCTCTGCCTCCACCAAAGCATAGCACAATGTTTTGCACATAGTAAGTGGTCAAATAGATGGTTTAGCTGGGTATTCTAAAGTGTGGAAGGACCTCAGCTATTATTCTAACCTTGTTTACTTTACAGATGAGGAATATGAGCCCACAGAAGTGAGATGACTTATCCAGAATTACATAGTTCTAAACAACAGAACAAGGATTTGAATATAATCCCCCGACTACTAATCTAGCATTCTTACTGAAAATTTTGAACATAATATTATATAGGAGTATAAACACATTTTTCAGTGTATTTTATTTATAGTATCATCTTAAGGGTCTCAAAGGTGGAGAACAAGTTTCAGTGGGAAAATCTAGCATCAACGGTTAATGAATTTATCTCTCAGGAAAAAATACAAAGCACATGACAAGTTCCCTAAGAGTGTGTGTGTGTGTGTGTGTGTGTGTGTGTGTGTGTGTGTGTGTGTGTGTATATATATATAATATATATATATATAATAAGAACTATAGAATTTACATTTGTAAGTTACCTAGTCCAACCTACCATTTTATAGATGAGAATACTGAGATCCAGAGTTTTAGTGATTTGTATTAGCTAGGTAAATAACAGATTTGGAGCTTGAACTAGTTCTCTCTCCAGATTCAGTGCATTTTCCTCATGACTGTGTGCAATTAAAAATTTGATACACCTGAATTACATTTACCCAACATCCTTTTAAGTTACGTCCTCACATTGCACTATGATGTTTGGGAGATAAATTTTGTTGAAACCCACGCTGCAGGGCTTTTTTGGGACTTTTGCTTTGGTAAAGCACTACAGGTGTGGGTCTCTGGCTCTGTGCTATGCTCACTCAGCTGAAAGAACCCCTTTTTCACTTTGTTGTTATTAAATCCTATAAATTTAAATACTTGGAGTAGTCATTCATGTTTACTCTCACAGCTGCTTCTCATTCAAAGGTCACCAGGAGACTCTCAGTGAAGAAGGAAAATAGACACTGGAAGGAAAACATGATATAGTGGATAAAGGATGTTCATTTTTTGGAGGAGGTTGTCCATCTGATTAGATTGTTACATCATTGCTTGAGAAAAACAGAAAATTAAATAATTGTGCCAGGGTTTGTGGTCTTATGGAGTTTATTATTCCATAGAATGCTGCATTAGACAGAACTATGTCAAAAACTCTAGTCCTCTTAAGAAGTCCAAGTGGTGGTTTCAGGTGTCCCCTTTACCCAGATAGGGATGCTTGTCAGACAATTATTCTTTTGTGCTGAAAAGCTAGAAAGGGGCTTTTCCTTTACAATGAAAGATGGTAGACTCAGGGGTATGGTACAGCATTAGAAATTACTTTGGATCTAGGGTATGGGCATAAGGAAATTATTTATAGAAACTGAGTAGGAAGGGAGAAGAGGAATCAGAAAGTCAATAATGTATATTATGTAGCCACTGTTTGCTGAGCTCTGTATTAGGCTCTCTCTGAATAGTGCATATCATCATTTCCTCAAATGGTAGCCAAACACTTTGCTGAAAGTAACAATTAGGGATGAGTTTTCTCTCTAATTGGAACGAGGTGGTTGGAACCTTCAGTAGAAACCTGTTCAAAACTGCTTCTTTTGGGATATGCTATTTCTAATCTCCAAGCATTCTTTTTTGCCAAGTGTGGCTGAAGTCTGGCAGAATGCTTCATTAATTCTCCATCTCACACCTCCAAATCTCCAGAATGTAAGTAATCTATGCTGCAGGTACATATGGTTCATGAGAGTTGGTGATCGTATTCTCACAATAAGATTTTATATTCTAAGCCCAGGCATTATGAAAAATGTAGTCCTTGACTCTGCCTTTGATAATTGTATGGAATTGACCAGTGTTCTAGAATGTTATTTTTCTTAATACTCTATTATGTTTTTCTAGATTAAAATAATGAGGCTAAGTAGGGTGCCCTAATTCTGTATTTTCCATCCTAGACTTGTGATTTAATCATATCTTAGAGAGAGTTCCCCTTATAGGAATTCTTTTCATTGAGTAGCTTTGAGTTTTAGTTGTGTGAGGCACCCAGAGTTTAAATGCTAGTCAGTGGACTCTCGAGTTAACATGGATCACAGGCAGTACTTGAATCCAGCTCTTCCAGACTTTTAGACCAGCCTTTTATTTACCATGCTATGCTGCCTCTGATAAAGTGCAAAGCAGCAAATATCAACTCTTTGATGACATTTTGTGAATACCCACAGTTCAAAAACAACTATAGTATATCCTGCACACGTCACTGTTATTCCAGCAGTTTATTCACTCTCACTAGAGTAGAGTGAAAAATGGTGGGGAGCTGTTTGTCTGAGAGTGATTTTCATGTAGCTATTCTGTGCCTAGGGATTGTGAAGATTATTGATGTTACTGTACAATGCACTTGTGTGGTGAGATTTTTTTTTCCTCCAGAGATGGGGGATGGGTTGCCAAATAGCCAAGTAAATCAGGACCTGAAAAAGACCATGTGGGGGTAACTAAATTACGAATAAAAATAGGAAATACAGTCTTTGCCACAAATAGTGTATATATATGCATATTCACACACATATATAAGTGTGTATATATATAGTGACAAGGAAAATAATATAATTAAATATATAAATGTAAATGTATATTCATATAGAATTAAATATACAATATAAATGTATATTCGTATATATGTATACATATTATATATATAATTAGTTGCTTATATTCCTTGTCACTAGCTGAATCCTCCTCAACTAATACTGTTTAGTCTAAAAGGGCTAAGGACTAGAGAAATTTGTAGGCAAGTGAATGTTAGGGCAACCCCTGAATTTTCTCCTAGGGGCAATGGAAAGAATGTGGTATTTTGAGTCAAAAGATCTGGGTTCAAATTCCAATTATAATACTACTTTCATGATCTTAGTCAAGTCACAATGAAAGTTCTGCCAAAGGAGGGAGTTGGATCTTCAAGTACCTTCTACTTCTAAGCCTATGACAATAATAATCACTAATATTTATATAACTCTTTATGGTTTCCAAAGCATTTTACACATATTATCTCATTTGATTGAATTCTCACAAAAGTAGGTAATACATTTATCCCCATTTTAAAGCCAGGAAACCTAAGGCTGAAAGTAGTTAAGAGACTTAACCAAGTTTACACACCTAATAAATGCTTAACACAGGACTGGAAGTCAAATCTTTGATTCTAAATCTGGTAATCTATCTATTACACTACTTAGCAATCTATCCCATAATCCTAAATTATGGGAAACCTTGAACCCATAGGCCATGAATTTTTGACATTAAAGTATAATTATTTGGGGGATTACAATTAACTCCCTATTATGTATTTGGGGGTTCTTTACATTTTGAACAAACCATATGTAATTGAAACTATATTGATCTTTCAATTGATCAGAATATTCAGTTTTCTCTTATCCATGGCAATGTTTTCCTCCATTGGCATAGATACTATGGTAGGTGCACCAAGGTGGTCACGATATCATCTTCCTTAACACTCAGTGAAGAACCCCTCGTATGCTCTTTGCCCAACTGAGCAATGTCATTTACACATGCAGAGGATGTGGTCTGCGTGAGATGTCCTCAGCCATCCTGTTATTCAGTACCTCCAAGGTAAATAACTCAGGGAAGACTCAGGCTAATGATCTGAAATTAATTGAAGGAAAACCTGCAGGATGTGGTGGGAATGAAAACTCAGGCTTGACATTTTCTAGATTACAAGGCATTCCTTGTGTGTAGAAGACAGGGAAATGAATGCAAATTCATTCAAATATCCTGTCATGACAAATGGTGAAAAGCCTTAATTCAGCAGTGTGTACACATTTAAAAAAATATTCCTTACAAGAGCTTTCATATTCTGAAAGAGAAGGGAAAACTCTGTACAGCTGGAATTTGCAGAGAAAGATAGAAGAGGGCACTGTTGTTAAAGTAGTTGTGGTCTAAATGGCAGGATCTTTCTCCTTGGCATGATCAGCTCTTGCTTGGCTGTTTCATTATAACTGCTCCATACTTGTTCTCATGGGTAAGCCTGTCAGATTTCCCCATTAAGGCAATATAGAAACTCCTTGAGCTTAGAGCTGTCTCCTACTTAAAATAATACACATGTACATATATACAAATCTATGTGTATATCTGTAATATCTATATATCTATATAATGCCTTTCCTATTGCAAGATAGGGAATTCCCTGAGTATATATCCATTATAATATAATATAATATAATATAATATAATATAATATAATATAATATAACAATATCCCTAATATAAAAGTAAAAAGGCACTTAGTAGAAAATATCTTCTAAAAGAATGTGATGACCTGGCTATGCCTTGCATGCCACCCTACAGTAGTAATATGTTATATTAATTCAACAAACCTTAGCAAGGTAGGAAACAGTTTCTATGTCTGAAGATATCTAAGGTTGAATGGGCTCATCAGTAAAATTGATCAACACTTGAAAAAAACAATCTAATGTTCAAGCAATGTTCCACATTTATGGATTCTTTATCTTTACAAAGGAGAGAGGAGTACAATGTCTCCTCATATCTTTTTTTTTTGGAGCCAACATGTTATTGTAATATTGTAAAATTTGATTTTAATTGTTTTGTAATTCTTTCCATTTACATCATTGAAGACAATGTAGATATTGCATATAATATTTTCCTGTCTTTGCTTATTTTGTTTTCTATGAGTGCAGATAAATATTTTCATGTTTCTTTAGTCATCATGTTGTCATTTCTTAGAGTATACTAATTATACTACATTTAACTACCCCAGTTTGTTTAGCCATTTTCCAATCAGATTTCTGAGTATCCAAAATCACATCTTATTTTTCTGTTTTCCATTTAGAGCTTTTAAAAAGGGTTTGGCTCATTACAATGGCTGTAGTAGATGTGTGAGGTTTATTAAACACCCAAAGACAGTTGTCCTCATGATGGCAAGTTTGGCAATTTGTTTATTTCAGAGGAAGAAAAAAAAACAAACAATACTTTTCTGGCCCAGGTGATTTGAAACTGTATAGAGAACATGAGGGAAAACCAAAATGATTTGGGTTAATAGTGACCCTTTCCAGAAGAGCAGGACTAAAGAAACAAGACTTTGTTTAACTTTGCTTCATTTTTGTCCCCCTGCCCTCCTCCCACCCCCAGTATAATTTAACCACTTCAGTGGAAGAGACCATTTGATGTTGAGCTCATATGGACAACATGGTGCCCCGTAGAAGTCTGATGTTACTTCCCAAAGTATGAATGAGAAGGAACAGAGCAAAGCTTTGTTTCTTGTAAGCATTTCTTCTGAATTCAAATATGTCTGGTTGTAAATTCCCAGTCCAAACTATACTATAGAGTAATCATTTTTTAGGGTTCTCTTTTAAAAGTTATGTCCCTCCCCATCCTCTACCCTGAAGGCTCAGTGAAAAAAAAAAGATGTTTCCCTGATGATAGGACATGCTCCAAGGACAGCCAACTGTGTTAACTAAAGCACTGTCCACTGTGCAGCTGTCCTGGGTACAGACTAAGTCTGTATTTGCCTAGAGGTCCTATTGCCTTTGGATCTGTGTGCTGCTGCCTCTGTGAAAAACCCTGTCAATTGTTTCTTTAGCACTTACTCTGTCTAGCACTGTGCTAGACAATGTCCTGGCCTGGAAATCACATGTCACACTGAGGTTGTAGGATGAGAGGGACTGTATATAAATACCAAGTTTGTTACAGAGGGAAGGAAAACATTGCATCATCACTGCCAAGGACTTTCTGCTTCTGTTCTCAATATTAAAATCACCAGTTAGATAAACCATGTGATAAATTTTGGGACTACTAGGAGGCTCAGTGGATAGAGCACTGGGCTTGGAATCAGGAAGACTCCTGTTCATGAGTTCAAATCTGGCCTCAGACATTTAGTAGCTGTGTCCCTGGGCAAGTCACTTGACCCAATTGTCTCAGTTTCCTCATCTGGAATGAGCGGGAGAAGGAATGGCAAACCACACTAGTATCTTTGTCAATGGCATCATGAAGAGTCAGCTGCTACCAAGAAAATGGCTGAACAACAATGATAAGTGTACCATTTGATTTCCTACCTCTATAGCTTTGCACAGACTGAAAATGCTCTTTTTTCTTGCCTCCTTCACCTTTTCTTGGAATATCTAACTCTCTTCCAAGCTCCACTCAAGTATCTCTTTCTTCAGGAGTCATTTGTTGATTCACTCAGTCTTTAGGGTCCCGCTCCCCATCATGGTTTTGTATTATTTTTGTGTTTGACACCTCTATTCCAAAACTCTGAGAATGATTTTTGCTGAGGGTTACATGGGGAAGAGTGAACTATAAAGATATTAAAGGCCAAAGGACAGTAGTCCACAAATCCTAGATTTAGAACTAAGTTTATGTGGAGATATAGGAACTCGTCATGTCTTTGTGAATGCAACTCTTTCACTCCAGAGCAATGTGTATTCAGTTCAGAGAAAAGCAAAAGCACTTCAGGTTGAGTTAATAATGAAACCTTTAAGAGGTAAGTGAAATTTAAATTAGATTATGAGGAATCAGTTGGATACCTATGGATAGAAAGGAGGTAGCTGTTAGCAAGGTGGCTTTATCACTTTACCATCATTAGGGTTTTACACCCCATACACTCCTGGGAGGAAGGAGTTTGGGAAAAAGAAAATGCAGAAACATAGCATCCCTTTGGGGACCAATTTTACTAATGCACCAAGATTCCAAGTGGTTTATCATGGAATCCTAGCCAAGAGTAAGTTACACAAAAATAAAATTAACAAAACTCTTGTGAGCATTAAAGATTGCACTCAGGAGGCATTATGGCATATTAGAAAGGCTGGTGGATTAAATAAGTATGATTTAATTTTGAATATCTCCTCAGATTGTTACTAGGTAGGCCACCAGGAGGAAGTTACTTTACTCCAGTCTTCTAATCCATAAAATGGGAATGAAGGTAACATATCCTTCACACGTTATTCAAAGCATCAAATACAATATAATATGTAAAGTGCTTTGCAAATCCCATAGATGGTAAAATGTCATTTAAAAAATGTTTAGAATTAAACTGTTCCATTTTGACAGAATGAGCCAGTTGGTTGGGGAATAGTATTGTTATAGTAGGAGAATTAATTTCATCCTGTTTTTACCTGTGGTTTCAAATATGTTAATTTTTTTTTACATAATGAAAATTTTAGGGAAAATAGCCCCTCAGGAAAAAAAAACATTTCTAGCAGTTCATCTTCATAAATAATATGATCATTAATTTAGGGCTGGAAGTGACCTTTAAGGACATTGAGTACAATACCCTCAGTTTTCAGACCTCCAGACCTTTACAGCCGGGAAATGTCTGAGGTAGAATTCAAACTCAGATTTTCCAGATTCTAAGTCAGTAATCAATCTATTTTATATCAAATCAGACTAGACAACTTACTCTCTAGGTGGTGAACTCCCAAATACGCTAATTCTTTAATCAGGGTTTGAATGCCAGTTTTTTATCAAGGCTGTTGTAGAAAAATTTTGTGCTCGAATAAATAAGCCCTATAGTCTCTTCAGACATTAGTATTCCATAATTCTATCCCTTTGTGTCCTTTTCAGACTTAGGTCTCTTTATATGTCAACATTGGTTTTTGTATCAGCAGAATTATTCCAAGCACATTTGAGTGTATTATTATTTAGTCCATTTGTCTTCACATTATCCAAAAGGATATTGTAAAAAAACTTTGACAAATGCTTTTGTGAAATCCAAGTTCTGTTTTGGGGAAAGGCTACAACATTTCCCAGTCTACCAGTTAAAAAGGGAAATGAAGTTGGTCTGAGACAATTTCATTTCAAAAAACCCATGCTGGCTTGTGGTGATCATCTCTTCTCTTTCTAAGTGCTAACAAATCCTAGAATTTCTCCAGGAACCAAAATTAAATTCAGATGCCTATAGTTTTTAGAGTTTACATTCTTCCCTTTTGTGCAAGTTTGGACAATATTTCATCATATTCAGTTTTGTAATACCTTGTCCGTCACCTCTGGTTTGTTATCAAGTACCAAATATGGTTCAGCAATCATATCTTTAAGGCTGTTTTCCCCCTTCTCTGTCTTGTGGTCAAGTTACCAGAACTCATGAGGACTGCCATATATTCTTTTATTTTCTCATGCCTTACCTTTCATTTCATTGGCCCATTTACCAGTTTGGTTTTATCCTTCCCAGTCTGATCATTCTCTTTGATAGGAAAAAAACAGAAAAAATTTTTCTTTTAGTACATCTGTGTAAGGTAAAAATTACTCAGACATTTATATACAAGTATCTTGAGGTACAGATAGCATAAGTGGAAATAAAATTGAAGAATCTGTACAAGTAATCTTTCCAATATAGTAAACTGTTTTTTTTTCTTAGTAGGTGGTATACCCATAGTCTGAGAGTTGAAAGAGGTCTGATGTGATGCTGATAACAAAGGTCAGAAGTAAAATTTGAACCTCGGTCCTCTGACTCCTGAGGCAGAATCCTTTCAACTGTATCATTCTGCCTGCCTGAAAGCATAATTTAGACATGGTGTCCTAAATTCTTAGTGTAGTTTTAAGTGATTATAGCTATTATGAGTAACTTCAATTATTATAGTTTTTAAAAATACATGCATCAAAGTAAAGACAGGAAGGAAGTCAGTTTTAAGCTATAATTGTTTAAAATCCCATTGAGACTTGAAATACTCTTTTTGTGTTTTATTTGAAATTTTAAAAATATACATACAACTTATAATATGTATTCAGGATGCAGAATATCTCAAAATCCTCTCATACTGATTTCTCAAAAAATAAAAAAATGAGACATAATGAGCCTTGTCTCGGTTTCTCATCAAATAACCATGTAGTTAGTGCTTTGTGGTGAAGAGTGTGAGGAGGGTGGCTTATGCTATTTCTTGATAGTTGACAAACAAAAAGACAACCTCATATAAGCAAATGTCACAACTGAAAAATGTAAATGGTTTGAAAAGTGGGAAAAAACTCAGCTAATATACACAGACACACAATATAGAGTTTCTCTGGGGGAACTGCTAAGGAGAAGAATGAAAGTGCTTTTTTTCTGGCTGAAGACTATTAAATATGGATGAGTAGAACATGAAATGCCATTTCCTCCATATTACATGAAGATAAATAAACAGTAATTGTCATATGCTGCATATGGAGTCAAGGCTCTAAAAACTGAAACAGCTTCAATATGAACACCTGCCAATATGATCATAAAAAAGAGAGATTATCTGCTAAATATTTGGTTTCCAAGGAGGAAGCTTTACCTTTCTGGGAAAGCTTTTGCTATCCACATAGGGACAATCATCAGTATACAATGAATGTGATCTCCTTGATTTTTTTAAAATGAACACAGGTGAGCAAATGAGTTGGGGTCCATTGTAGAATGAGCAGGAAAAACAGTATTCATCAATTTGCCAAATTTTGCTGGTTTTATTTTTTGTAAACCTCTTTAGCATCTTTCATATATGGCTTCTTCTCTCTTCTCAGAAAGCTGCTACCTTTGTTTAGGCTCTCTTCATTCCTCTCATAGATTACTATGGTTTCCTAATTGGTCCTCTTTGCCTGAAGTCTCTCCCCATTTCAATCCATTCTTCACACAATTGCCAAAGTGATTTCCTTAAGTGCAGTTCTGACCAAGTCAACCCTTTACTCAATCAGCTCTAGTGGTTCTCTGCTGTGTCTAGAATGAAACAGAAACTTCCCTGTTTAGCTTTTAAAGCCCTTTACAAACTTGCAGAAACTGACCTTTCCAGCCTCTTGTATTCTGCACATTACCTTTCCCACTCTCTGAGAGCAAGTCAAAATGACTTTCTCCAGGTTCTTCCATCTTTGTATTAGCATTAACTATTCTTCGGATTTGGAATGTCCTCTTTCCTCACCTTCACTTTCTTAGAATTCTTCCTTCAGGATGCAGCTCAAATTCCACCCATGTGAAGCCTTTCTTGAACCTTTCAATGGCCAGTGTTTTTCCTCTCAAATACTTCATACTTAACTGCTTTGTCTTTATTTGTATATATTCTTTTTATATGTATTCTGTAGATAATCATAGAAGGCACTCTTTTCTTATTGCCCTTATGTAGAGAATAGTTTCAAAATTAAGACTGATCTGCTTAGTTAAAGGTAATTAATTATACCAATATGGATTTTTGAGACAATTATGTTTTTAAAAAATCAACCCTTTCCTACTATTTTAGAATCGGTATTATGTATTAGTTCTACAGCAGAAGAGCAGAAAGGGCTAGGCAATGGAGATTATGAGACTGACCATGATCACACAACTAGAAAGTATCTGAGGCCAAATTTGAACCCAGGACCTCCCATCTCCAGGCCTGGCAATTGTGGAATTTCTGAATGATATATGGAAACTAACATTGTTATATAATGTTATATAATGAAGGGACAAATATGGTTTATGTGCATGTAGACAGAAGATGGAAATTTCATTATTAATCATAAGAAAATATGGAGTTATTTTGAGGGGAAGAGAGACAGACAGACCCAGAGTGAGATGGGATGAAGAAAGAGATGGAAGTGGGAGAAAGTGGGAGAATGGGGAGAGGGAGGAGAGAGAGAGAGAGAGAGAGAGAGAGAGAGAGAGAGAGACAGAGACAGAGAGAGAGACAGAGAGAGAGAGAGAGAGACTGACAGGCAGAGAGACAGAGAGAGAGAGAGAGAGACAGAGAGAGAGAATTTATAGGACTCATTTCATAATTACATCAACTAAGTTTGAATCTGAAAGGAACAGATTCCAGAGTTGTTAAAGAGTAAGTCCAGATGAGCAGAGAGACAGTGTGGAAGCAGTTAACCAGAGAAATCATCCAGAGTAGCTGAGACATCATACCAGGAAAGTGTTAGTCAAGTATAGTATGGATTAACTCACTTTAGCAATGGAAGCATCTGTTCAATACCGAAGCTAAATTTATCTAGGAACTTTCGTGGACAGCTCCTGAGACTACACTAAAATCTCTAGTTCCCAAGTAGTGAGTTACTCTGAACACATGGGTTTTCCTTACACATGTGTCTCCTTGGCAGATTTTTGTAATTCCATGCCCATTTTCTTTTATAGATAGAGAATGCATTGGTGGGAAAGAATGATCTCAGTTTATATGTGGATTGTGATGCTTCCATTATTTCTGTATTTGTTTTAAATATATGAGTACTTCTAATAATATTTTGCCTTATTGCTAAATAAAGGGTTATATTTCAGATCTAAGAGTGTTATTATTGTGAGTGGGCAAATGGGTTAAATAGTCACATCAATGGAGGCTCAAAAACTGAAGTAGTGAACGTGTGTGTGTGTGTGTGTGTGTGTGTGTGTGTGTGTGTGTATTCCCATAACAAGGTCCCTTAGTACCCTGTGAGAGTTTGAATGTACTTTGCAATGGTGGTCTTTTTCTTGAGGTCAGGTTGGATTGATGAGTCAGTATAAAGAATGAATTAATATCTTCATGTACTCTGTGAGAGAAGTGAGGCACTACAGCATCGGTGGCCACCTCCCATACTTGTTACACTTATATATGTTCCTGCTTTCTGCTTTTCTAGAATGCAAACTCCTTGTAAGTGGTGATTGTTTCATTCATTGTATTCATGTGCCTAAAACATAGAACAGCAGTATACAAAGCACTTAAGTGCTTTGTAAATGTTTGCTGATTGACTGTCTGATTCACATGATAGAAGTCTGATGCTTCCATGATAGCTTTGACAAATCTCTTTTGAAAGTTTTGAAGGAGACTTTATAGGGCATTAGAGAAAACTGTAGATCCAATAAGAGTCTCGTCATTAGTCCACAAGGGAATGTAGGCTGGGAAGAAGTTCCCACATATTTTATGCCAAATCATTTTTTAAAACCATATGAATTAATTTTGTACCCCTGCTGCTCCTCTCCCCTCTGTACTATAATTGCTACTTACTTTTTGTTTCATATTAATGTCTGGGGAATGAAATAAGATCAGAAGCCTAAAGGGATCCTAGAAGAGGAAGTCAACATAAGTTACAGCCCACTTCAGAATGATTTTGAACTAAAGGGTCAAATCAAAGAGTTTCTATTTATACTTTTGCCATGCCCAAAGAACCAGCTTAGGTATATTATCTCTGGATAATATAAAAGTTATTACAGACTGGTGGGGCTGAAAAATGGAAAATAAATCATAATATCCACCCCCCCCATTGTGGTACCAGAAACTTAGAGAATGTTTAGTTAATATTAATTAGTGGTTATCAGCAAAGATTTATCAAGGGTTAGTTGCTTATGAATGGAAGGACATACCCATTAGAAACAATGATCTGTTTGCACCAACTCTAGCTTCTCAGAGTTCACTAGGACTTCAGCATATGTTAAGAACCATAAGGGAAAAAAAAAGCCTTCCTAAATCGGTACATCAGAATATCTGTCAGACCTTATCAACTGTTTGTTTCATTCTGGAGGGGCTGGTCAGGCTGATGAGGGGTTGGCATTCAAGGGGTTCAGTGATTCTAGGGGAGGCAAAAACTTGAAAACTGAGGGAGTAGATGAAAGGGACACCAAGCCAGAAAGGGCTAAATGAGATGAGAAGAGTAGTTAAAATATGAATGATATGTCAACAGAAGCACCAGACTAGAAGTCAGCCAGAAGGAAATCAAACATGGGTTCAGTAAACAGGAAGCTAGGACTCTCAGGAAGAAAAAGATGGGCAAGTGTGTGAGATCATGACTATTGGGAGAGAGTTGGGTGATGTTGGCAGGGTGGATCTTAAAGGAGCTGTCTCCAAAGTGAGGACACTCTCCACACAGTTGTCTATAGATCAGAACAGATCAGATAATCAGATTTATAGTTAAAAGGAACTTTAATTTAGTCAGAGCAGCTAGGTGACTCAGTGGATAGAGAGGCCTAGAGATGGAAGGTCCTAGGTTCAAATTTGACCTCAAATACTTTCTAGTTGTATGACCCTAGACAAGTCACTTAACTCCAGTTGCCTAACCCTTACTGCTAGTCTCTACCTTGGAACTAAAACTTGGCATCTGTTTTAAGGCAGAAGGTAAAGGGTTTTGTTGTTGTTTTTAAAGCCTTTTAGGTCAATTCTTTCATTTTATGGATGAGGAAACTGAATCCTCATGAGGTTTTTGTGACTTGCTTCCAGTGACCAAGTTAGTAAGCTGTAGGGGCAGGATTTGAACCCCATCCTCTGGCTCTAGAGCCCCTTCTTCTTGCACTGTACTGTGTTACCTCCTGTAAGTCAGTATGTGGTGGATCTACCTTGGCTTCTGTCCAAGATGGTTGGTTGCCCAAATTACTCCTCTACAAGATATTTTCAGCTGTTAAGATGGTCAGTTGCATATCATGGACCCTGAAGCTAGCATTAAAGTGACAATGGTCTAGGAGAAAATGGGAAGAGGTGCAT
Organism: Monodelphis domestica; assembly: GCF_027887165.1. Classification (NCBI taxonomy): domain Eukaryota; kingdom Metazoa; phylum Chordata; class Mammalia; order Didelphimorphia; family Didelphidae; genus Monodelphis; species Monodelphis domestica. Next base: position 148,576,954 of record NC_077231.1, read on the forward strand.
ATTTAAATGTCCTGAAATTTTCCAGGGATTAATGTGCTAGCACCCCATAGAAGAAGTTAAAGATCTTGTCCATGTCTATTTTAGGAAACATTAGAGCCAAGAAAGAGCACAGGCAGTCCTAAACTTCCATTAGGTTTGATTTTAAACTACTTAACCCTTCCACATACCTCAACTTTGGACTTTTGTGGGAGGGACTTTTTGTACATTACATTGATATTAACATTGTTCCTCCTGCTTTGGACATTGGTAGAAAATGCTTTTCTAGGGAAGACTGTGAAATTTAAGTGGAAAGAATGCAGTTCTGGGAATCAAGAGATTTGAGTTTTAATTCTGGTAATGCTATTATCTAGCTATGTGAGCTCAGAAGGTCCGTTGTCCTCTCTTGGGTTTTTTCTTCATCTATGTACTAAGGGCCTTTGAAGAGATGATCCCCAAAGTCCCTCTGGCTCTAAAATCTATGAAAGACATCTTGACATTTGGGGATTTTGACATCCAGGGAGCTGGACTCTCCAGCACTTCTGTCTAACCCACCTGTATGTTATTTTGTCCCTTTGATAAGTTGATAGCTGCAGAAGTGTGGAAAGTACCACCAGCATTAGTAGGTACCTAATCATGACCTCCTTTTCTCCAGCAGGGTATCTCATCTGTATGCAGAACACTTGCTTATACATATTGCCTGGGAACAAAGTCCAATTGTTGAGAGCCCTGTGAAAGATGATAAACATAATGGTTTACAACATCTACCAGTATGAATAACGGTAGAGCAGGGGAGGTGAAAATGAATTCTAAGAATTAGAACAAAACAAAAATAAATGAAACCTCATAGAACATGGGGGCATATTGCACTGAATGCACCAATACTCAAATGTTAAAATATATAATGGTGAGTAATTATAGCTGCAATGTAAAAAATATTACCATCCCCTAAAATTTCTTTTTTCTCTTTTTATTCCCCCTATTAATGCAATTTCATCAGAATAAATTATAAGCTGAGTCATTTCTTCCAGTCTTGCAGCATGGAGATTAATATCACTACTTAGAAAATAGTCCCAAGGTCATAGATCCAGAGCAAGAGGGAATTTCAGAGACCATCTCATTTTTCAGATGTGGTAACTAAGATTATGACGTATCCAAGGTCACAAAGGTAATAAGTTCAGAGATGAGATATCTCCCCAATTGTAATTTCTAGAAGGCTATTGCTTCCCACTGAAAGAGAATGTCCAGCACCACAATTAACATTTCTTAGTTAATTCTTAATTCTCACAAAGAACTGAAATTTCTCTTTAGACTACATTACAATGAAATTCTCTCCATTGCCAATTTTTTCATTTCTAATTTCTGTTTCCCTCTTATTTTAATAGTTAGAGCTTTTTGTTCCTTATCATTTGGGGATTAAAAAAACCTTTTTGGGTATCTTGGTTATAAAATCTTCAGTCTAGATCTAGACCTTAGAAGTCATCAATTCAACACCCAATGGTAAACCTGGGTTTCAGGGAAGGACACTATCACATGGGCAGTAAAAAATAGGGGCAGGATTTAAACTAAGAGACTGGGATTCCACTTTCTTTGCACCTCATTGAGCTGCCTCCCATGATAAACTGGACCAGATATACATTTAGCTCTTTTAACTTTGTTTCCCCAACTGGCCTCCTTGTTCTCTTCATCATCATAGTGATGGACTATTTGATTTTGTCTGTTCTTACCTCCAAGTTCATATTAGAACTAGGGATCATGGAAAAATTGAGGCCCTGAAATATAAGTGGTTTGCCTAAAGTCTATTGGGTTATATAAGTGGCAGAGCTAGGATTTGAACTCATGCCTTCTTGCCCTTACACTTACATCCCTAGTTCTTGCTGCTACCTTTGCCACTACTCTGTCCTGACCGTTTTCCTGGCTTTGGAGTTATATTACCAGAAATACTGCATAGTCAAGTGGAAATTGCCTAATCTTCCCTCATTGGGGTTTAATTGAAAGGAATCCTCCTTCTGGAAAGGGTTTGGACTAAATGATCTGAGTTTTCTCCCATTTGTAAATATTGGCAGTTCTTAATCAGGGAGAATAAAAAAAAAGTTGTAATTAGGACTTTAAGATTCTAGGAGATAGCCAGGCAGTAGAGTGAACAGAGTGCTTGGTCTGGCATTATGAAGACCAGAGTTCAAATACAGTTTCAAATACTTAAAAGCTGTATGTTTCTGGGGAAGTCACTTGACCCTTTTTTGCCTCAGTTTGCTCAACTGTAAAATGGATATAATAACAGCACTAATTTCCCAGGGTTATTCTAAGTATCAAATGAAAAAAATCCTTGTAAAGTACTTAACACATCACCTGATTTTTAAATGCTTCCCCTGTCCACCCTTCTCCAATGATTTTATATGTCTTTTCCTTTTGAGTGTCCACTGATTGCCCTAGACTAAGTTCCCTGCTTCTTACATGGGCTACTAATGAATAATTATTTTTATGATTGAATTTAGCACTGTGTAATTCTAATTTTATTGTCCTCACCTCCTCCTTGACTTATTAGTATATCAGCATTCACTCCATACCCCCTTTCCCTCAAGAAATGTAGTGAAACATTGCTACTGAGGGGGAAAATAAAGGCAATACTTAGGCTCATCATTTTTCTTATTTTAGATTGCACAGAATAGTGATTCAAGCTTTTGAGGACATCACCTAAATATCTGAAATTAGATTATTCTCAGTCATGCCCATTAGTCTGATTTCCAAGTATTCTTTTTCCTCCCCTAATTGCAGGATTTAAAATATTTTAAAAATACAGCTATAGAGCTCATTTCAGTGGTAGCCCATAATGATCAGTAGCTATTTCATAAAAGTCCAGATTCTGGATCATTTATTTAAATTTATCATGCATGTACACAAAGTAAGCCTAAGGAGAGGGAGCAGAATCTATTATTCTTTAACTGAAGTAAAAAATCAAGGGTAGCATTTATGATCTCAAAAAAAGCAAAAGTAAAAATTGATCTCATTAAAAGAGATAAGGAAGGATATCACATCTTTATAAAAGGTACTATAGATAATCAAATGATATCAAAAGTAAACATATATGCAATAAATAGCATAGTATCCAAATTCCTAAAGGAGAAGTTATATGAATTACAGGAGGAAATAAAGAGTAAAACTAAATTCATCCTGCATTTATTACCCACCCAGTAAGTGGTAGGTGCTGGGAATAAAGCCTGCTCAATGTTCTTCCTGTTAGAATTTGCATGAGTATTGTATCAAATGCTTCATCAGTGATGTGACATTCACCGTGTCCTTCCCTGCCCTTTTTATACTTAGTTTTATATTTCTTAAAGAAGCATATCAATGTATTTGCTGGAGTTAATTACTTTTGAGGCATGAAGAGAATAGAAAAACTGTTTTTCAGTGGCTGGCACACAAACCATAAGAAACAGATGTAAACTTGCTTTGAATTCTGGTAGACTGATGTGTTTAGTTTAAAAAAAGTAAAGAAAAACCCATTCTAAATTGTCATTGGTGTTTAGACCCAGGAAAGTTGCCAGTGACTCCTTAGCTCTAAAATTTCAATGATGAATCTAGATGAGAGTTAAGACATATTGATTTGTTCCTGTAAGTAAAACAGTGAGGGGGATGGGAATAGGATTTTGTTTTGTCGCTTAGTTGTGAGACACTTGATTTGATGATAAAGAACATTTGTTCATTCAGACCCTTTGCTTAGAATGTTCCATATCAATGAACATGTCTAGGGGCAAAACATATATGTACACATGCATGATAAATGGGAAAAAATGAATGAATATTTATTGGTCATTTTGTTTCCTATTTGTAACTTTGGTCAATTTGGATGACTTCTGTCATATGTTTCATTAATCTTCCCTGACAAATGCATAAAATTGAGGGAACCACTGACCTTTGGGGAAACCCTTTCTGGGGAGAGAGGGAAAAGATTTAAGGCACAATGAAAGCATGAGACCTGAGCCAAGTCTGAGATTAGAATTTGCCTGCATTGCCAAATGAAGGAGTTGAGAGGGGAATGAGAGCTATGAACTCGGGAGGTCTGAGTGGAAATCCAGAGATCTACTGAAATTAGAATTAGTGAAAGGACTATCTTTTAGACTAGCAAAATGTGTTCTCTGCCCTTGTTCTGATGAACTGGCAGGGTCCCTTGATTTTGGGGCTTATCACCTATTCCCTGACTCCCCCACTTCTAGCTGTGTTGATAAAAAGGTTGGTTTGGACACTTACCACTTACTGACAAATTTGGGGAGGTATAAATGTATTAATGATTAGATCCTGGGATTGTAGATTTAGGGATGGAAGGAATCTCGGAGACTTAAATGATCTACACTCTCCTCATCTTACAAATGAAGAAATTGAATTTCAGAGAGGTTCTAATTTTCTTAAGGTCACACAGATAATAAGTGTCAGAATTAATATCTGAACTCAAGTCCTTAGACTCCAAACTCAGCACTCTTTCCATTGTACCATGACTTAAAGGATGGCAATCTCATTCTCATTTCCTGCTATCAGTTTCAGATAAAGGAACTGGGAGAAAGAATCCTGAATCTGGAGGCAAAAGACCTGGGTTCCAATTTTATTTCTGATATTTACTATTTGTATGACCTTAGACATATTACTTTTCTGCTCCTCAGTTTACTCGACTGTAAAATGATGGATTGGATTGGATTAGATTGTCTCTGAGGTCTGTGTCCACTGTAGATCTATAAGTCTGTGAAGATTGGTGGTTTTTAATCCTCGTGTTTAAAAGGGTAGTGGGTAGAAACTGGCTATCCCTGGCGTATAGAATGTGCCAAGAACAGAGAATTAGACTAAATTGGTTCTTGAGATTCTACTTGGCTTATTGGTGTGAAGGTGCTTCTGTTCATGTTTCTTCCCAGGTGATGCTCCTTAGGTGACTATATCCTGACAAAAGTAAAGAATAAAGGTGGATGATGCCTCTTCTAGTGGTACTCCCCAGGTGAAGCCCCTTTGGTTGATCTTAAGTGTGGCTTCAAAAAATGTTCAAGTAAAGCTGGTAAACTTTTTGCCTTCTTGGTTAAGGGTTACATTTTTCATTTTGTCTTAATTAGTAAGAGCTTTGTGGATTGGTAAAGATTTGGAGTATAGACTGGGAGTGGAGAAAATGCTAGTACTATATTGTGCCAGAAGAATGAACTGGATGCTTGAATGTGACATTTAGGAGGAAAAAAACACCAACCACAAACTTATCTCCATAGTCACACACTTATCCTAACTCCCTCCATAAAGGAGTGTTTCACACAGAAGTACCATTGCTCAAAGGAGACACTGGTAGAGAGCATGAATGGCTGACTATTGTGAATGGTGGTCAGAGAGTCACTCAAAGTGTACATCCTACTGATCTTCAGCACCTTATTTATGAAGCATGACATACTTTATCTTTTTTATGACTTAAATTTTTTTGATGATTTTTATGACTAACTTTTAAGAGTCAGAACTAAGTAGTTTTTTTTATCTTTATTTAAAAAAAAAAACCCCTTACCTTCTTTTTTAGAATTGATTCAAAGTATCAGTTCCAGGGCAGAAGAGTGGTAAGGACTAGGCAAAGAGGGTGAAGTGACTTGCCTGGGATGACATAACTAGAAAGTGTCTGAGACCAGATTTGAACCTAGAACCTCCTGTTGCTATACCTGGCTGTCTCTCCGCTGAGCCACTTAGCTGTAGCTATTTTTATTTTATTTTTTTAAAATTGAGTATATTTTGCAATTCCTTCAGGACCTTGGTCTGTATTTGGTGAAAGCCAAATGGTGCTAATGGCTTAATGCATTACACTTCAAAGTAATATGCAGTAGTTGCATTTTCGTAGGAGCTTTTGGGAATTGCTTTATATATCACAGATTAAAAGCTGAAAGTAGCCTTAAAGACTATCTGGATGTAACACTCTCATTTTATAGATAAGAGAACAGAAGCCCCAGGAGGCCACAACTTACCCAGAGTCACCTAGAAAGATTGCTTTGTGATAGGTGAAGGCTGAATGGTGTTAATGTTTTAATGACATTAGTGATTATAAATGCTGAGAATTTCAAGCACTGTAATTAGCCAATCAAAGTGGTATTTGGGAACAGAGGGCTCTTCAAACCATCCCACTCCAATGCTATGTAAGGACAGATCGGCGGTACAGTTGGATCTAGTTTTGCCCACCCCATTCTAGCTTGCAGGAGCATTCCTTCTGTGAATAACTGTTGCAAGAATCTCTGTGTTCCTTATCACGATCGTCTGTTTTGTGGGAAGAGAGACAGAGATGTGCTACAGTGCTAGCCATGTGTTTCTGAGCTTTAATGGAAAAGCTTCTCTATTAAGGATACAGCTTGTTCCAGAGATGCTGAGCAGCTCATCAGCTAAGCCACGAGGCCCCTGGATTCATCAGATGGACAAATTAGTTTATTCCCATGAGTTGAGATGGAAGCCATGTCTGTATGGTGATGGGAATTTAGAGTGGCTAGTGGGGCTTTCAGCCAGTTTAGCTGGTTTTGTGATTAGCAAGTAGCATTTGCCAGGGCCATAACATCCAGCATAACCAGCATAACCATAATCCTCTAAACTGTAATTTCCTTCAGGGCAGTGACCATCATATTTGACTTTTGTATTCTGGGTGCCTGACACAGGGAATGTTGCAAAATGATTCTTTTTTAGGAGAGCAAAGAGAGCAGGATGCTTCAGTCCCTCATTTACTATGCATAAAGTCTTAGAAGATAATCTCCTATTATTTCCCAAGACAACCAACCATAAGAAAGTCTTACCCTCCTTTTTTTTTGATAGAAATAATGCAATAATCATCACCTAACAATAACCTTCATAGCAATTTGTATGTGTACGAAGTGGGAAACTTTCTACAAAGACACTCAAAGCCCCACAAATGGCTAAACTCTTCATTTCTTTTAGCTCAGGCAGTGTTAACGTGACTGTGTTGGGAAGTAGAAAAGCTTATGAATTGCACTTGAAGATTAAGTTGGCTCTGTTAATCAGAAAATGAATCCTAATGAATTATGTGAGTGGTTTGAAAAAAGAAAGGGAAGAACCCATAAGGAGCAATAGGAAAGGTAAATTTGAAGCCCTCTTAGTTTATAGAGATAATGGCATCACAGATGTAGAATAAGGAGGGACCTTAGAAGCCACCGACATCATTCTTTTCATTTTACAGATGAGGAAACTGAGGCATATGGTCATTAAGTGGCTTGCCTGGGATCACATGGCTAATAAACATTTGAAGGCTGTGAGTTGGAAGAAGATGCTGATAGAGGTCATAAACATATCTGTCTGCACACATGCAGCATGTGTATATATATATATATATATATATATATATATATACACACACACTTCTGGGGAGAATAAGAACTGAAAGGAAAATAAGTTTCCTTTTAACATGCAGTCTCTGACAGACTGAAAATTATGGATTTGAAAAAGATTGCATTTAATTCAGTTCTGCTTTGAAAATTATGCCTTTGTGATTAGTGAGAATAATGGAATATTAGAACCAGGAAGGACCTAAGAGATCATCTAGGCTACCCTGTCCCACCCCTCATTCTTTTGCAGATGAGTAAACTGGGACCCAGAATTTATTTCCCCCTCTTTGGCAGCTGTTTGGTGCTGGAGCCTCCACTTGTGTCTGAGTCTTTTCATCCACACTTTTGGGTTCTTGTTCTAGGCTTTTTCAAAATTGCACAGAAACTCTAGAGATCTGAAGCTTCAATCAGTAAACATTTATTAAGCACTTACTATGTGCCTCAGACACTAGCTGCATAACCTTAAGCATGTCACTTCACCCAATTTGCTTCAGTTTCCCAATCTGTAAAATGAGCTGGAAAAGGAAATGGTAAAACACTCCAGGATCTTCACCGTGAAAATCCCAAATGGGGTCCATGAAGTTGGATGTGACTGAAAAATGACTGAACAGAATTGTTCATTGATCTAGAATTGTTTCCATTACTGAAAAACAGCAATGAGTCTAGACTTATTATGGAAATTCATAGAAAATAACTTCTTCTCCCCTCAAAGACCTTAAATAACAACAAAATATGCCATCCAAGTCAGAATTGTTTGGAATGTGGTATTGGTAGTTTTCAAAATATTTGGTCTCAAGACCCTATAGAAACTTAAAAATTATTAATGAGCTCCCTTCCTAAGAGCTTCTGTTTATACACATTATTTCTATTGATATTTATTATTTAAGTAATTTGAATTATTATGAAAAATAGTTTTGGACTTATAGACCCTCTGAAAGAGGCTTGGGGACTCCTCGAAGTTGATAGAGCCCATACTCTGAGAATCACTGAAATAGTTTGTCCACTCAGGATAATAATATTGATTTCTCAGGCTTCACTCCTTTAAAAAAAAAGTAAGAACAAGAACTTAATTTTATAATTATTTTTCAAATGTTTAGAGGATTTTAAATGCAGTTAGTAAGATCAGCATGAAACTGGTTCTGGTGACTTTGAATTTCATCCAGGAAAGGAAAATCCAGATGCCAAACCTGAGAGACATTAGAATTATTATCAAGGTAAAGTGAAGTAAAATACCATTTTCATCACTTGTGATATAACAGTGTGAACAGAGAAAAATAATCTCATGTTTTTTTGCATGATGGAAAATGGCCATTTTAAATTAAGAAGATGTGTTTTCATTTTAATGCAAAAAGTATGTAAATGAACTTAATTTAAAGAATCAGGTGTGAGTGCAGACATGATCTCTCTCTCTCTCACCCCATGCTGTTTGATTGAACAGAAAATGACAGATTTTAGTGAAGTTAGAGAAAAGGAGCTTTTTGCTTGTTTTCTCATATTGATAAAAATAATTTCACTGTGAAATGTGGTCATTTTTATTTCAGATAAAAATTCCTCAGAGGTGAGATTCTAAGATTTGATTCATCATATCCAAATGTAAATCTGTTTCCCTGTACAGAAAATGTAAACCTTTGTGGACTTTTTCACTAGATAATACAAGAGAAAGCAGCAGCTAAGTGGCACAGTAACATTTTCCTAGATGTATGACCCTAGACAAATGATTTAATCTCTGCCTCAGTTTCCTCAACTATAAAATGAAGATAATAAATAACACCTACCTCCCAGGGTTGTTGGGAGGATCAAATAAGAAAACACAGGTTTCCTTCCTTTATCTCGACTTTCCCCATCAAGATTTCAATCTTGGATCAATATAAGAAATGAAATGGCAGACAATACTTGAAGGCCAACAGTCAACACAGAAAAAGTTTAAAACTATATAGCTATGACCAAATACATAACCCAGATTTTACAACAAGGTACTGTAAACACTCTGTAAAAGAAAGAAGAAAAAAATCGAAGCTTATTCTCTAAATATTAGAGTATTAGAGAATACCTCTGGTATGAAGAGAATCAGCAAATTTTACTTGGATTTTCCAGATCTCCAGAAGCCTTGCCCCTAACTCCCCAGATATGGAAGGGATACTTATGATTTTAAAGCACTTAGTACAGTGCTTGGCATATATAGTAGGCACTATAGAAATGTTTGCTGTTGTTATTATTCTTTTGATATCTACTTTTCTGGAAAAAGGGTGTCTTTATACTACTGAGACATCTCAGCTGTCCATTCATTAAGTTCTCTTCCCTGCTTAAGTGATTTTTAAGTTTGGAATTTTCCCTTAGGGGCTACATAGCAGAACTTGATACAGATTTGCTTAGATTTCTAGGCTTTGATGAAATCCAGCTTGTATAGGATTTTTTTCTTGAGAATTATAAATGTCCTTAGTTTGTATACTGGAATGTTGGACAGAAACTACTGTGCTGCCAGGAAACTTTTTTGCCCCTTAAGGCTGCTTGCTGGCTTTCTTCTTTGGCTTTGGTCCATGGGCTAATGATCAATTAGGTTTGTTTCTCTGAAAGGCTTCAGGACTTGCAGGATCATAGAATTTGGAACTGAAAGGAATCTCAGAGTTCATTTAGTCTGAGGGTTTAGGTTTTATAGATGAAGAAGGTGAAGCCATTAAAAGTAAGTTGCTTAGGGTCATAGATTTAGATCTGGGAAGGTCCTTAAAGGTCAGCTGGTCTACTCTTTTTCACAAATGAGGAAATTGAGGACCACCAAGGTCACATAGGTAGTAAATAGCATCCAGCTTTGAACTTAGATCTTCTGTCTCCCTATCCAATGTCCATCAGACTGCCCTGTTTGACAATTAATGAGTACTGACCTTGCAGCAGTTAGGTGGTACAGTGGATAGAGCACTAAGCCTGGAGTTGAGAGGACCTCGGTTCAAATCTTGCTTCAAACACTTTCTAGCTGTGAGACCCTGAGAAAGTCATTTAATCTTGTTCTCCTAGCTCTTGCCCTTCTGTTTTAGAGTTGTTACCAAGATAGAAAGTAGTGGTTTAAAATTTTAAAAAGTGCTAACTCTGCTGAAGTGATGTCTAGCCAATACAAAGTAAAGAGAATTTGGTTATTATATAGTTAACTGAATTAGTGCAGAAACCTAGTTAATTGAGTTAAAAAATACCTTTGTAAGATTTTATGTAGACTGTCTTTCCTCATCCTATTGACCAAATAGCTAGGACACTCTCTATCAATTTGCATTGTAGCCCCCATTGTACATTAAAAGTGCCCTGGGAGCAAGAATTGAATTGATTTTCATCTTTGGGTCTTTAGCATCTAGCATTTTACCTTGTAAATGGCAGGCATTTAATACATGGTTGTTCAACTGAATGGCTGCTAGACACACTAAGTATCTCTTTAAAAGCAAGTGTTATTGCTTTCTTCTGAGCCCAGTTTATACATGGAGGACTCTGTAAATGGTCTTATCTGGGCAACTGAGAACCATCACAAGTCAGTATGTTTGGCTTTTAAGTGGCTGCATTAGGAGTATGGATTGAATGAATTTGCTGTCATGTTAACTATTTTCCCATTTATCCAGACAGAGCTGTAACCCCCCCCCCCATTCTGAAGTATGAAATAAACTTCTAAAACTCTGTGCAGGGATAGATCTTAGAGACCTTCCAGGTGACTCAGAGGCTCCTCCTGAGGAAAGGTGGAGTGGGGGAGGTAGCAAGGAAGGGAAGAAACAGATGGTAGCACCCCTGAGGTACTGTGAGCTCTGGGGAGGAAGCACGGATCATTTACTAGTTTCCTATTTCAACTAATTATTGGTGTTAAGCTCAGTAGTTTCTCTGCTGCCAAGGAACAGAAAACACTGCCCATGCCTCTTAATTTTGATGCCCTTAGACAAAGCCTTGCTCACCTTACCTTAGTTATTGCTCTTTGTCCAGGGCAAATTAACTTTAAAATAAAGACTTGAAGATAAGTGGAGCTAGGTTTAGCTACAATGAAGGCTTTTTTTTTTTGTTTTGTTCTTAAAGTCAGAATTTGGTTTTAGCATTCAGTCTTACAGAATTTATTGAGGACCTCCTATATACCAAGCACTTTGCTAAACCTTAGGGATACAAAAAAAAATGCCCTAAATCTTACAAATGAACCAAAAACCCCTCCCCCTAAATTTAGTCTTCATTCTGAAGGATTTTACAGTCTAATAGGGAGACGATGAAAATATCAATGTACAAAGAAAGTGTGTGTATATACATGTGTGTGTATATATAGTATATAAGGGGATATTAAGTAGAGGAGTCAGATAGCACAGGGTGGAGTTGGTTGGATCTGGGTTCAAATTTGGCCTCATATACTTCCTAGTTGTGTGACCCTGGGTAAATCTCTTAACCCCAATTGCCTACCCTTTGCCATTCTTCTGTCTCAGAATTGATATGAAGACAGAAGATAAGATTTTTAAAAAGAGGATATAAGTATACACACACACACACACACACACACACACACATATAATACTGGTCTTGGATTCAATATCAGGGCTTTTGAATCCAAGACCAGTATTCAGTCTCCTTTTTTATATTCTTTCTTACCTATGACACATGCTAGCAATTTGACCTTGGTCAAGTAATTTAACCTCTCTTTCCTTGGTTACTATCAAGACCATAAATTGCAGAGAGAGAGTGCTGAACCACATTGTGAGAGGCGTTCCTTACCAAGAATAATCTAACTCAGAGATGTCAGATATGTGGCTTGAATGCAGCATGTGGCCAACAACACTTCTAAGTACAACCAGAACCAGATTAAAATGTACTCAGGAAATACTTGACAAAATAAATGAAAAGAAAAGAAAACATAGAGATATCAGTATTTTACAAATAACTTGAACAGAGTAGAATTGCTGTCCTCTGTCATAGAAAACAATTATAATATGAAATGAATACTGCCTAATAAATTCTGGTAATAGTTTTATAATCAATCAATCAATAAGAATATATTGAATGCCTGCCTAATGGGCACTACACTGGACACAAAGGATATGAATACAAATATTTTCCTTTGAAATTTGTTTGTTATCTAACTTTGGGCCAATAGAGACTATCCAGAGTGAAGAATTAGAAGCATGGAAAATCTTGAAAACCAACAGCAAAAATATCACAAGAAATGACCAGAGATAATATGTGGGAGGACTCCAAAAGGTTGTTGCTTTCCTTTTGACAAGCCTGTACCAGGAGATGTAGATGTAAAATTGTTCTGAAGTTGGGAGGTTATCTGGATGAAAATCAGAATGGTTTTAACCATATTATGTACTATCTTGTCATAGTTATTCAGCTTTTGGAGGCAGGATGTCATCATGGAATTACCAAGTTAAGGAAGAAGTCAGGAATTTTGCATTGAAAAGGAAGCAGTTATGCACCAAATAGGATTCTTCTTATTCCTAAGCAGAAACTCAGTAATAGAGATCTCCTTATCTAATTTAAGACTATTTGGAATACAGTGATGTGAATTAATGAAATTGTACTTTATGAAACATATTTAAATAATAAATTTCATTTCCTTCCTACTTCTGAGATACAGGTCCTGATTAGTGTAAACGATGAATCCTTTGAAGTAGTTGCATGTATTCAAATTCTAACTATTTTAAGTTATAATGGTGTGAAATATGGCAATTCCATCCCAATGAAAATATGAAATACAAATTAATATAATAACTAACTGTGTGACCCCAGGCAAGTCATTTATGCTCTTAGGGCTCCAGGTACCTCTTGCAGACTATGTTATCAAGGAAGTATCGACCTGTGTCGGTATAGGGATAGGGATTTTCCTCACTGAGAATTCCCTATATCAGAGAAATCTCAATTCTAGCCCATGCTCTACCTAAGCATATGCAGAAAATTTAGTGTTGCCAATTTGAGGCTATATCTGACTCTTTTTAATGAGTAAAAATAATAATTAATTGATATTTTAATTATATATATAATTTTAATTATATATTTTAATATATAATTTAATTCTATTTTAAATATATTATATTAATTATAATATATATTAATTACATAATAATATATATTATATAATCATTCAACAATATAATGCTGAATGACTTGAAGAGTTTTCATAAATAATTAAGCCTACTTTCTTCCATCCACTCAGCATCTTTGAAGATTCTGCTTCATTGTAGCTAGGTAGTGAGATGTAGGAGGGGGTGGGTTCAGCAAGGACTAGCTCCTCTGGCATGAGGGCTTCCAAGTCCTTATCAGGGCTGCTCATTCATCTTTGGTGCCCACCAAAGCTCTTGCTTGTGGCTCCAAGAAACTGAAGAATGTGCAGTGGTCACACCTTGCTAAAACTGTATTGGCAGACAAGCGTAAGCTGAACCCTGTTGAGGTACATGCGAAAACTTCCCCTGGTAGGAATGGGTGGATGAGAACCAGTTGATGGAATAGCCATGAAGGTGGCTGAAGCTGGCATTGTGGTGTGCTTAGAGCTTGTCAGACATAGAAGATGCCAGGATCTCCTGACTTTTGCTTTGCTACTGGACTTTGGTGACTCTGGAAAAGAGAATGATGTTGATTACTGTGAAACTCTGCCTCACTTAAATCCAAATCACAGGCAAGTTTGGCTTGGCTTCTCTCTTTGTATTAATTCTAAGACAGAAGAGTGGCTAGGGCTAAGCAGTCAGGTTTAAGTGACTTACCCAGGGTCACACATCACAGAAGTGTCTGAGACCATATTTGAACCCAGATCCTCCAGATTCCAGGCCTAGCACTTTGTCCACTGCATGACCTAGCTGTCCCAATGAACAACATTGTTCATCTGTGATGTTCATCTTTGAAAATTTAACTCTATTGTAGCTAGGTGGTGCAGTGGTTAGAGTGCTTTCTTTGGATCCTAAAAGACTTAAGATCAAATCTTGCCTGAGATGCTTACCAGCTATGTGACCCTGGATGTCACTTAACTTTTGCCGAACTCAGTTTTGCCAATTGTAAAATGGGACTGTGGGACAAATAATAACGTATATCTCCCAGAATTATAAGAAATGATATGTTTGTAAAGCACTTTGCAAACCTTAAGTACTAGCTATTATCATCTCCTTTAAATGGTCTTCAATGCCATCAATTAGTATGGATTGTTTTTCTAAACCAAGGACTTCAAATGACATCTTCTACTTTCTCTCCCTTCTTCTCCCTTCTTCTCCCTCTCCCTGTCTCCTTCCCTCCTCCTGCTCCTCTCTCTCTCTCTCTCTCTCTCTCTCTCTCTCTCTCTCTCTCTCTCTCTCTCTCTCTCTCTCACATAGATAGTTCTACTTTGCATTTTAGTTATGCATATATGTCATGTCCACCCCATACTAGACTGTATGGTTTACGAGGTCATGTCTTCTGTCTTAGTTGTCTTTCTGTCTTCTGTAGTACTTAACATAGAATTCTATTTGGAGTAGGACCTTAGTAGATATTCATTGTATTGAATTTACTTTATGCTATTTATTTACATTCTAAACTTCTATTTTACAAAAAGTATCCTTCAGTCCAATCTATCTAAATGATCAAAAATTATGAAATAGTGCTGTGATATACTGATTTTATTAAAAAATCCTGTTAACCTAAAAAAAGTTAAGCATATCCTTAAAAATCCTGATTTATGTAAGACCTCCTAATTTATAATCAGGCAGTTGTTGAGATATTTGGAGAATTCCACTCATTAGTTCTATATCCAATCTCTGTCTCCCCACTCCAATCAGGTATTAAAACATATTCTATATCTTTACTTTTACAGTGGAATTGATGATTTTTGTAGCATGGAGGCTAGAAAATACCCATATAAGGGCCAAATAACATCTGCTCTCTATTGAAAACTCAGCTTTTCATTATACCCAATCATCCTTAACATGTTTCATTCTTTGACATTTGGAATTACTACTTACTTAGTAAAAAAAGGCCATTTTAATTGATAGTAAAAGGGCACCTTGATGGTGTAGAGGATTGAGTGCCATACCTATAGTCAGGAAGACTCATCTTCCCAAGCTCTAATTGGGTCTCAGATACTTATTAGTTTTGTGATCCTGAGCAAGTCATTTAATCCTTTTGGCGGTTGGTTTCCTTATCTGTAAAATGAGCTGGAGAAAGAGAATGGCAAATACTTGGTATCTTTGCCAAGAAAACCCCAAATGGGGTCATGAAGAATTATCTATGACTGAAAAATGATAACTGAACAAAACATCTGGGCCTGGTGACACCCCTTTAACAACAGGGATGTTATTAAGTTGTACTTGGTACAGAAAATGAAGTTAATAAAGCAATAAAATTAAATTGTATGTTGAATTTTCTTTTTAAAAATCATGGGAGAATGAACCATCCAATAATAGCCTTTTATGGAGTAAAAGACTAAATAACTTCAGTTCTCTCGGTCTAGTTTTATTTAGTGTGAGAAGGTCTTAGTTTTACCAAGAGCCCCAGTCAGCTTTTACATCTTTTCCTCTATGATGGCCAAAGAAAAAGGAGCTTAGAGCCACACTGGCTGCCACATTTCTCTTTTCATCCTATGATTATTTTTCTCTAGGTAAATGCCATTTATTTCCAACTAGATACCTCTCCATTTATACCTGTGTGTATTTGTTTTTGAGGGAATTACACAAATTTGACATGTTTTCTGATCAATACTTTATTATAAAAATAGTGATATCTCTTAGTAACAATTAACTCCCAAGCATGATTAAATACAAATCAAAACATCTTCCTCTGGGATAATGACAGTTAAAAAACTCAGTGTTATTTTATTTTCATTTCTATACATTCAGTTCTTCTCCCTTCTCCTCCTCCTGGGAAGGTAAGAACAAAACCCATTACAAATATCTATAGTCATGCAAAACAAATCTCTTGGGTTAGCATTGTCCAAAAAATCCTTAAAAGGAATGAACAAGAAAAAGAAGAAAGGATGCTTAAATCTGTAGACTGAGTTCATTGGTTCTTTATCTGAAGGTAGATACTATGTTTTATCAAAAGTCCTTTGGAATTGTTGTGGGTCATAGTGTTGATTGGAGTTAGTCTTTCAGAGTTGATTATCTTGACAATATTGTGGTCACTGTGTTAATTATTCTCCTGGTTCTGCTCATTTCACTTTGTATCCATCCATTTCTTTCTAAGTTTTTATGAAAACACTCCCCTTCATAATTTCTTATGACAGTGGAATTTCATTAAATTCATATACTATGACTTGTTCAGCCATCCCCTCAATTGATTGAAATCTCCTCAGTTTCCTATTTTTTGCCACCACAATACAAGTTTTGATCCTTTTGTGATGGGTGGAGTGGGAATATAGACCTGATAGTAGTATTGCTATATCAAAGGGTTTGAAGAATTTAATATCTTTTGGGGCATAGTTCCAAACAGTTCAACAGTATACCTGTTCTTTCACATCCCTTCCAACATCTGTAATTTTTCATTTTTGTCATCTTTTCAAATTTCATGGCTATAAGAGTAGTATTTTCATTTGCATTTCTCTGATTGCTGAGTCAGAACATTTTCCATACAGCTATTGAGAACGTGGATTTCTTCCCCTGAAAAGTGTCTATTCACATCCCTTGACAATTTTTCAATTGGGGAATGGCTCTTATTATTGTAAATTTGATTCAGTTGCCTGTACGTTTGAATGAGAGAGAATGACATTTTGAATGACATTCTCAA
Source organism: Monodelphis domestica (assembly GCF_027887165.1). Classification (NCBI taxonomy): domain Eukaryota; kingdom Metazoa; phylum Chordata; class Mammalia; order Didelphimorphia; family Didelphidae; genus Monodelphis; species Monodelphis domestica. Next base: position 148,593,939 of record NC_077231.1, read on the forward strand.
ACAACTCTCATTAAAATCTGAAAGCCATAAACAACAGGACATGACTCGTTCTGAGTAACTTCCAGCCTCAGACTTTGTTTCATTCTGACTACTTTTTCCTTTTTAGGTCATTAGCTTTTTAAAGAAATTTTCTTTTTATGAATGATATTGGTTTCCCTCTCCTCCATTATTAGTTATCATTAGCATTATCTGTCCTTAAATATGTGGAGTGAGCATAGCAATAAATTGCATCACTTTAGTATAACTAACCCCCTTTGCAATTCTTTTTACTGGGTGGTCAGTGGTGTTATACTTGAATATAAATAGATCTTTTCAATGTCCTATGGACTTAGAAAATCACAAAATAACACCATTTGTGTTGTTTAATATTTTTATTTATTTTGTTAAACATTCCCCGGTTACCTTTTAACCGGTCTGGGTGGCATATGGGAATTTTGTGGTGGCCTCCAGGTTGACAGCTCTGTTTTGTATCAGAGTGGAAAACTAATGTCCACTCAAGCTTTTAAAAACACTGTCCTACGCACTAGAGCTTTAAAGACAAAACCAAAACATTTCTGGCCCAGAGGGAGCTCTATTGGCAGGAAACAAGATGCACACAAAAAAGAAAACTAGATGTAAACTATATATAAACTAGGAAGTAGATAGTAATTTTTGTACTAGTAAATGCAGAATCAGGATAGTCTTCTCCTAAGAAGGAGCACTTGAGATGAGCTTTGAAGAAGTTTGGGAATCTGAAGCAGAAGTGAGGAGAGAGAACATTCTTGGCATGGGGGACAGTTTGTGCAAGGCAGAAAGACAAGAGTGATGCAGCAGGGAGACCAGTTAGCCTGAATGAAGAGTGTGAAGGAGAGTAATGTTCAGTAAATCAGAAGAAGTAGCCTGGAGTTCAACTGGAAATTAGGACAATGATCATGATGATGATCATAACTAGTTTGAAGGTTTGCAAAGCATTTTATTAAGTGAGTCAGAACATTTTTCATAGGACTATTGATAGCATGGATTTCTTCCTCTGAAAAGTGCCTGTTCATATCCCTTGACCATCAGTTGGGGAATGGCTCTTTTTTGGTGTCTTAGTAACTACATAAAGATAAATACTCTTATCCTCATTTTGTAGATGAGGAAACTTAGGTAGACAGGTTAGGTAACTTGCCCACAATCACAATACTTGGTGTTTTCCCCAAACCATTCCAGGGAATCTAAATTGACAATGACAATTTGTGCCAATACATTTTTTTAAAATCAAGTCTTCCTATCTCTCCTAGTCTGTAAGTGTAGGAGTACTCACAATCCCACTCTTATTGGCAAGATGGCTTTGACCCACTCCATTCTTACCTGGATCAGTGTGTCACTCAGGTTCCCAGAGGCACACCATATTAATGCTGAACTTAGTACAGATATCTAATCAGCTAGGCCAGCTGCAGTCTCCCTAAATTCTTGGCTTTCATTAAGGAGAATTTCATTTTTCTCAAGGTGGAAACTAGAAAGGGGAAATGTATTTTTTTTGTCCTCAATTAGCTTTTGTTTTATTATTTAAATTTTAAAAATTTTCCATGGTTACATGATTCTTGGTGTCTCCCTCCCTTCTTCCCTTCCCCACTCCCAGAGCTGAAAAGCAATTTCACTGGATTTTATAAATATATAATTACTCAAAACCCATTTCCATATTGTTCATTTTCATAATAATCTTTTAAAACCAAAACCCGAAATCATATACCCATATAAACAAATGATAAACCATATATTTTCTTCTGGATTTCTACTCCAACAATTCTTTCTCTAGCTATGGATAACCTTTTTTCCCATAAGTCCCTTAGCATTGTCCTGGATCATTGGATTGCTTTGAGTAGGAAAGTCAATCACATTTGATCATCCCACAATGTTTCTGTTACTGTGTATAATGTTCTTCTGGTTCTACTTAATTCACTCTGCTTCAGTTCATAGAAGCCCTTCCAGGTCTTATAGAAATAAAGCAGTTCGTCATTACTTGTAGCACAATAGTATTCCATCACTATCACATACCACAATTTGTTCAGCTATTCCACAATCAGGGGGCACCCCCCCATTTTCCAACTTTTTGCCACCACAAAAAGTACAGCTATAAATTATTGTAAAAATAAATACTTTCCCATTTTTTATCTCTTTGGGGTACAAGCCTAGTAGTGTTATTGCTGGATCAAAGGGCATGCATTCTTTTTTAAAGCCCTTTGGGCATAAATCCAAATTTGTTGGGAAAAGGGATTTTTAAACCTGATTCTGTCAAATAAGAAAAACCAGGTTGCTGAAGTAGAAATAATAGAAACCTTGGGGGAAAGTGACCAACTCATTTTAGAATTTGTGAGAGAAGAGAGGAAATTTAGGCATAAATAGATATGTACCTTAGTTTTGGGAGAGTAAACTTCAAAGGCATAGCTAGCATCTGAAGACCTGAATTCCTACAAAGGGGTCAGTCTTGGAGAGATGGAATGTTTAGAATGAAAATTTCCAAATTTGTAAAGAAACAATTCCACCAAAGATGAAAAAGAAGTAAATGTGGATTCTGTACAAAGAACTACTTGCTAAACTTGGAATAAAAAAAGAAAAGATGTAGGGACAACTAGGTAGCTCAGTGGATAGAATGTCAGGCCTGGAGATGGGAGGTTCTGGGTTCCAATGTGGTCTCAGATACTTCCTAGCTATGTGACCCTGGGCAAGTCACTTAACCCCAGTTGTTTAGCCCTTAGTGCTCTTCTGTCTTGGAAGAAGGCAAGGGTTATTTAAATAATAGTAAAATAATAATGAACAAAAAGATGTATAGAAAATAAAAACAAAGAAGATAACAGATGATAAGTTTGATTGTTTGGGAATATTATTGAGGAAGTCTCCCATGCTCCAGCTCCCTAAATCATTCTGTGATTGCTCCAAAAGACATTTAAAAGGAAGTATGAAATGAGTGAATCAGGAGACTCTCCTTGTTTGGGTTAATACTAAACTGTTGCTTGAAGACAGAGAGAATGGTGATGTTTATTAGCACCAGCCTTCAAATAAGGGAAGGATGGTGAAGTGAATTAGAAAGAATGGCTAGATCACTAGATTTGGAGTCACCAGAACCTAAATTTGAGTCCTGCCTCAAACACTCCTTAGCTGCATGATCCTAATCAAACCACTTATTCATCCTGGCCTCAAATTCCTCATCAGTAAAATGAGAGGATTGCACTTGATTGTCTATAAAGTCCTTTCCTCACCTAAAAATATTTTCCCATATTCTGTGGCTGGGAGGACAATGACTAGTTCTCTGTAATATTAGTCATGACATTTGACCTTTTGAGCTTTGTTCATTTTTCCATTTGAACATCTCCATTTCTGTTTGATTTAGGCACGTCTTCCTAATTAGAGCAATTGACCCTGCGCGTGTCACTTAACGCCCTTTGCCTCAGTTTCCTCAACTGTAAAATGATACAGAGAAGAAAATGGCAAACCAGTCCAGTATCTTTGCCAAGAGAACTCCAACAAAGTCATGAAGAGTAGAACATGACTGAACAACAACAAATCCCTATCAAGGGCATCATTGCTCAGGTGTCAGAGTGATTATTTCAAAGTACAGGGCAGATTGTGTCCCCTTCCCCATTCAATAAACTCTAGTGAATTCCTATAATTTCCCTGATCAAAAATAAAGAGCTCCAGCATCAAAAAGCCATTATAATCTGTCCCATGCTCAACCTTTCAGGTCTTCTAGTACTTCACTCCCCTCTAGGTACTCTATAAGCCACATAAACAGGATGATCCTTCTCCTAATTTTGTGTCTTTACACTGGTGGTTACACATTGCTATCATGCTTCCCCTCTTTACTCCCTCCTCTTCATTTCTCAAGATTCCTTCAAGACTTAAAATCCTACCTTCTAACAAGAGTCTTTCCCCACAACCTCTTGCTTTGGGTGCCTTTTCTTCTGTGAATGTTGTTCAGTTATGTCCAACTCTTCATGACCCCATAGACCATAATGCACCAATACCGTCTAAGAGGTTTTCTTGGCAAAGATACTGGTGGGTTACCATTTTCTTCTCTAGTGGATTAAGGTAAAGAGTGGATAAATGCTTGTTCAGGGTCATACAGCTAGGTTATTGGGCTGGATTTGAACTTGTTTCTTCTTGACTCCAGATCCAGTACTCCATCTGCCAAGCCACTTAGTGTATTTCTTCTGGGAATACATTCTATGGAATTTGTATCTATATTGCATAAGCCAAGGTTGGCTAGTTTGTTTTCACACTGTCTTCCTCACCAGAATGGGAGCTCTTTGAGGGCAAGGATTGCTTTCTGTCTTTCTTTTTATCTCCAACACATTGTATGATGCCTGACCCATTGCAGGTGTTTAAATGAACGCTTGCCTGAAAGACCAATTTAAAAGAAGTGTTCTACCTGTGCTAACCAATTAATTAACTATTATCAGTACTAAGAATTACACAAACTTACAATGTCATTATAGTCTCACATTTCTCAGAGAATTGACAATTTTAATGTTTTCTGTGATTGCACTCCTGAATTAGCTAATATCTTTTTTTTTAATAGTTTCTTAGTAACAACTCTGAGGCAGGAAGCAAGGATTAGGCAAATAGGATTAAGTGACTTGCCCAGGGTCTCACAGAGAGTAATTTAGGATGAAAAGTAACAGTGAAAATTTTTGTTAGGATTATTATTACTTCCTAAAATCTGAATGTAGGATTAAAAAAATTGTAAAAAATGAGTATTTTCTATATCTTTCTCATGTTTCTAAGCCCATTTTCTCTGTTTTGCTTTTCTTCACAGTGGTGCATTTTCTGAAGTGGTTTTAGCTGAAGAGAAAGCAACTGGAAAACTTTTTGCAGTGAAATGTATCCCGAAGAAGGCACTAAAAGGCAAAGAAAGCAGCATAGAGAATGAAATTGCTGTTCTGAGAAAGTAAGTGCTGTCAAATCTCATCACTTTCATCCCTTTGGATTGTTGGTCTCATCTAAGTGAATTTTGGGAGGGAGAACATCTGTGTAGGGGTAAGGATGAGCTATGGAACTCACTCAAAACAAACTCACAGAACTCAAAGAAGCAAAAATTGAGGCAAGATGTATTTTATAATGGAATCATGGTGGTAGAAACAGGAAGCAACCACTAAGTTTCTCTACTCTGCCTGAGCATTGATTTCTTGGCCTTTTTACAGATACTTAACGTTTTTCTTCCTTATTAGCATGATAATTTCTGATCTCCAACATAAAACAGAACTCTAGTTTTCCAAGGCTTATTACATGCATTTGAGGTTACTTTTAATCAATTCATGTCCCCATAAAGCAGGAATTCTTAACATCCACATTTCTGTGGAACCATTTGAGAGAGGGTGGGTGTCCATGAAATAAAACAATAACTGTATCTTTATTTCTACTAACCTTTGGCTTCCTTTATAATCCTGTCTTTTGTGATTTAAAAATATTATTCTGGAAAAAGTCCATAATCCTTGACAGATTCCCAAAGGAACTCTTCATAAAAAAGGATAAGAACCTCTGGCCTAAAGCCTACCTATGTCCAGTGGAAGTCTGACACAACAATGAGTCCTTTTGACTACTATTGTTTTCCCTTTCTCACTGTCCCCTCCTCATCTCCCAATAAATGCAGGTTTTGACAAAGATTGGAGACAAATATATATATATATGTATATATACACACACTATCATTTTTGGAGAAAGATGCTATAGAAATGCAAATATGTTTCTATTTGTGAAAGACAGCAGGAATAACAATAAAAAGTTATTAGGTTTTCAGGAAAACAAGAAAGACAATGACTGCATGTAAATGAGGAATACCTTTCTACTCTTCCAAAACCAAAATAATTTATATTAATGTCATTATAATGACCAGCATGACCCTGAAGAAGAGATGAAAAAACGTGCTTCCTTTGTTGAGGTGGGAGACCATGGTGTAGAAAATTATAAAAATTATATATAGGCTCATATTTGTTTGATATATTAATTAGTTTTGCTGAACTGCCTTTTCCCTATTTGTCATCAGGGGTGGCTCTTCGGATAAGGGGAGGTGGGATGGATATAAACAGAAATGAAGGGGATATGAAAACAAAAAAAGATTACTAAAAAGTAAAATACAAATAAAATTGCTGGGTTTGGAGGTCCATTCCTAGAGAGAACTGGTCAACTACTAAGAGAAGCAAACAGAATAAATGATTTAGCTCCCCAGAATACACTGAGACCTCCTTACATTCATTATGGATGAGCATGTTTTTTTTTTAAACTTTTTTTTTTGTTTTTTGAAGCTTAACAGCAGCTTTTGAATCACACTCAGCTGCCATAAGTACCAAGATTGTACAGTTTATTAATCACGACTGTATAACATGTTCTGACCTTTATTGACTCAAAGAATAAACATATGGTATGTCAGTTCCACATTAGAGAACAAATTGCTCATAGGGCTTTTTTTTGTTGTTGTTTGGTTTCTAGGCTGTCTGAGTTCCCTACCAAAGACCCATGGAAGACTAAATTAAATAACTGTTTAGAAGAGAATTTGGTCAAAACAAACAGTTCTAAGTATATTATACTCAAATTGGAAGATGATACTTTAATGAAACATTTAAATGACTCATTTCCCAGTTCCAGGAGCTGGAAAAACCACATAAGTGACATTAACTTAGCCTTGTGGCACATATTTGGGCTTGGCCATTGCTGTAAGCAATGTTGGGGAGAGGGCTGCTCCTGAGTATTCTACATCATCTTAGAGTATTTAGAGGGCTGATATCACCAAAAACAACTGCCCTAGATTAGGAGCCTGTTGGGTTTTCTGCTAATTAAATATGTCAACTAAATGTTCGCTTGAGTCAGTAACTGATTTTGGGACCAAATGAAGTAAACGAATCTCCATTCTTCTTGTACTCTAGTTGGTAGTTATTTGGTATCCACCCAAATGTGGCCTTAAGAGGTCAGCATTGGTTTGTGTCATTGAAATTCTTCTTTGATTAGGTTCCCCACTCTTGGTTTCATTAGTAATGAAAAATGCCAGAGAAGAGGAGAGATGTGACTTTGGTAGGTTTCATTTGACAGTACCATGTTAAGTAGTGAGAAGCCTGAAGCTTTTTCTTAACTAATACATTTTCTTTTATCATAGCAAACAGAAACATACATAAAATGACCTTAAAACAAAATAAGTCCCCTAAAAAAGAGGTAAACAAAAAGCACAAATTATCATGACAGATTCATGCTACTATATCTTTTTTGTAGTCTATTTTTTAATTTGTTTTCTTCACTGTGGGAGTTAATGTCTTACCACATTTCTTGGATTTTTTCCATTATTTTTCATTATTTAAGGTGCAATAAAATTACATTGCATTCAAATGCTAAAGTTTATTTTTCCATTCCCAATTGTTGGTCATGTAGTTTGTTTCCAGCTTCTTTTTCCCTTCACAAACAATACTGCTGTGAATAAACTTGTACAGATAACAGTGTATAATTATTTATGTATAGATAACTATTCTCCCACAGTCCTGCCAGCATTGACTTTTCCCATCTAACCATTTTTGCCAAATTAATAGGTGAAAGGTGATGCCTCAGAATTATTTTAATTTATATTTCTCTAATTAAGAATAATTTTGAATACTTTTTCATAGTTGTAGATACTTTCCTCTTTGAGAAACTGCCTATTCCTATCCTTTGTTCTTAGGAAATAATTTTTAATTTTAGAGATTTGTTCATTCCTATTAGATTTCAGATTTCATACTTTTAACATAGATGTTGAATTTTTTTCACTGTCCATTTTTCCTTCTTATTGTCTGCATTGCCTTTATTTATGCAAAGTATTGTATGTATTCAAGGAAGTCTATTTTGTCTTTTATAATAGCCTCTGCCTCAACTAGTTAAGAATTCCACACACCCCCATCAATAGTTGTGAAAGATAGTTTTCCATTTTCCTTTAAATTGTTATGATGTGGTTCTTTATATTTCTACTGCTCATCCCTTTGGGAAATAATAATTTTATTATTTTCTAATTCTACAACTTATTTCATTGATATGTTGATTGGGATAGAATGAAATTTGTGAATTTATTTTATATCCTACTACTTTTTTAAAGTATTATTTTAGTGATTTTCCCCCTAAAGCACTAGTGTATTTTAATGGATTACCCTTGTATCTAGTTATATTTGCCTTTTCTTTGCCAATACTTATTTAATTTCTATTTCTTTTCATAATGTTATAGTGTTTCTAGAATTATGTCAAGTAACAAATGATAGAAATCATCCTTATTTCCCTATAGTCTGGTTGAATGGAGAAAAAGTGCTAGATTTGGATACAAAGAACTTAAATTCAAATCTTTTGTCAATATCTTTGTGGCCTATGGCAACCAGGCTCTAACTCTAAAGGAAGTGTTCTATTCTACTCTTTACTGACTTCATTGTTTTGTTATTTAAAATTGAGAGCTATTTTTAGTGCTAATCTGTGAATTTTCAATACTTCTGGGAATTGTGCTCTATGATTTTTTTTTAATAAGATATCCAGATTTTGGTTTAAATTTTTTTTTTCTGAGAATGCAGTAATTCTTATCTCATCTTGCTAAGTGTGATCTTCCAACTGTGTTACCTTCAATGTTAGGGATTTCAGTTCTTTCAGTTATATTGTTTGTACATTTAATTTTGTTATTCTGCCACTTCTGTAATTTTGTCTTTCATTATTCTTATTGTGTTCCTCATGTAATTCACTTATTTATTAAGCTTTTCAATGGTCTATTTAAGGCTTGTTCACCTTTTTTATTTCTGTTCTGTTTCTTGCTGTCTAGTTTCACTGTTTTTTTCCTTTTACAGACTTTTGAAACTTCATTTTCTCATAATATTTCTTCATTATATTGTTGTTTTTTCCTTTTGTAAATTGCTTTTTTCATTTTCCCCTTCAATGTAAAGATGGTTTCCTCATTATTTTGGTGTTCTTTTATTTATTCTCTTTGTTTCTATTCTTAGGGGAACCGACTTTGCTTCTGACCATTCATTTCGCCCTCATTAGAATTTCCTTGACTATTTTAAAAGGGATGGATAGCAAAGAAATGACTTTAAGGGAGAAATAAAAAAACATTTTATGTATCAAATTTTTGCCCCACTCAAATTTTTTTTATATGAGTCAAGAGGCATATAATATATAGGACAGAAGGCATTATAGTAACAATGTCTACTCTAGTTAGGTTAGGCTAGTTTTTCATTAAAAAAAAACAACATTGAATTTGGGGACCATTGGGTAGCTCAGTAGACTGCGAGTCAGGCCCTGAGACAGGAGGTCCTAGGTTGAAATCTGACCTCAGACACTTCCTAGCTGTGTGACCCTGGGCAAGTCACTTAATCCCCATTGCCTAGCCTTTTCTGCTCTCTCCCTTGGAACCAAGACACAATAATGATTCTAAGGCAGAAGGTAAGGGTTTAAAATTTTTTTTCAAATTACTGAAATTGTCCTCAAAGATGTAACTGGTCCATGCTTGAACCATTTGCATAATTTCCTAGTAACCAGAATATAAAAGTTCTCAGGAGCTCTCCTTTCCAGCTTGATTTCTTCATACTATCGTATTCATACATACCAAATTCAGTCAGGGAAGCTGTGGCCAATTGAAGTGATGCTGTATCCTTGCTTCATATGCTTTCCCATACTATTGCTAAGCAAACCTCTTTTTGTTAATGGCTAGAATGTTTCCATGTTTTTGTTTTTGTTCTAATACCGAACATGAATCATTAGATTGATATGAATCAGACCCAGCTTAGACTTTAACTTGTATGCTTCTTTTGCATTTCAGTAAAACCAGGTTATAATGTCTTTTTTTGGGTACTTTTTGTAACTAAACATCCTTAGGATTTAATTTATTTAGATCTAGCATAGATTTGTCATACTCGGAACACTGTTTTTTTTTTTAAGCAAATAGTGTTATAATGAAGTTCCAGTCAATTTCTCATCCAATTATAGCTATTTGAATGGTTGCCCATCCTCCTACATTGCTGAAATGTGAGAGATTTACTTGTTTCACTGTGAATAATGTATTCTACTTCAGTGTTGCTAATTCAACCTTAGGATGTCTTTGTACTTGCTCTGAAAATAGTCCCCAAATGAATTTTCTATTGGTTAAGTAGATATTAGAACATGGAAAGGGAGGAAAATAGTGATACGTATTGTGGGCTGTTGCTATGCAGCAGATATCCAGGAGTCTGACTTTTGCATTCCATGAGCTCAGTCTATATATGATTAAGTATTCATTCTGCTGGTTGGTTCTCACAGTCCTTTGACCTAGGCACTCCCCATTCTGTGAACTACAGTAATATCAGTGTTAGATCCCTTGGGGTAGCTTCTGAAGCTCATAACTGGTTATGTTATTTACTTAAAATTAGATTTGTCTAGTACTTCTAAGATAATCCATAAAGTCATTTTTAGCAAATTAAAAGGGAAAAATGAAGCATCACAGGCAGGAGGAGAAGACAGACAGAATCACAGAGCTGGAAGGATTCTTAGAAGATCACTTATTTTAAAACTTCCTCACTTTACTAACGGGGATACATGCTTGAGGAAGAGACTGAGGTCTAGAGTGTTTAAAAGGGGAAGCCCAAGACTTATTAAGTCACATCTCTTCACCATTCAGTCTCAGATCTGAATCTCTATAAATCTTTATTCTTCTAAAAAAATAGTTAGTTTGCACTCTGACTTTGGTACTGTTGACAGTTAAAGTGAAATGATCAGGGGCAGAGTCAAGATGACCACTTAGAAGCAGCAAAAGTCCAGACCTCTGTGAAAACCCTTCTACACCAATCAAAAACAAAGTGCTTCAAGGGAACAGAAAACCAAATCTAACAACAGGACACAGCCTAGGGGACCCTCCTATTCTGTTCAACTTAAAAGGTACACAGAAAAGGCTGAATTCTTGGGTTTAAGGAAAAGGAAGAAGGAATATCCCAGGACCCCTTTCCCACCTACTGTGCTGAGTCTCTAGTGGGTCACTGGAATCTCAGGTCAAGGGCTGCAGCCTACAGGGAATGCCTTGCTGCCACAGCTGTGCCAGGGGCAGGGCTCTAACCACAGCTAACAGGGAGGTAGCTAGAGGAGAGGCACAGAGGGGAGGAAGCCTAGTCCCAGCCACTACTCTCCATCTTAAGCCTCTGCTTCTCAAGGTTTTGGCCTCAGGGTACATCTAGCTCCACAGATCAGCTCCACCCTGGCTTAATCTAGTCTAGCAATAGGGCAGATAAAAAGCCTTCAGAGGGCAGGGAAGCTCAATCTCCAACACCCTTCCCCCACTGACTGTGCTGTGCTGACTCAGATCCCAGGGCAAAGGCTACAACCTCAACAGAATATGTTGATAATAAGGTGGGAAGCACAGCAACCTTCAGCTTTTGCTGCCAGCTGGGGAAGATCTGATCTCAGGACTCATTAATACTCCATCAGCCTAATCTAGTCAAACAGCAGAGCACAGGAGAAGCCTTCTCAGGACAGAATAGCCAAAACCCACACATCCAGCAAATAATCAGAGGAGCAAGATTACAGCCAATGACAGGGGGCAAAGAAGGAAAAAAATATGAGTAAACAACAGAAAAAGAAAAAAAGAAATTACAATCAACAGCTTCTATCCAGGTAATGAACAAAGGAGCAAATGGAACGGAGGAGGACTAAGGAACACCAAGCAAAAATGCAGAAACTTGAGCAAAAAGGACTTAAGTTTTGGAAGAACTCAAAACACAATTCAAAAAACAATCAAGAGAGGCTGAAGACAATTGGAAAAAGAACTTAAAAAGCAAAATAAATAATCTGGAAACAGAGGTACATGAATTAAAACAAAAAAATTGTGTCTTAAAAGCCAGAGTTGACCAGCTTGAAAACAAGGCCAAGAAAGTGAAAGATGACCTACAAAGAAAAACAGACAAGAATAAGGATGACCAAAAAGGCAGGGATGAAATTCAGTCTTTAAAAATTAGAATCTAACAACTGGAAGCAAATTAATTCATAAGGTAGCAAGAGTCTATAAAACAGAATCAAAAGAATGAAAAAATTGAGGAAAATATGAAACACCTCATTGATAAAACTACAGACTAGAAAATAGATCCAGAAAAAGACAATTTGAGAATTATTGGACTACTAGTAAATCATGACAAAAGAAAAAGCCTGGACATCATTCTACAGGAAATTATCCAAGAAAACTGCCCTGAAATTCTTGAAGAAGAGGGAAAAGTAAAGACTGAAAGAGTCCACAGATTACCTTCTGCATTTAATCCCCAATTGACAATGCCCAGGAATGTTATATCCAAATTCTAGAACTATCAGATCAAGTTAAAGATACTACAAGCTGCTAAAGAAGAAACCATTCAGATATCTTGGAACCACAGTTAGGATAACATAGGACCTGGTTGCAGCCACAATGAAGGATTGGAAGGCATGGAATATGATATTCAAGAAAGCAAGGGAACTGAGTCTACAACCAAGAATCAACTACCCAGCAAAATTAACTATATTCTCGCAGGGGAAAGTATGGTCATTTAATAAAATAGAAGATTTCCAAGCATTTCTAAAGAAAAGACCTGACTTAAGCAGAAAAATTGATGCCCAAACACAGAACTCAAGATAATCACCAAAAGGTAATTAAGAAAGGGGAAAAATCTTTTTTAAGGGACTCAATAAGTTCAAGTGATTTGTTTTGCTATAAGAAAAGATGATATTGGTAACTCTTAAAAATTGTTATTATCATCAGGGTTGCTAGAAGAAGTATACTTAGAGGGGAGAGTGACAAACTATATAGGATGATATATATATATATATATATATATAAACTAGGGGTAAAAAAGAGGAGGATAATACTAAGAGAAATGGGAAAAGAGATAAAATGGAGTAAATATATATACTGAATAAAGAAGTGCATGGGGGAGATGGAGAGAAGACCAATTCAATGGAAGGGTGAAAGAAGTTGGAGACAATCTCCAAGAAAATTTTAATCTTAACAGTGGGAAAGGGCAGAAAGTTTCAAATGGAAGGAAACCCTCCAACTCCAAATTCACTCATCATCATCATCGCCAACATCAACAACAACATCATCATCATCAAGAATATCAACAACAGGGGGAAGCAGGGTAGCTCAGTGGATTGAGAGTCAGGTCTAGAGACAGGAGGTCCTGGGTTCAAATCTGGACTTAGATACTTTCCAGCTGTGTGACCCTGGGCAAGTCACTTAACCCCCATTGCCTAACCCTTACCACTCTTCTGCCTTGGAACCAATATACAGTATTGATTTCAAGACAGAAGGTAAGGGTTTTATAAAAAAAAAAGAATATCAACAACATCATTATATCACCACCACCACCACCACCACAACAACAGTAGCAGCAGCATCAACATCAACAACAAATTATCATCAACATCCTCAGCATCAATGTCCTCAGCATCAATATCATCAACATCATCAAAGTCAATAACATCATCAGCATCAGCATCATCAATATCAACATCAACATCTAACACTATCCATCTTTTCTTGGTCCAGGAAATATTTTTGCTGGGTGGCTTAACCTAATTGCATACTATGCAGCGTACTCAATGAGACTCAAAAGAACTAAACTATAGGCTTGATTGCCACTATGTCTCCTTTGGGGGTAAAAAGAAAGCCTTCTTTTTCCTGGACTCAGTTTAGCAATTTATGTCTGAGTGAAGCTTACCTGGACTCTGCATTAAGTTAATCAATTAAATCAAAGAATAAATCAGGTGTAAACAAGAAAAAAAAGTGAAATGAACTAAGTTTGTTAAGTTAGCATTGACCTAGTATTGACTCTCAGGGTATGAAGATTTTCCTTGTAGTGTTTCAAGACCATTCACAACTGCACATACCCACTTATAAAAGAAAACCCCAATTATTTTATATGAATCAAATTGTCTGTCTTTTGGAAATACTTTTGTCTTTTAAATAATGTTTTATTTTTCCCATATACATAAAATATCAAGTATTAACAAACATTTCCCAAAATGTTGAGATCCAAATGCTCTCTCTTCCTTCTTGTCCTCCCTCCTTTTTGAGATGGTAGGCAATCTGCTTTAGGTTATACATGTGTGATCAGGTAAAACAGATTTCCACAAGATGGGTTTTTTTGTAATTTCCTTTTTGATAGTTTTTGTCTTTAAATCACCTTTATTTTCAAATATACCTTGTCTCCTATTTCTTCTCTAAGAATCATCCTAAATAACAAGGAGGAAGGAGAAAGGGCAATAGATATTTATAAAGTACCTGCTATGTGCCAGGCATTGTGCTAAACACTTTTACAAACATTATTTCATTTGATCATCACAACAGCCTTGCAAATGAGCCATTTTATGAATGAAGAAACTGAAACAAACAAGGTGGGTGATTTGCCAAAGCCACTGGACTAGTGAATGTCTGAGGTGATATTTGAACTATTTTCCTGACCCCAGGTCCAGTATGCTGTTTACTTTATCAACAGCTGCCTTTAACAAAGAATAAAAAAGTTCAGCAAAACCAATCCAAACATCAGCTAAATCTGACAATATATTTAATGTTCTACATCCATAGTTCCTCACCTATGCAAAGTAAGGAAGAAGGTACATCTTTTAATGAAAGCTAGTTTAGCTATAATTGGTTATAATTACAGCGTGTACTTTCACTTTTTTATTATTTTCCTTTGTTCCCTTTCTGTTGTTACCATCACAGTATGTGGTGTTTTTCTGGTCCTCTTTTTATCTAACTTTGTACCAGCTGATTGATAACCAGTTGTGATTTGGTTACCAAAATGTATTTCTTTCAAAATCTTGCTCTTGTTTTGTCTTTTTGATTTTAATAATCAGCAGCAAATAGTAACAGTTCAATGTACAAAGAACAAGAAAGTAGAAACTCTGAATTTTAGGGCTATATATATTAGGCACATATATAGGAAACTTAAAGAAATATATAATTAGAAAAATATGAGTTATTTAACTAATTGTTTAACTTATGGATCATGTTTGAGCCATGTCAAAATAATAATGATATTACTATTTAAATTAATTTATGGATTTAGTGCCATACCAGATACCTTACCAGGTGTTTGGGCAGAGTGAAATGAAAACTATAGATTCTTTCATCCTGGAATGTCATCTTCAGTTAATTGCATTAGTTTTGTGGTTGTTATTGTTACTATGTCACACTATTGACTCATAATGAGCTTTCTACCCAAAAACAAAATAAATGTTGAATACTCCTTCCTTTTCTCATTTCTATCATCGGTCAATCTACTCTGAGCAATGCTCTGAACCCTCCTTTGATGTATTTGTTTTCTAAACATGACTTTTAAAATATTTGTTTAGTAGTTTTTGGATTTCACTACAAACTGTCTTGTACAGACTTAGAACACTTGAGAGTTTTTATTATGGGAATATATTGCTCTCGGTTACCTGTCCCTCCTTATCTCTTATATTCATATTTTTTAAATCTCCATTAGTTGATGACCTTCCACGTAGCAACATCCATTTCTGATGAATTCACTTGTTCAGAATCAACTATATTTGAGGCATCAAAATTTATTTCTTGAGAACTTCCTATATCTTTTGAGACAATTTAATATGTAAAATATTAGGTGATGGGTTTTTGCCTGCCTTTTATCTTCACTTAAAAAGTTGAATATAGTAGAATATGCCTAGCATTCTTCTCCCAAATGATCATGAACTCTAAGATGCCTGTGCTGGTTCTAATGTTTTACAATTCACCTGCTTGTGCCTAGCCACATCAGCTTCATGAATAATGTTTAGCCTATTTGTGTGTGGTACTCTATTTGTTGCCATACAGAGGAAGGCCAATCAATGGGATCCTTATCCTTATGGAGAATAAACCTATGACAGCACAAATGTTGACTTAAGTTATTTAACCACAATGTAATTCTCTTTTCTTCTAAATTCTCCCACTGTGGATAATTTAGTTCACCAAAAGTCATTTGAGGAAATCATCCAAATAAGGATTTTGATTTAGGACCATGTATTTTTGACTCCAGTGCTGACATTTAGTTGTTTTGATGCCATTCTAATCTTGATTATCTGTATAGTTGCCCAGAAGTTCTATTGGGGGAGAATCCTGTTGAGTTATCTTGGCTCAATGCTCTCCTATGTTTAGATCAGGGCTGCTTTACATAAGGTAGTCTGCAGAGTGGGTAATGCTGGACAGAAAGTGAGAAAGATAGGGGTTCAAAGCCTTCCTCTCAGAGCCTTTGTTATCTTTGTCTGTAAATATGGGCGATGCTATCTTAGGTATCTACATAACAGGGGTTGCTATACAGTTCAAATGGGATAGGGTTATAGGAAATGACCAATAAGATGGAGAAGTAGATAACCTCAGGACTTCTCAAGACCCTGCAAAATAAGAATTACTGTTGGGAAATAAAGCTATTGTAGTTGTTTCCACAGGCTCCGATGCTAAGAATCCTGAAAAGGTACCAAGCTGATGGAGGGACACCAGGAAAGCTAATCCCTAACCCATAATATGCACAATCAATACTACCTCCTCATTTCTTTCCACTCTTTGAATCATCCCAGCAGTTTTTGTCAAATAGTATATTCTTGTCCCAAAAGCTGTGATTTTTTGGGGGTTTATTGAACACTATCTTGCTGAGGTCATTTACCCTGAGTCTATTCCATTGAGTCCCCTTTCTGTCTCTTAGCCAGTACCATATTGTTTTGATGATCACTGCTCTATAGTGCAGTTTAAGATCTGGCACTGCTAAACCCCTATCCATCACATTTTTTATTAGTTCTTTTGATATTCTTGATCTTTTGTTCTTCCAAATGAACTTTGTTATATTTTTTTCTAATTCTATAAAATTTTTTTTGGTAGTTTGATAGTTATGGCACTGAATAAGTAAATTAGTTTAGGTAGGATTGTCATTTTTATTGTATTTGCTTGTCCTACCCATAAACAATTTTAGATGTAGTTTTATTTGTGCGAAAAGTATTTTGTAGCTGTGTTTATATAATTAATGAGTTTGTCTTGGCAGATAGATTCCCAAATATTTTATATTACCTAGAGCGATTTTAAATGGAGTCTTTCTTTATAACTCTTGCTGCTGCTGATTTTTATTGGAAATCAATTGAAATGCTGATGATTTGTGTGGATTTATTTTGTATCCTGCAACTTTGCTAAAATAATTAATTATTTCCACTAGCTTTTTAGTTGATTTTCTTTTCTCCTGTAAACCTTAAAATTTCTTAGACTTATAAATGTTGGAAATTTCACCATTGGGAAATTTCATACTTGAAAAATTTCCTATTGATACTGGGAACTCTATTGGAATGTGAACCCCATTGGCATGGGAGGTTCCTCCTCCTCCCTTCTTAAGATTACTTTAGGACAGAAACCTTTTGCTGAACAATGGAAAGGGCTTTGATCTATGCTTAAGCATAGAACAGGAATTTCTTTGAGTCATGATTGATTTTAGAATTGATACAATAGAGATACTTGGAATGACAGAACCAGGTCTTGGAAATTACAATCTCCACCCTACTCAGTCCTAACAGGATTTAGGAAGGGCTGCAGCAAAGGATCAAGATTTAATTATTTGAGAATATGACCTTCAACAGACATGTGCAAAGCCACAGACCTCTGGGCGGTCCTGGGTTAAGCTAGAGCCACCATTGGCACAGGGAAGACATGGACAGTGATTGGTAGATGTGAGAACTGAGGGGAGGGAATTTGGATGGTTTCCTTAAAGAGAGAGGGGTCTGAGGACTGAGAGGGGCGGTTGGTTGGAGAGTTTTGGCTCTGAGTGGTTGGAGAGGTGCTCTGAGAAGCTTGCTCTGAAGGAAGCTGAAGGTGGGGGCTCTGAGACTGTTTCTCCATTTTGGTCACATGAGTAATAGGAACTGATCTCCTTTCTTTGCCCCAGCTATCTAAGGGCTTGGGCCTTTTGGCCCAGCCTAAACAGAAGGGGTATTTAAGCCCTATTCCCTTCTCTCCCTTTTCTCTCTCCCTCTCTCTCTCTCTATCTCTAATACCTTTCTTCATCCTGTTTGTAATTAAAACTTCATAAAAGGCTGACGGCTGACTTGAGTTTTCATTTAGGAATTACATAGCTGAATTCCTTGGCGACCTTAAATTAATATATATCAGTCTTTTAAAGTGATTTCCTTCTCACACTCCCCATGCTTTGGCAGAGTAGCAAAATGGTACCCAATACATATGCTTGGGGTGTGAGATCTTTTCAACAATTAAATTGTTCCTGTTGTAGACTCTTCTAGCATATGGCACTGTCCCTGCCCTTAGTCCATCATTCTATTGTAATAAGAAATAGAATTCAACTGTGCTCCCTATCCAACCTCACTCCATGAGGAGGTAGTGGAGGTATAGGAAGCTTCTCTTCAAATAGTGAGTTGCTCTGAAGTAGTGTTCAGTCAAAGAACTAAGGAAAACAGGAAACTAAGGCAGGATACCAAAGTATATATGGGAGTGGGTACCACCAGGTCTGAAGGAAAGGTACTGGTCAAAGCCAGCTCATTTCCTCCAGAAGTCACTTGGAGTAGAGCCTGAGGTTGGTGAAAAGGGAGTTCTCCAGTGTGAGAGGAGGCTAACACAACCTTGAGATCCACTTGTTAGGACACCTGCCATAAAAGAGGAAGGATTCTGAAAGATAATTGTCAGAGGCAATAGAAAAGAGAAAGAATGAAATTATAAAAGATCTCTTGAAGAAAACTAAGTTAAAAACCTTGAGCACAAGCAGATAATCCAACAGGGAAGACACTACCAATAGATAGGGTGATAGCTTCTGGAATAGTAAAGGGAGTCCAAACATCTCTCAATAAACATCACATGACAGAGGAAAATCAGAGGAGAAATAGAGGACCCTGTGTCTTCCTAAAAGAGGATAGAAGCAATGTAAGATGTTTCCAAATAGTTCAAGAGAAAAATCAGAATCCTATAGAAAAATCTGTGGCTTATACATAAGAAAAAGAGATAAAAAGAACATAAATCCTTGGTATCAACTCTTATTAAGGAAACAAAAGAGAAAATAACTGTCTAGAAATCCTAATGCATAGAACTAGAGGGGCAGCTAGGTAGCACAGTGGATAGAATTCCTGTCCTGGAGTCAGGATGACTTATATTCCTGATTTTAAATCTGACCTCAAACTTTTACTAGCTGTGTACACATGAACAAATCACTTGACTCTGTTTACCTCAGTTTCCTATCTGTAAAATGAACTGAGAAGGAAATGGCAAACCACTCTGGTATTTGCCAAAAAAACCTCAAGGTCACCAAGAGTCAGGTATTACTGAACAGCAGAAATGAAGGATGATCTGAAAGGGGAGAAGCAGAAAGCAATAATGCTAAAAGAAAACGTGATTTCTTTACAAATAAAACATATTGCTCTCCAAGATGGGGGTGAGGGTCGAACTGGATGAAACAAGCATTAATTATCTAGTGCGTACCAAGTACTGTGCTTAGTATTGACCAGCTCAAGGATTAAAGACCTCCTAGAAGGAAACAGTAAGTAAATAAACTAAACACTATAATGTAGAAAATCATACAATTGCTAGAATCAAGTTGGAAAGGACCCTAGAGGATCTAGCCAGACCTTCTATTTTATAGATGACAAAACCGAGACTTGGAGAAATTAAGGGACTTGTCCAAAGTAACCCAGGTAGTAGGAGATAGAACTAGGATTTGAACACAGATCTTATAATTCTGAAGCATTCTTTCCACTATATCATACCAGCTGTAAAGTGTTTTACCAACCCTATAGTTGTATACAAAAGCCAGTCATCATGATTATTCTATCATTACTTCTAGTTATTTATTATCTAGGTTGTTAACATTCAAGATTTTTATGGCTTTGCAATGTTGGGTGTTTTTTTAGAACTCCCAACCTCATTCTATGATGTATATTAGAGTGGGATCAGGAAATAATGGGAACAAACAACAAGTAAACAAATCTGCCTGATGATATTTTTCTTCCCCTAAGGAACTCCTAGCCACTTCCTGTTGGGATTCCACAGAACAGATTAATTCATTTAATGTTACATTTGTATATCCTCTTTGAGTGAGCCCTAGTGATTTACAGATGAGGAAGCCCATACACTGAACTTTACCTTGTCTCAGATTTTTCTTCTGCCGCTAGTTCTAACACTAAAAATAAGAGTCCAGGGCAAAAAAAGTTTTACCTCCCTTTATATGCCCTTCGAAATCTGGCACCTTCCTATCTTTCTAGACTTGGTAGACTTTATTTCCCCTCTATGCACTCTACAATCTAGAAATGCCAGTCTCATTACTGTTCTTCACATGAGCTTCCATCTTCCATCCCCATCCAGGAGATTGTACTGACTTTCCCATATGCCTAAAATGCTCTCAGCCTTTTGAGAGTCTTGAGAGTCTCTTATCTCAGCCTCTTAGCATTCCTGACTTCCTTCAAAATGCAGCTTGAATCCCACCTTCTGCAGTAGGCTTTTCCTCATTCCTCTTATAGTTTGCACTGATGACAGTAACTTGATTGATGATAGAGAAAAGAGGCCTCTCTGCTTCTCCTCCAGCTACCCAGATGCCTTTGGGCAAGGATTATATGTGGGGCGGGAGGCCCTCTATATAGAGAAATAAGTTTTGGATGTGGCTCCCCAGGAGGTGGGACACGCCTTCTGAAAGGGAATGAAGAGCTTTCTACTTTACTCCTTGAAGGTTGTAGAGATCATGAAGTCTACTACATGGTCGCCATAACCATATATAGGAGGCAGCTAGGTGCTACAATGGATAGAGCGTTGAGCCTGGAGTCATTAAGATTTGAGTCCAGATCCTCAGACACATACAAGTTATTTGACCTCAAGCAAGTCATTTCACCACTGTGTCTTGGATCTTCATCTATAAATTGGGGAGAATAATAGCACCTCCCTTCAGGGTTGTCTTGAGAATCAAATGGGATAATAATGTAAAATATTAAATTATAAAATAGAAAATTAAACTGTAAAATAATTAGCACAATAGCTGCCACATAGTAGTTGCTATGGGAATGCTTGCTATTATTATATGGAAATGCTCTTGACAAAATGGTCATTAAGGGAGATATCAGTGCCAGCATCAAAGGTACTAAGAGTGGGGTTGCTGTTAAAGTTACAGGATGTAACCTGGTTCTCTGTGAAGCCTAAAAGGCCCTCTGCAAGGGGAGCCTTCTGCTACTTTCTTGATATCATCCCATTTGACAGGTTCTCCAGTCAGCTGGTCAGATCCATGAGAGCCTGGACATAGGAATGCAGAAGTCACTCTTGACTTTGAGTTTCCCATTTAGCTCCAGGATGACCTTGCCCAAAACTCTAGCAGCACCTATGGAAGTCAGAATGTTGCTTTAGAAAGTGCCTTGCCCATCACACCATAACATGGCAAAGGGGCTATCTAATCCCTTTTGGGTATCAGCAATGGCTTGGACTGTGGTCATGGTTTCTTTTACAATATCAAAGTTGTCATATCTATCCCTGGCCAGGGAGTCCAAGTAGCTGGTAGTTCAGGAGGCATCATTAACAATCTTAAGGTATTTATGGTGTTTTTTCATCATTCACTCCCTTCATGGGCATTAGGGCATCATTAGAAGGCAACTAGATGGCTCACTCAGTGGATAGAGAGTCAGGTCTGTAGAAGGGATGTCCTGGATTCAAATATGACCTCAGACACTTCCAGTCACTTAACCCCAATTGCCCAGCCCTTATTGCTTTTCTGCCTTGGAACCAATACTTAGTATCGATTCTAAGACAACAAAAAAGAAGGGATGGAGATGTTGCCATGCTTAGCTCTACCCTTCAAATGAGCCTTGGCCTTTTCCAAGATGGAAAAAGACCCAGGCTACTCTACTATATACACTCAGCCCCAGCATCTGCCCATTTAGTACTGCTCACTCTCTGGGATTTTGGTAAGGACTTTTGGACTAATTACCAGTTTTCTATTCACAGTCTTAACAGTACCCTTGAACTTGTCATGGGTAGAATCATGCTGGGACAAACAAGGCCAGTGAAGGAGTCATGGTCAGAGTATTCATTCTGCTTGAGGTCCAAATGGC
This sequence comes from Monodelphis domestica, assembly GCF_027887165.1. Classification (NCBI taxonomy): domain Eukaryota; kingdom Metazoa; phylum Chordata; class Mammalia; order Didelphimorphia; family Didelphidae; genus Monodelphis; species Monodelphis domestica. The sequence continues at coordinate 148,615,938 of NC_077231.1, forward strand.
TAAATTCATTGACTTACCTTCATCGTCTTTTCTCAGATATACGAGTGCAGCAGCAGCAGATAGTAGCTCAGGTCATGGGTGAAGAACTGAGAATCCTCTATCCTCTTTAATGCTGTTTCCTTCCTTCTGATTTTCCTGCTAAATTATCATCTAAATATCTTGTATGTCCATAGTTGTTTTCATGTTGTAGCCCCCATTGGACTGTAAGCTTCTCCTGGTCAGGAACTATTTTATATTTTACCTCAATATCATCATAGTGCCTGTAATCTAGTCTGTATTTAATAAATACTTGGGGACTGGAGGAGTGTATCTTAACAGATAAAGTTATTTAACAATGTTTTGCACAGCCTTATAAAGTAGTGAGGTCCCTGCCATTGGAAATATTCAAGCAGAGACTAGTTTATCATCTGTCAGAGATGCTAGAGAAAGGGATTCTGATTAGATGAATTCAAAGATCGATTCCAACTCAAAGATTCAATAATCTAAAAATCTACTGCAATTTCAAACCATCCTGGGTACAATAGGCATTCCCAAACTAATTGCTAACTGTCCAAGACCAACAATTCCTTTAAATGTTAGTTCTTCTACAGTCCAAACAAGCTTTCCACTAGTGACTTCTAATTTGGGGATAGACCACTTGCTTCAGTTCTGAATGAGAAGGCAGCTGGTTGCATTAAGTAATAGCTTTGAGGGAGAAGCTTTTATGTAGATTAATTTGTTTAAATCTGGCCTGCTTCTGCTCTTGCCATTTTGTTCTGATGACAGACGCCCAGCCCAGCCCCATTTACTTGTTTAGATCACTGCCAAGTGTTAGTTTATTGTGTTCTGTATAAAAACACATGTGTCTGTAGAATTTCATTGATTCAGGGTGAACAAAACCTCCCTCAATGACTAAAAGTGAGCTAAACTGTCAAGGTTGACATGGGTTTTTCAGGTACTCAAGCAGCACCTTCTGAATCTCTTCTACTCAAAGAGAATGTCTTAAAATGAGATACCCCACAAATCTGGTGGCGGATGCTTCCTCTCTGGTGACCCTGGGCAAGTCACTTAATCCCCCCCCACCCCCATTGCCTATCACTTACCACTCTTCTACCTTGGAACCAATACATAGTATTGATTCTAAGCTGGAAGGTAAGGGTTAAAAAGAAGAGATTTCCCATCTCTAGAATGATAGTAATCAGAATTAAGAAACAGAAAGCAATCACTTACCAGAAAAGGGCAATAACCAATAATAATCATGGTTCTGACAGTATAGATTCGCATAGAGTTTTACTGTATTGTATACAAGCACTTTCTCTCTTCTTTCTCTCCTTTCTCTCCTCTCTTACTTTTTCTCTCTCCCTCCTCCCCATTCTCTGTCTCTCTGTCTGTCTCTCTGTCTGTCTCTCTGTCTGTCTCTCTGTCTGTCTCTCTGTCTGTCTCTCTGTCTGTCTCTCTGTCTGTCTCTCTGTCTGTCTCTCTGTCTGTCTCTCTGTCTGTCTTTCTCTCACTCTCTCTCACTCTCTCTCACTCTCTCTCACTCTCTCTCACTCTCTCTCACTCTCTCTCACTCTCTCTCACTCTCTCTCTCTCTCTCTCTCTCTCTCTCTCTCTCTCTCTCTCTCTCTCTCTCTCTCTCTCTCTCTCTCTCTCTCTCTCTCTCTCTCTCATGTGCGATGATTTAATGGAAAGAATGCTAGGTCCTGAGTTAGAAGAACAAATGTGGCCTCAGACACTTTCTAGTGTGTGACCCCAAGTAAGTTGCTCCACTTCTGGCTGCCTCAGTTTCTTCAACCATCACATGAAGATAATAATAACACCTCCTACTGTTGTGGTGAGGATTAAATGAGATATTTGTAAAGCACTCAGCACAGTGCCTGGAACATAGTAGGAACTTGCTAAATGTGTGTTCCCTTTCTCTTTGCCCCAAGATTTTTATCATTATGCATTAATGCATCAAAATCATGTGTAGTTGATGTTATTCCTATTTCCTAAGTGGAAAAATAAGATGTGTGAGGGGGCAGCTAGGTTGCCAGGTGTATAAAGCATTGGACTTGGAATTAAATCTTAAATAATCAGGATATCTAAGCAGTGCTGGTCCATGTTACATATGAGATTAAATGCTAGGAAATTGGAGGAAACTGATATTTCTTAATAAAAACAAAGTAAGACACATTTTACCTTGGCAAAAATACTCTTAGGGAAAAAGGATCTCAGCAACACAAATCTTTCCTACTCCTTCCTGTAGTCATTAAGATCTAAGTGACTTTTTTTTCCTATATGATATGATGTTATTTTGTCATGGGTAGAAACATTATTTTATTGAAGTATCATTTCTGACTAAGCACATTGTTTTAATCTGTGTTGATATATAGATATATTTACAGAAATCATTTGACAAATCAGTTTCATTTTAACTTCTTAAAACTTATGACTTTATTTTCATTAGGGGGTTAAAATATTATTTGTCATATTTTAGTCATATAATCTTTGCCAAGAAAACCCTAAGTGGGATCATGAAGAATAAGACACAAATGGAAAACAACCAAACAATAATAACAATCATATAATTTTACTTCCTTTGGAGAAGAGTTTTAGGTGAGCAAAATGTACCATGGCATAGAGCTAAGATATGGAAAAGACCTTTTTTTCATTTTCTATAATCAAGAAAGAGCTGATTCAGCTATGAACTTTTAAGATATAATCCTTTGGGGTTTGGCCAAAAGCCAATCTCTCTCTCTCTCTCTCTCTCTCTCTCTCTCTCTCTCTCTCTCTCTCTCTCTCTCTCTCTCTCTCTTGTCTTTCTCTCTTTTTTTCTTGAGATTTAAAAATGTAATTAACTGTGATCTGGACCTACAATATGTACCACATGGAAACCCAAATGCATTATATATACATGTATTTATAATGTATATATGTGTGTATGTTTCTTCCACTTTGACAGTGCTTCTGTCTATTAGTGTATTATTTGACCCTGCAGATGACCTCAAATGAAACTAGAATCTTGTCATATTATCAGACAACTGCAGAACAGTGGGAAAAGTTCTAGATTTAGAGCCAGATGACCTAATTAATCAACTTTGCCATTTACTGAATAAGTCTTTATATCTTTGGAAATCTTAGTTTTCCCAACTCTAAGAAGGTCCTGATCTGTATTGGTAGAGAGAATTCTTCACTAGAAGTTTCCTGCTCTGATGGAATCATAGAAATTGGAAAAGAAAATAATCATCTCCCTCCCCACCACTTATAGAATGAATGCAGATAAAAAATGATCAAATCATGAAATATTAGAGAGTCTATCTCTCCCTTCATTTTGTGGATGAGAGAAATGAGTAGTGATGGAAGTGGTCACTTGTTCAAAGTTACATACTAATTTTTAATAGAGCTGAGATTAGAACCCTTACCTCCTGATACTCAGTCTAACTTGACTCATTAAATATTTATTATGTTCTTACTATGCACAACTTTCTAGACGGAGGGATAAAAGTTCCTACTAAATGCAAGTCTCTAAAGTGGTTAAAAATAAAAGACTACACAGTCTCCAAAGATCTAATAATCCAATAGGGAAAGAGAGTTGTGTACTGCTTGGACATTAATGTATATGATACAAGATGGAATGTATTAAAGGCAAAGGAAAGTCTTGGAAAGATCATTGAAGAGGGAGAGATGACTTTGGGGTAAGAAGATTGGGGATGGATTTACAGAAAAGGCAACTTTTGATCTGGATTTGAAAGGAAGAAGGAATTTTAGTAAGTGGAAATATGGAAGAAATGTGTTCTAATTATGGAGGTGGCATGTATACAAAGACTAGAGAGAAGTCAGGATGCTCTGAGAGAAAAAATCTAATGGAAAGTAGAATGTGTGAAGAGAAACAAAATGAAATATCTGAAAGTCTCAAATGCCAAGCTCTAAAGAGTGGTTTTTTGTTCATTTTTGTAGAAAGGAGCTCCTACAACTCTCTTTAAAGAGGAATACTTTGGAGCTTGAGTGCTTGATGGGTTGGAGTGGGAGGAGAGTGGTGACAAGGAGACCAGCTAGGAAACTATTGCATCAATTCAGGTGAAAGGTAATAAGGGCCTGAACCAAGATAGTGACTGTTTGAATAAAAGGGAGGTAGATGATGCAAGAAGACATGGAGGTAGAATCCACAAGATTTGGCAGCTGTTGGCATGTGGGAGACTGAGGAAGAAGAATCAAGGTTATAGGAGATTTCAAGGTTGAGTGAGTGGGAGGATGTCGATTGCATTAATAGAAATAGGGTAAGGCCAAGGAGAATCAGGCTTTGGAGAGAAGATGATGAATTCAGTTTTGGGCATGCTGAATTTCAGATGTAAGCAAGAGTTGTACATCAGGAAAGAAATATGGGACTAGAGATTGGGTTGTGAAGTAGAGAGGGGGGAAGAAAGGAACAAATATTTATTAAACACTATTGAGCATCTAGCCAGACACCATTTAAGCCTTTTAGAAATAACTAATTCATTTGATCCTAATGACAAATTTGAGGAGAGAAATGCTATTAATCTCTTTGACCATTTGGGGAAACTGAGGCAGATGAAGGCTAAATTAACTTTCTCAAGGTCACATAGCTAGTAAGTATCTGAGACAGGTCTTCTTATCTCCAGGGCCAGAATTCTGTCTACTTCACCATATAATTGCCTCTACAGTTGGGACATATTGATTATAATAGCTAGCATTTACATAACATAGATTTTCAAAGCATCTTACACATATTTCATTTATTCCTCATGTCTCTGAGATAAGTGCTCTTATTATCTTTATATTATTTTATAATTGACAAAATTGAAACTGAGAGGGGTTAAGTAGCATTATGTATCTGAGATGGGATTTGAATTCAGGTCTTCCTGACTCCAAGGCTAGCTTTCTATCCACTGTGCTATCTATCTGCCTTTTGACAGAATGGCTCTATAGATTTAGGAATGGTCAGTGTAGAGGTAGTAATGGAAATCATAAGAGAATTATGCTGGTGCTCTTTTCAATACATCACTCTTCCTCCCTGCTTGAGTGTTATTTGGTAGAATTTAAAAACGTAACTTTCTGGTCTTGAAAGGTCCTCTGGCACATTTTGGCAAGAGAAGGGGATTTTGCTCCAGTAGCTTGGTGAAATTCCAGCATGGAAAATTTTATCTGGTTTTAGAAATTCCCTGGGCAATTTCAATTAGATGTGCTGTTCTTACTAACTTCCTCTCTCCAGCCATAATGTAGCATTGTTATGGGTGCTTAGATTGCTATCATGTGTCCTTCCTGGAGTAACTACATTTCTTTAGTAGTCAGGGTTCAGGAAGGCTAATTATTGGAAGTTATGTTCAAAACAAAGCACTAGAAATGTTTGCTCTTAATCCAAAGTGAGATGAATGAGGATTTGTGAACATGTCAGTTTCTTGTCAGCAAATAAAGATAATCATTCTTACACTCCTTTGTAAAGTCAAAATCTAGTTAGATCTGACTTCTGGTACTTCTCTTCATGCCACACTGTGATATGGGCAAAGCAGCATGCTAGGCACTAAAAATATTGGGCACTGTACTAAAGGATAAGTCTAACCAGAACAATCCATCAAGAAGCATTTGCTAAGCAGACTTTCTTGGTTGAAACCTTTACATAATTTCAGAAGAGAGAAAATTACCATAGAGGCAACAAATCTAATATAAAGAAGATGTTCACATTTAAGAAAGAACAACCAATTACCATTATCAACCTATGATGATTTTCTATACATTGCCACACAAGTCTTTTCAAGATAAATCCTTCAACAACCTACAGTTCAAGCACCAGGTCTGGAGTCAGGAAGACTTGAGTTTAAATGTGTCCTTAGATACTTAATGGGTATGTGATCCTTGGCAAGTTGTTTAAGTTGTATTTGCCTCACTTTCCTCATCTATAAAATGGGGATAAGTATAACATCTACTTTCCAAGGTTGTTGGGAGAATCCAATAAGATAATAATTATAGAGTGCTTAGCACAATGCTTGACACATAGTAAGCACCATATAAAGATTAGCTATTATTATCATTCAAACATTTCTACTCAAATAATTTAATTTTCTTCCCCCTTCTTCTCCAAAGCAAAATCCAACTCAGTGGCATAATTTTAAATAAGTGACAACATTCTTCCCATATTTAAGAGTTTTTCTACAACCAGATGGGGAGAAGACATATATGTTGTTGAGGAATAATAATAGAATGGGCACATATAAAATAAACCCTGGGCAGAGAGCACATATGATGAGGGGGACTCACGTCTCTGGTGCTTCTGCTTACTCCCATGTGGAATCTTTTGATGAGATATGTTTTCTTCTCAGTGGGCACCTACTTGAGCTGGGCTTCTCAGCTCACCTGCTCCTTACTCTTGCTCTTCATTTGCTCTAATAGGTGGCTTCCCTTCCATGAGAGTAGGGATATGAGTTCAGCTCCTTAGCTCATTGTCCCAGGCAGTGCAGTATTTCAGCTCTTTGTGAAATAGTCCCACTAGCTAGAGAAGACCATAAACATTTAGGACTGCTTTTGGAACTGACCCTGCTTCTGATTCCAGTGTACTCTCTCCCTAGTGCTGAGAAAATTCTTGCAACCTCTTTCCCTTCCTGCCATGCCACTTTAAGCTCTGGTCATTCAATTCATGTGAAATGCAATCCTTTCCCTTGCATCATCCCCATGCAGAAAAGATCTGTTTTCTTGTTCAGCTGAAGCTGATTTGTTAATGGCATTATTTCACTATCCAAACCTGAGCAAAGTAACTCAATACAGAAACTAGATGGTGGACGTCAAGAATGCTAAAATCTGGAATGAGAGGAGCACCTTGGTGGCTCAGTGGATAGAGAGCCAGATTTGGAGATGAGAGGTCCTGGGTCCAAATTTGGCCTCATATATTTCCTAGATGTGTGATTCTGGGCAAGTCACTCAACCCCAGTTGCCTAGCCCTTACTCTTCTGCTCTGAAGCTGATACTTAGAAGTTTAAGGTTAAAAAAAAAACTTTTTCAAAATTTAGAATTAATGTGATATTAATCAATATGATATTAATGATAATATAATGATATTAATCATGTGATACATGATAATTTGAAGTTGCTTAAGAATGGAGGTAGTGGAAACAGTTTTAGAACAGGCAAGAACTCTGGATACATACATGTTTGCTGGTTTATGTTTTATGTGAACATAGGTCCCATTTCCTTTCTGACTCAGAACTTGGCACAACATTTGTATGTTTGCCTGTGGCACTTGTAGCTCTATTTTATTGTGGTTTTTCTTTGTGGTTATTAATAATGGTCCTTCTGTTGACTTATCCCTGCACCTGGTGTGGGTTTCATGTTATTTGTGTGCATGGATGTGTAACAGGTCAGAGCCAATGGGAATGCTCCACCAGGGTGTGCCTACACATCTGACCCACACTCTGGGCACGCCTGTGCTAGAGCATATTTGTATTCATGTCTGTTGGTAAGTTGTCTTTTCTTTTTGCATCCTTTGTAGAGGGTTACTGAAATATACTGCCAAGCTAGCTTTGACTAACAGCATCCCTGAGTAAGTGACTAATGAAAGCCTTTTTTTTTTTCCTTGCAGGAAATGTGGTAGATGCCTTTTACTTTTCTAGGCATGAATAAAGTGATGTTGAGTTATGGAGGGCAGACATCATGGCTTTCTGGCCTTTAGACCATTTTATTTTGGGGAAAAGCAAAATAGGTATGGAAGTGTGGTTTCTTAGGATGATGATCCTCTTTGGGGGGAAAAACAAAACAACTTAGAAAAATGCTAAAGCAGAGTTTCCTTACTATCATCAACACCACATAACATTGGAAATATTCTATTTCTTCAATAGCTGTGCTTCTGAGAATTGAACAGATGGATCTTGTAAGACAGTGAGATTTGCACAGTATTTACACAAAATTCTTCATACTATGCAGAGAAGAATCCAATCCAGGGGGTACATTTTAGTTGATTTTTCCAGAGAAAGTCTTACTTGAAAAAAGACGCAAGAGTATAAGAGCCTAGTTATGCAAAAGAAAACCACCGATAATCAAGGATAACAAGGCAATTTTATGTAAGGGGCCCTTTCATTCTGAATATGTCAAGTGCTGAGATTTACAATAAAATCACATTGGTTTGAACCCCAGTAATTCAAGATACAGAATGGGCTGAGATTTCTTTTTGTTCCTGCTGAGCAAATGTGTCCTTGTTACCACGATTATAGGGACCATAGGAAGACACACTTTTAGGCAACCTTAAAACTGCTTTTATGGGGACCGAATTTCACACAAATAATAGGTAAAATAAAATGTTGATCTGTTTATTAAGTTTGTCTGGCAGGACTACTTGGCTTGGCAACACCAGCATTTATATAGTTTCATATTTTTCTATGTATTTGAGCAAATAAAATTGTTTACTCCAATAATCTAGCATTTCATCTGTTGTGGGCATTTTCCTACAGAAGTGAGCCCCAACTGTTTTGTAACTTAGTAGATGGTCTTTGTGAGTGGCTGGGGTTAAAGATTCCATACCTGTCAGAAAATCTAAATCTTAGACAGACTAAGTCTTTAGAAGTCACCCATTTCTAGGATCATAGGTACTGGGCAGAAAAGGGCCTTCAAGGTCTTTGAGCCCAACTCCCACATTTTACAGATAAGAAAGCAGAGAAACAGAAAAATGAATTGACTTGCCAAAGATCACAAAGATAGTAAATGACAGATCTGGGACAGACTCCAAATCTAGTTCCTTCCATTGTGCCATCCTGCTTGTCAGTACGATGATCCTCTCTGAACTCAGGTGGGCTGCTCCTTGGAAAAATCAGTCATGGAGTCCTTTACCAAGCCCATCCGCCAATGGATGGATCCAACTTGGGACAATCTTCTATAGAGTCTCTTCTGCTCATATGATTTTTTTTGCACCTGGAATCACCTTCACCCCAAGAGAAAGAATCAATATAGGATTTTGATCAAAGAACAAAATTGTAATTACTTTAAAATATCGATTAATTTAACTATTGTTAGCTGTTCCATCATTCCTTTGCATTAATAAGTTTCAAAACTGTTTAAGACTGTTTTGGCAGGGTAGGCAACCCAGGGGATAGAAAGCCAGACCTAGAGATAGGAAGACAAGTTCAAATCTGGCCTTAGACACGTGTGATCCTGGGCAAGTACTTAACCCCTATTGCCTAGCCCTTTACACTCTTCTGCCTTAGAACCAATTCATAGTATTGATTCTACGATGGAAAGTAAAGATCTTAAGGAAAGGAAGGAAGGAAGGAGGGAGGGAAGGAAGGAAGGAAAGGAAGGAGGGAGGGAGGGAAGAAGGGAGAAGGGAAGGAAGGAGATGACTGGCAGACCTGAACTGCCTAAAAGACATCAAACTGTACCTTGAAATGTTACATTCCCATAGAAGTATTTATTAGCATTGCTTGTTCTCTTTTGGAGAACTTGACACTTAAACCTGACCTCTGGAGTGGGCTAGTCTTGGGTGCACCTTCAGCTTATCTGGCACTCTCCTGGCTTTGACATCCCCTTTGTCCCACATCAACTGTGGGGCTCATCTGTTTCAGTGAAGGTCTCTGTCCTACCATGTCCTTCTCCATATCCGACCTGATCTGACTTCCCTTTCTTGGCTCCCATCCTTCTTTCAACCAATGGATCAAGGATCATATAATAGCCCCAGTCCTGGAGCTGCCAGCTGTGGCAACTCAATCAATCAACATTTATTAGGCACCTCTCCTATGCTGGGTACTGTACAAACCATATTCCGTATCCTTATGGCCTTGGCTAAATTTCATTCCTTCACCACCTGCCTGGGAAATCTTTGAATAGTGATGATCTCATCACAGTTCCAAAATCTGCTCTTCCATTTGATCCCATGAGATTCCTCAGAACACAGGCATGCTTCTTTTTGTGTTCCATTTTACTGTGCTTTGCAAATTGAAGGTTTGCAGCAACCCTGCATTGAGGAAGTCTATCAGCGCCATTTTTCAAACTGCATGTGCTCACATCATGTCTCTGTCAGAGTATGGTAATTTTTGAAATATTTCAAACTCTCCCACTATTATTATATCTGTTATATCTATTCTAATATGTTTATATTATAATCACTATTATTATGTCACAGATTGGCTATCAGTGATCAGTAATCTTTGAGGTTATTATTGTACTTGTTTTGGGGCACCATGAATTTTGTTCCTATTTGACAGCAAACTTAATTGAGAAATGCTGTGTGTGTTCTGACTATTTCACTGACCAGCCATTTCTGGTCTCTCTCCCTCTCCTCTCTCTCTTCCTTGAGACAAAACAATGTTGAAATTAGTCCAGTCAATAACCCTACAATGGCCTTGAAGTATTCAAGTTAAATGAAGAGTTAATCCATGTGGCAATCTTCATTGTTGTCTTATTTTAAGAAATTGCCCAACCTTCAGCAATCTGATCAGTCAACAGCAGTCAACATGGAGGCAAGATCTTCCACCAGCAAAAAGATGATGATTTACTGGAGGCTCAGATGAGGGCTAGCATTTTGTAGTAGTGAAGTATTTTTAAATTAAGGTATGTACATTTCTTTAGACATAATACTATCACATTCAGATTACAGTATAATGTGAACATATATATATATATATATATATATATATATATATATATATATATATATATATATATATATATATATATATATATATGTAGTCTGGAATTGAACCCATAATATCTTGGAGGTATGCCTGCACCTGGTTTTCCAGTTGAGGAACTGAGACATGTTAGTCTGCAGCCAAAGGGTCCCCTGGATTCCCAGTGTCCTGTTATGCTAAACCACATTTCCTCCCCTCTGTGAAACTGAAGTGCTCCCTTTTCTTTGAAGAATCCTCAGGGCACTTTGTAAATATAACCTGAGGGGTCACAATGAAAGCACTGGTGAAATGACAAGTTCATTCCCATTTGAAAAATGTGAAAGCTGGCACAGTGACTCAGAAACTAGCATATGTCATAAATGAGGTGTGTACAGAATTAATTCGGGAACCAAGAACTGGATATTAATTCTTCTTGGAAGGAAGCAATGTACATCAAGCCTTCTTTTAAAATATAGAACACACAGAGAAATGTGTGGTTTGTCAGAGAGATGCCCATATTTCTAGAAACATTCTAGTCAAAGCAGATTATTTTTGTTTCTGATAATCTTGGCCTTTCAAGAATTCTAAATGTGAGGTGATGCATGCAGTGAGTCTTAAAGTTTGGGTGAATGAGCTGTGTGTGGGAAGAAGCTGGACACTTGCATGAGGCAAATCAATAGATTTTCTTTCTTCATGTATATAAAGCATTTTTAAAACTTTACAGTATTATGAAGGTACTAATTATTCTTATTGTTATCTTCATATGAACGAATGTAGCTTGTGTGTTGATAAAAGATTGATGACCACATCCATTTATAGAAATTAACAATGTAATGCCATTGTTCAAGCTCCCACCGAGATTCTCTCTTTGGGCAAATAATAATGGCTATGTAACAATACTTTTAGCGTTCTTTTAGGGATTCTGTCTGTCACTGAGTAGCTCTGTAATGTTGGGCAAGTTAATTGACCTTTCTAGGACTGTTTTCTTATCTGGAAAATGGAAGGGTTGGATGTAAAGTTTGTCCTAGGTTTCTGTTAGCTGCAAATCTATGATCCTCTGGTAGATTATGTTGTGGCAAACATACTGAGGATTCCTGGAGTAACCAAGGAATGATGTTCTAAATTGACTAAATTTTTAAAATTCCTGGATATTTATTTATAGTACATCATATGTATGTATAAATATATATGTATATATTTATGGAAAATTAGAATGGGATTCATCCACCATATCCTTTACTAGAGCAATGGGAAAAATATCTCACTTCACAGTGAATGCAATTTCTAATCGTTCCATTGTCCTTCTTCATTTCCAAAATGGTTTCCTCTCAGTGATGAGAAATTCATTTAACTAACAAAGAGAGTTTAGAGAAATTCTTAGCAGCCTGAGTGCACTGGAACCTCCAGTCTGTTGGAAAGTATAGGTTTAGTGTGCCTTTTTGTTATACAATATCACACCAATATATAGAATATAGAATATTATATATAGCTACTATTATTATAAGTAGTCAACATGTAGATAGTACTTTTAGGTTTGCAAAGGACTTTACTTATATGAATTTCATTTGACTTCATCTTTATAACAATTAAGTTATATGTCTAATTTTCTATCTATTAATCCAATTTGATTTATTTCCCTTTTACATCTACTAATCTCATTTGATTTGATTGTCATAATAGCCCTCTGAGGTAGTTACTATTATTATCTAAAGAAGGAGAAACTGAAGCTGAGAGATGTCAGTGATTTACACAGGATCATATAGTTAATAAGTATTTGAGGTAGAATTTGAATTCATATCTTTCTAACTCCAAAGCCAGCCCTCTAACCATTATTCCTCTGTTCTCAGACTAGGCAATTCCCAGCAGTGCCTATTCATACCATTGCCTTTTTTTTCTTTTCTAAGCTTCTGAGCATTTGGCTAATAACTGTCTGGTCTGCCCCCTAGCCAATTCCCCATCCTTGATAGACATGACAACTTGGAACCTACTTCATTTATGTACATGACTTCTTCTCTTTCTTCTTGCTTTATTGGTTTCCTTTTTCCTCTTGTTCTTGCTCCTCTTCCTTAAAACAATCACACCATTTCTTTCACCCATTATAACTCCCCTGCATATTCTTTCCCCATTACTGGCTCCTTTAAATCTCAGGTACGTGCAAAAGTTCTGTAGGCAACATTCCCTCCACCTGATTTACCTGCACTCTGACTTCTTGATTACCTCTTGGCTGCCTCAGTGAGCAAATTCTATATTCTGATCAAATGGCCTGGAGAGTAATGCCCCTTCTCTGCCCCCTCCCTTTTTTATTGGGGAAAATAGGAATGCTCCCTTATCTGTCAAAATGAGGGAATTGTATTTGATGATGTCTAAGATCTGTTATCCTTCTTCCTTACCACCTACTTGCTCCTCAACCTTTTACGTCTTTCCTTCCCACCATTTGATTGAAATTGTTATCTCAAAGCATTCTCCCAGTCACCAAATTCAATAGTATTTTCTCAGTTACACATCCTTTGTTTTTTGGAGCAAATCACTCTTTGAAACCCTCTTCTCTCTCTAACACTCCTATGGCTAATAATGTTTCTCTTTGTACCTTGCAAGCTGTTCCTTTTCCCCTTAGATTGATTTTCCCTTCTTAAATTCTATAAGTATGGGTATTTGGTCAGAGGTGTTCTATTTAATAACTGACTCTTTTGGCCAAAAAAAAGGTATCCATGACACACTTTTAATTTAATCTACACAATTAACATTTTATCCTTCACTTTAAATCTAGAAAACCAACAAAACAAGACATCAAGCCATAAATTTTTGAGGTTGCTGATTTTCAAGGTGTGAATGTTCACATCAAATATTTAACAATCAACTCTCACTAGACAATAAGAACTGACATCAGCATACTCCTGGATTATATTCCCCAAAGATCTGGCCTTGATCATTTTCTTTGCCTGTATCTATTTCCAGTTTTAGTTGTCACTTTTAATCATACTTTAAAAATTTTTAGCCTAAATCTTTCCCTCTATTGAGCCTTATAGCTCTACCAGAGAGCCATCCCTTATAACAAAGAATTTATCCCATATTTTTCTAGCTCTGAACCTTTGTTCATACTGTTATCTATGCCCAAAATCTATCTATCCCTCCTTCCCTCCACCTTCTACTAACATTTTACTTATACGTCAAGATCTGGTTAAAATTCTTTCTCTTCAGTGGAAGCCTGCCCTGAGAATCTCATCCTACACAATACCTTTCCCCTTTAAATTCTTGTTGTTCTCTGTAACACTCATGCAACTTTGTATTTTGCCAAGTACTTACCTACAAACTCCTTGAGAGCAGGGACTATTTCATCTTTGTATGACTGACATCTAACATAGGACCTGGCATATAATTGATGCTTAATAAAAAACTTATTGATCTATTGTCTTACAGTTATTGGTATTCCTGTCTTATCTACCCCCTGTAAATTCCTTAGGAATAGAGAAATAAATATTGTACAACCTACTTTTTCAAAGCACAATCACAATGTTAGATGCTTAAATCTTTGGTCTCATCAGTACCTGTCCTTGTTGCCCAAGAGCATATAATATGCAAATATTATATGTATGATGAATAAATTAAACAATTTTGCACTGAGCTACAGAGGATAGAAAAACTCTTCATAAACCTTTGCTTACTGAAAACTTTAGAAAAGGCTTTCAATTTTCTTCAGCACTAATGCAGATCTATATATGAAGAGTATGATGCCCAGGAAGAAATTTCTTGGTTTTCCTGTTATAATCTAGAATTCTACAACGGCAGCTTAACTGGGGTACATTGTCATCCAATCCTGTTCCACTCAAGCAAATTTAGAAACATTCTTTCTTTGTGGGCTAGGCCTCTGAGGCTTATTATTTAAGAAAGTTTAGGTTATAATCTGCTTGTCAAAATAATCTAGACAATTTCATAATACAGTGTTTTTGAGTAGGAAGTACAGAACTTAGGGGAAATGAGAGTAAAATATGCCCAAGGTGTTTTCTTGAAAGCAGCCTCAGTTGAAGCCTTGAGCTTTGTAGGGTTGACCAGTCATCACCTTGGGTACTCAAATGTGAGTTCAGTGTTTGTGAATGTGGATAGAGGTAGTGAATTAACTCCCATTTACCTTTTCTGAGAAGTCTGAATATAGTGAGAAAACTAATTTGTATGTATAATACTCACTGTTGAAAGAGTCGGGTCAGCTCGACCAAATCTCTCTTTATGCAGGCAAATCTTAAAGTAAATTATACTTGACTAATTATGTCATTGCCAAACCCATTTCCCTATAATGAGGCAAAAAAAGCTAATCCTGGAGTACTGGGTTGAGGATTGAGTCCATAGCCTAAGAAGGATGTGGAGTCAGACATGCTAAAACAACTCTTATGTGCTATGAATTCTGCTAGGCACTAGTGGGGATTCAAGTTAATTTCTATCAGACATCTTTATTCCTGTCCTCAATAGGAGCTGATTCAGGGGTGATTCTCCAAAATTACGATTGGTTTAGAATTAAAGAGAGAGAAAAGAAATGAATATTTATTTAGCTTAGAGAAGATTGAGGTTCAATTCAGTCAAAGTCTTTATGTTAGTAAAAGCATGATAGATTAGCAGAAAGAGTTTTGGAAGTGGAGTCAGAAGACATCTCAGTTCAGATCTCAGGAAGTTCCTATGTGATCCTGTGCAATCTACTTAGTGTCTCTGAGCATCAGTTATCTCATCTGTAAAATGAGGATATAAAAACCCCATTAATACCCCTGGGGAAGTACACAGGGTTGTTTTGAAGAAATACTTGGTGAGCCTTAAGGCACTGGATAAAGTGTGAATATCTATCATCAATCAATACATGATCATTAAATGTCTTTTAGGTACCTTCCATTGTGCAGAGGGACCCTCTTTTTAAGTACATGAATAGTCAGTAAAATATTATTAGTAAGCTATTATAGCACACATACTTCTTGAAAACAAATTGAAGCAAGCATCAATTCCAAAATGAAAAATTTTGCTTCGAGGAAGAACTTTCTTTGGAGATTGTTTAAGCAATAGAATGAGAGACTATGTTGGGACACTCTTCTGGAGGTCTGCAAAAAAAGATCAATTTGGAATGGTTTTGATGTGCTCTACAGAGACAGAGGGATGAATTTATTGACCTCTCAAGGTTTCATTTCACCTGATTTTATGAATATATAATTAGATATTTCATTGATAGTTAATGTTTATATCTGTGAAAATTGAGATTCCCCATTCAGATGTCTTATGGGTAGCTTAAATTTATTTTTGATTGTTTAAAAACCCTTACCAATATTACATATTGGTTTAAAGGCAGACAAGTTAGGCAATGGGGGTTAAGTGACATGCTCAAGGTCACACAGCAGGGATGTGTCTGAGGTCAGATTTGAACCCAGGACCTCTCCTCTCTGTGCCCCACTCTTTATCCACTGAGACACCTATCTGCCTCCTCATATCCTTTTAATATATTTTCTCACTTTGAAGTAGCTAGATGATATGGTGGATAGAACATCAGACCTGGAGTAAGGAAATATGAGTCTTCCTAAGTTCAAATCTGGCCTCAAACATCTCCTAGCTATGTGATCCTGGGCAAGTCACTTAAACCTGTTTGCCTCATTTTCGTCCTCATCTCTAAAATGAACTGGAGAAATAAATGGCAAAGTACTCCATTTTCTCTGCCACGAAAGCCTCAAATGAGGTCACAGAGAGTCAGACACAACTGAAATGACTGAACAACTCACTTTGGAAATACATGACTATGATTCTAGGTAGCCAGAATTTGCCTTAGTCATCCTCAGGGGTAGGTAGAATGAGAAATGAACTTTTAATCTACTCTGTCAAGGAGGGGAATTGAGGACAAAAACAAAAATATTCTTCCTGAGAAGTTCCCTCAGAACCAAGTCATCTTTCTTGGAAATAATTGGCAATTGGAACTTCCTCCATAACCTCAGTGTCTCCCCTGGGCTCAACAGTTGTCATGTGAACTAAGTGGCTTGAGTAAAAAGTTCTTGAGTACAGTTTATATTATTATCATCAGCTACTTAGCCATGGCTTGCCATCTCAGGCTTTCTGGACAGAGAGAGTGTTAAGGGTAGGAAATGAGAGTTACGTGACTTGCTCAAAGTCACATAGCTAGGAAGCATCTGAGGTCAGATTTGAACCCAACTCCTCCAGGCCTGGCACTCTGTCCCCTGTGCAACTTAGCTGGTCCTAGAAGAAATTTTATTCATTCAATAGATATTTTTGAATACCCAGCATGTGTCAATGATCCATTAGTCTTCTCATTCTCCATATATTTAACCTGACTCAGTCTGTGACTGTCGCATCTCTTTGTAGTGTTGTATATTTTTTCCTTCTCTGCTTCTTCAATTTTGGGGAATAACAAACAAAAACTATTGCCTTTGGTAGGCAGACCACTCCTCTAGTTGTTTTGGGAGATAATTAAATGCAAATGACAGTAATACAAAGTAGAACATGATGAGTGTATGACAGCAGAGCAGGAAAATAATAACTGTTGGACTGAATCCAACAACCTAAAAATTGAACAAAGGAGACATACTGTCTTTCATACTTCATTGATCTGTCTGTTGTGATTCCTTCTCAGCAGCTCTTCAGCCTCATCTTCAAGGTCCTTCACAATCTGGCGCCATCTTACCTTTCCTTCATCATGCTTCTTCCCCTTGTACACTATCCACTTCAGTCCAGTGGAACTACCCTTTGCCACTGTTGTTTCCTGTGTCTGGAATGACTCTCCTCTCCCATTGCACTTGTCAATAGGAAGACAATAATTAAAGAATACCTCAAAATCCCAAGTGATTGATCCAGGACATTTAAAAAATATCCATAAGACAAAGAAAAGAGATGTAGGATGAAGATTTTTATTTCAAAGTAAAATTATAATAATTTTTGTGTCAGTTGATTGGCTCAATCCTTCTAGTGCTAATTTCCTAATCATTCTTCAGATTCTTACCCAAATACTACCTCCTCTAAGAAGCATTCCCTGATATTTCCTGTTGGGAACAATTTTCCCACATAACTCTTTGTTTTGTCCTTCTTTAATGGATTTTTAAAATGTTGCATATTTTAGTTATTTATATGATTATTATTACTATGAGTACTTTATATGATTTCTCCATTTATTTGATCCTATGAGTCACAGTATCAGAATTATTCATAGATTTACAGCTGAAAAGGATCTTAGAGTTCCTCTAGTTCAACATATTCATTTTAAAGATGGGCAAACAAGCCTAGACAATTAAAAATTGACACAAGTAGTAAGTCGCAGAACCAAGATTTTAACTGAAGATCTCTGGCTTCATATCTATAGCCCTTTGTATCTTTTGAATGTTCTATAGGATAAAATAAAGGTTATTTTCTATCCAAATCATGAGTGTTTGTGTGGGAACCAAGGGTCCCTGTTTTCCTACAATTGTAGAACCTTTGACAAGAGATCTATTTGGAGCTTTTTCCCACAAAAAACTCCAGGTAGAACCAAAGAAAGAACATGCTTTCTATTAGGGTGTCTTGGAATCCGGCTTGGTGTTTGCCTTTAGACTGAAGGGAAGAGTTCTTGGCCATCCATTACAGTAGGTAGGTGGTTGCTATTGTTGAGTCATGTCTGATTCCTTGTGACCCCATTTGGAATTTTCTCAGCAAAGTTACTAAAGTGATTTGCCATTTCCTTCTTCAACTCATTTTATAGATGAGGAAACTGAGGCAAAACGTTAAGTGGACTTGCCCAGGATCACAGAACTAATAAGTGTCTCAGGCTGATTTTGAACTCATGAATATGAATAAGTCTTTCTGATTCCAACCAAGCCCGTGCTCTATTCATTGCACCCCCTAGATTCAGTAGTATAGTGTATACTCAAGAATATTTGTTAAATACACTTGACATACTCTCCTCATTACTTTTCTAAAATTCTTTAATATATTCGAAAAATTACAGCTGGAAAGAACCTTGGAGGCCATCTAATTTAATCCTTATCCAAAACATGAATTCTTTTTGTAACATCTCTGAGTCAGTAAGTCAACAAGTAATTATTAAACTTTTGTGCTAAATGCCAGAGGTACAAAAGAAAGAAAAAAAAGAAACTCACTATAGTCTGTGCCCCCAAGGACATCATATTCTAACAGAGGAGACATCATTCAAATGGCTTTGCCTATACTATATATATTTCTCTACATATAATATACTACGTGTAATATCCAAAATATATAATTTGTCATTTGGGGGTTTGTGAGGAACATTGTACATGTTAACTTGATTGATAATTTTATATCTCATTTGATGTATATGTATAATATTTGTAAATGTATTCATTTTCAAAAATATTTCTATATACTAATATCTAAATATATTTGTGTATAAATGTGTTTCTATAGATATATAAATGTGTTTATGTGCATAAACACATATATTTGGATATCTAGGTATTCACAGCATAAATGGAAGGTAATTTCAGAGGGAAGGCATCAGGAGGGGGAGGGATGAGAAAATCTTCTTGCAGAAAAGATGAGATCTGAGGCAAGTCATGAAGGAGGTGGGAGAAGCTAGCCCTCTATTTGAAGGCTTCTATTAATATTGAATTTGGGGCAGCCCCATAGCACAGTGGATAGAACTATAGACCTAAAGTTGGGACCCAGGTTCAAATCTGACCTTAGACATTTCCTAGCTGTATGACCCTCAGCAAGACACTTAACCCCAATTGCCTAGTCCTTGCTACTCTTCTGCTTTAGAATTGATACTCAAATAAAGGTAAGGGTTTAAAAATATAAGCAAACAGTCCCCATCCTCCACAAAAGAAACAAACAAACCCCTAAACCCCCAAACCAAACACTGAACTTGCTAAAGCAGAACATTTTATTTTTTGGATCTCTGTCTCTTTACATTGTGCTTGTTAGTAGTTCGACCACTCGTGACTTTCCTAGGACCTCTGTTGGCTGCCCTTTCGCTCCTTTCTTCTGTGAACTGTTTTTCCAGGCTCTATAAACCCACTGTGCTTTGGGGGGTTAGGTAACAGATTTGCTTCCCCCTCCCACTGCTAAGTGAATCACTGTTTTCAGATGAATTAATTGGTGTGAAAAGAGTTTCCTTTTTAGGAAGAAATAACAAATCCACGAAACAATCACATAAAAGCCTCTCATGAGCATGTTCTCCTCATGTTCCCCTCAGGGTGGATGACTTGGCTGCAAATAATTAGCCTAGAACAGGGTTGGCTGAGTTTGAGTGGGATGGTCAAGGCTGAGCCTGGGATAAATTATGAAATAGGTAAAGTTTGTCCAAGGCAGCCTCCCTTTTCCTTTTCAACTCCATTTCCCAAACTTACAAATTATAGCATATTATACAGCAGAGATCATAGGCATCACAGCTGGATGAGATCTTGAAAATCAAGAATAACAGAATCTCCAGGTCCAAGGAGATCCCAATAGTCATCTAGTACAGCCTGTTTCTGAAGGGTGGGTGTGGAGAGGAACAGGGGAGGAGGAATACAAGCATTTATCAAGTACCTACTATGCGTCAGACACTGTACAAATATTATCTCATTGAATAACATCAAACAGCTCAGAAAGCCCTAACATGACACACCAGACAAGTGATCAGCCAACCTCTATTTGAAGACTGTTAGGGAGGTGGGAAATCACTACAGCCAGATCCCTGATGAGTGTGAATAAGGTCACTTCATTTGAATTCACACTGCCTATTTCCATTGAGCTGGATACAATTACTCTATTTTACACAATTTGAACTTTGAAGAATGGGAATTCAAATACAGTGGTAATTTCTAGAGATCCATTATTTGCACTAATTGAAACTTAGCATCACCTCCTAAAGCAGCTCATTCCACTTTTAGAAATCTCTGTGCTGTCCATCCACTCTTCCTCCTTCTGCTAATCTGGAGCCAAGCTGACCAAATCTCACCCTTTCCCCACACAAAACTTCTCAGATATTAAAGATAGCTCTCTTGTACCCATTCCAAAAGTAGCTTGAACTCTGAGCCTCAGATTCCTTAAGTATAAAATAAGGATCAAAATATTTGAACTCTTTCAGGTTTGGGAAGAAATCACTTTGTAACTCTTAAAATGCTCATGTAAGTGCAAGTGCTATATAAATATGAGTTATTATGAATTTTATTTAGTTTGCTTCTAGTATTATAATTTCATCATTCTCTATCTTGTAAATGTTTGTCCCATCTATAACTGCAGAAGGAATCTTGTAAGGAAGGATAGAGGATGCAATTATAAGTATCCTACCTCATTGCTTAATATTGAACAAGAAAAAATGAATTTTGATACTATTTAAAATAAGCACTGGAAAATTAATGCAATGTACATAAGAATATAATCATATGCATAAAATGGGTAAAACAAAATGACATGTAGGAGGCATGACTTCTAGGTAGGGATGTGCTAGAACAAACTCTCAAGAGTTGATTGTTAAATTTAAAGTATAAGAATTTAACCCTCGGAAAGTTAAAAATGCTGCAAATCAATTTTGGTTTTGTTGATTGTCTGAAACTATTAAGTGATGGAGAAAAATTTAATAATGTGGATTAAACTTAAAAGCATATCATGCATACCTTCTCCCTCCCTCCAAAGGGCTGATTGTCACAACATTAACTAGCACACTGTTGTCTATTTCCTAAATGATGCAATATCAGATGACAATTTTGGACACCTCTTATGTTACTTTACATGCAAGATTTGGGGAAATCTGATGAAGCATGTTAGCCTCCTCTTGACAGCAAGGTGCTAGACTAAGGGTGCAGAAAGAAATAGACCATTTTTTAAAATGGCCAGTGGAAAAATTTATTTTGCTTGATTATGCATGGTTATTAGAAGGGTTTTATTTTCCCATTGTCCCTTTTTCAGTGGCAAGGGGAGAAAAACATTGTTTTTTGCTCGTTGAAAACATAATTTTTACAAAGATTCAGGGAGGTTTGTAGCCAGTTGTGCCTGATAACTTCCTATAATTTATTCAGGGTTAAGGTTTATAGTGATTTACCAACTTTGAACAGCATAGCAAATAGAGACAAAGAAACAAGTACTTATCAGGAATATTTGGGGGAGATAAATTATGGTCGGTGGAAATGGGGATGATGTGTTTTGAATGCCTTAGTCTTTTTCTGCTATAGTCAGAAAAAGAAAGGTCTCTTTTGCTGTTTTTTTGGCATTGCAATGTACACATTTCCAGGTTCTTGTTTCAAGAGAAGATAGTGTAGGATGATGAACAGAGCAGTAGAGTTAGTCAGATGATGTGGGTTTGAATCTTGGTTCTGTTAATATAATTCTCTGCCTTAGTTTTCCCACCTATAAAAATGAGTTGGACTGGGTGCTAAGATTCCTCTCATCTCTAAATCCTTTGAGACTGAAAGATATATTAGGTTGTGATCATTTATTATAAGAAAATTTGAGATATCACAAATGAATTCTCCACAGAATCCAATAGCACTCATTCTTGGTACATTAAAATATGTCTTGAATACAGTTATATGCAACTATATAGGAATGACGTATGTCTTGTAAAGTGAGGGCACCTCTAATTACTACACAGGCATAAGGTAGTCTCCCATTTCAGCAAATCAAAGTCAAATTCAGAGACACTTATGTATAAGGAACTGTCCTAAGAAAGTTCTTTGGTAATTGTTTGTGAAGTGATTCCAGTGTGAGATGGACCTGATAATGTTAAATGACATATAGTCATACACCTCGTTAAGTGCTGGGGGTACAAAGAGGCAAGCAATAGTCCTTGCTCTCAAGGAGCTCACATTCTAATGGTGGAGACAACAGGTAGACAGCTACATATAATTCATTTATAGTATAAATGGGAAACAATTAACAGAGAGAGTTGCTAGAATTAAGAAGGGTTGGAAAAAAGTTTCCTGTAAAAAAAATGAGATTCTATTTAAGACCTGAAGGAAGTCAGGGAAGCTATTAGATGGGGAAAAAAGAAGGGAGAACATTTCAGGCATGATACATAGCCAGAGAAAATGAAATGCTCAGAATTGAGGTAGGGATTGGACTTGTGTTTTCAGTGATGTAAGGTGGAGGTGTCAAACACATTATCTACCAGCTTCATGTGGCTCACAGTATTCCTGAAAGTAATTGGGAAATATTTAACAACAACAACATAAATAGATCATGTTAATATATAGTTTCCAAGTTGATTTGGAGTCCACAGGGATTATTATGCATGACTTAGTGGCCCCCATTTCCAGGTAACACCACTGGTGTAAGGACCAACTAGTGTAACATTTCCTCTACCCAATAGGTGGGCACCTTCTCTGCAATTTATAATCTTAGGGGGTGGCTTAGCGCACTGAAGGGTTAAATGACCTCCTACAAAGTCACACAGCCAGCATGTGTCAGAGGCAGAACTTCAACCCAAATATGGCCCTGGAGTCAGCTGTTTATCCATCCCTCATGCTGCCACTCATGAACAGTTGAACTTGTTAAAAAAATTATGATAATAATTGGGAATTGTTGAGTATTCCCCACCAGTACAGTTGGCTTGCTTTTGAAAAAAGTTTACCTATTCTAAGGGATTGTTAACAATCAAATTTAAATGTGAAGCACACTCTATGAAAATCTGGTGAAAAGTACCACAAATGAAGGGACAATTAGTTTCCTTCTTATAATGAACCAACATTATAAAGAAAAAAATTGATATGAAAATTAACTGATGCCCAACAATCATCATTGACTCAAACTTTACCAATCGCGCTTGGTTATAGAATACTTGATTGCGGAGGAATTTTAAAAAGCTTTTAGTCAACCTCTTTGTTTACAGATATGGAAACTGAGACCAGTAGAGAGAAGTGATTTCCCCAAGGTCAGATGGATAGTGAATAGGAGAAAAGAGACTAGATATAAGACCTTCTAATTAAATGGGAGCTCTTAGTTGTGTGTGTGTGTGTGTGTGTGTGTGTGTGTGTGTGTGTGTGGTGAAACAAGACAGAAAGAGAGACAGAAACAGAGAGAGAGAGAGAGAACATGCCAATTTAGAGCATCTCTTCTGTGTAAATTTCATCATAGAGAATAAACTGAACAAAAGGTAATCTAGAATTGTCTGGTCTTTAAATGAACATGACCTTTTCCTTATACGCTGTAATAGGCTGTTTGAAAAGGCAGTCTTAAATGACTGGCACTTTGATTTCTATGATTTGCATATGCTTTTCTGCACTTGGAGAAAATTGAAGCATTTCACAAGGATGGCAGTGGTGCTGGAGAACGTACACAGCCAAATCATCAGTTGGCAAGGTGTAGGTTAAACTCATTTCTGCTGCCCTTCTCTTGTTCCTCAAGATTCTATTGCCACATCTCATGGAGGACCAGAGAAAGCTTGTAAGTCTTTGAGGTAAGCCTTTTCCAAACAGTAGGCAGCCTCAGATGGTAGCACACTCTCCTCAGATCCTCCAGTGGAAGCCCAGCAGGAAATTGCATTTGCCAGCCATCACCATTCCTTAGAAGCAGAGACTTGAAAGACAAAAAAGCTTCATAGTAATATTTGTTCGCAACCACTCAACCAATTTTGTATTCTTTCAGGTCAGAGCATCTTGTTAAAATAGGGTAGCTAGCTGCCAATGTTCTGACTTGAAGCCCTTGTTTTTAAATGAGCTTTTCCTATATAGTAGAAACTGTTTGCATACCTTTCAGTTAGCTTCTCTGCTAATCTGATCTTTGTGAGAGTTGGGAGGGATATGAGATAGCATTGGATGAAACCCCCTCATTTACAAATGAACTTTAAATGCCAAATGCTAGGACTAGGGGAGACTGGTTATTCATCCCCCTGAAAACCTTTAGGGTGACTGATAAATGCATCATGGTATCTCTTATGGTGTTATGTAATTTGTTTATCTTCAAAAATAGTATACTAAAATTTCACTATATCATTATTTGCCATAAAGGGGGGAGGGCTATCTTAGACCCTGTTTGAAGAGATTTAACTAGGAAAAAAGAAAAAAGAACTTGATATAAAGGGTCTCATTTATAATGCCATGGTATGAACAAGGAATGAAGAGAGGGTCATAAAGTATCCTATTCTTTTAAAAATTTCCCCTCTGAGAGGCAGTTAGGTAGCATAGAGGACAGAATGCAGATCTAGAATCAAGAAGACTTGGATTCAAATCTGGCCCAAAACACTTATGAGCTATGAGTCCCTGGGTAATAACTCCAATTGCCTAGCCTTTACCACATTTCAGTCTTAGATGTGATACTTAATAATAAGGATTTAAAATGAATTAAAAATTAAAAGTTTTCTCCTACTAGAGAAGGGTATTAAAAAACAGCAGCAAGCTATCACATATTTTTTTAAAAGCCTTAAATGTGTAAAGTGTTGGGCTAGGCCCTTAAGCTACAGAGATGAAAAAATAACAAGTCATGCTCTTCCCTCAAGTAACCAACAATATAGCACTACTGCTTTATTGATTGAGACATCCATGAAAAACATATATAGACATATCTTTTTTCTTAAATTGAGAAATTAATAAATGTAAGGATATGAAATAGAATGAAATAAAATGGTCAAATAAGGAGAGAGAATTCCTAGTTGGGGAGGATGGGGAAGTGGGAATGGGGCTAAGGAAAACTAGTTAAGTCTTTATGAAAGAAACAGTATCTGAGGTGGGCCTTGAAAGGTAAGGATTTGGTCATCAACAACAAATTAGTGAGTCAGTGAGAGAACATTCTAGGCATGGAGAATAGCTTTCAGAAAGGAGAAGAGACATCCAGTGGCCTCTCTTCTATCCTTCTATTAGAATGTAATATAATTGAGGGCAGGTCTGTTTTTGCTTTTGCATTTGCATTCCCCGTGCCTAGGACAGTGTCTAATATGTAGTAAGTGCTTAATAAGAGCTTTTCATTTATTCGTTTAGGTGAGATTGCTGAACGGTGAGTCACTCCTTTTTGTTTGGAAGTAGTGTGTGTGTGTTTGGGTGGGGTACCATGAACTAAGCCTGGAAATGTAGATTAGAGTTAGATTATAGAGAACCTCAAATGCCTACCTAAGGGTTTTTGAGTTGCATAGGACAGGCAGGCATGGATAGCCTAAGATCTACTTCATGGAAGGATTTCCCACATTGATAAGATCACAGATCAGTACAGTATTGAAGCCTCTGTGTGTGTGTGTGTTCATTCCATTACAGGTTTTTTGAGAATGCAGATTTATGTATTAGAAAGATTATTTACCATTGGTGTGATGGATGGAATATAGAAGAGAGAAACTGAAGGAAGGGAAATTGACTTATAGTAGTTTAGGTAAGAGTTTGAGCTACAGTGGTACCTGCATGAATGGAAAGGGCAAATGCAAGAAATATTTTGGAGATAGAATCAATAAAACTTGCAAAGTGATTGGATGAGGGAGTGAGAGAGTGAAAAAGTTAAGAATACCTCTGAGGTTTTGAATTTGTGTGAGTAGAGAAAAGGTAGTATCATCAACAAATATGAAAAGTTAGAGGATTCAGGAGAGATGCCAAGTTTGCTTTTTGGACGATTTCAATCTGAGGCACTGGCAAGATATCCAGGCAAAGATGTCATCAGGTAGTTGTAGGTATAGTACAAATTAAATTCAATTATATATAACCAAGCAAGAAAAAAAATAGTCTCTGCAACTTCAGTATGAAAATCCTACACTGGTTTTCCCTCTCCTTTTATTTTAAAAGAGTAGAAGATATGGTCTTTCCACCTGTTCATTTTGTAGATGTTTTTCATGGAGTTATGGGATTACTTGGTATTCAATCTTCTGGAGCTGAACTACACTTAGCTAGCCTGGTCCTGGAGGACAGACAGGCTGTTTATTCATATTATACATCAAGCTTTTCCTACTTAGAAAGTTTACATCAATCAGAGATAATTCACATCACCTTCCAAGATTGAAGTGCAACTTCTATTATTATAGCATAAGATAGAACCACATCATTCCACTGTTTGTATAAAACATATAAAATCTCTGTTAAAAGTCAGTTAAATTCTCTGGTCATTTATCAGTTTGACTGCTGCTAAGTTTGGTGTCCTTATCTTGTACAAGTGATTTATAATATAGATATATGTGTGTACCTATGTGTGTATGCATTTGCATGCCTCTATCATTGTGTCTGTATCTATCATTGATCTATATAATCTATCATCTATCTAGATATATCAAGGCTGTATATCTTTGTTCAGTTTCAGATCCTTAGTTTTGTTTTTGTTTTCTGAACTGTAACAATCTAATTTTTTTGGAAACTTTGAATGTCTTTAGTTATATAGTAGCTCGTGAATTCCCTCACTGTTAATATAGAGATGGAAGAGATATCAAATTAAATTACTTCAGTTGTTTATGTTCAGTTCATTTTATGATTGACAAAACAGACTCTGTTTAAGTAATTTGCCCATGGTTATACAGGTTGTAAGCAGTAGCACTGGGATTTGCTCAGGTTCTGGAGTCTCTGAGTTTGGCATTATACCATATCAGCGTTGTTGGGTCTGTTTTTCATTTTTTTTAAAAAGTTCTAAATGAAACACTAACACCAAACACCAAATAAATGAGCGTTTATATATAAAATGGAACAGAAAAAGAGAGCCTGAAGTGGAAACTCTATTTTGTATAACTTGCTTTTCCCTTTACATATACTGTAAATCCAACATGTAACTTTCAAAGCTGTAATCATTGTTTCCTTTTGGCCTTTCTTCTGTTCTCTCCTATGCATAAAAGAAAATTCTTCAAGATCCACTTTTCTTTCTTTTTCTTTTTGACAAACTAGATAACTAGCTCTCCTTTTTCTTTTATTTCCCACCCCCAAATTGAAAAGAAAAGATGAAAAAAATACCTCATAACAAATGTACATAGTTAAACAAAACAAAGCCCCTCATTGGTCATGGCCAAAATCAAATCTTATTTTGCAATTCAAGTCCATCTCCTCTGTGTCAAGATGTGGGTCCCATGCTTCATTATTGGGCCTCTGGAACTGTGGCTCATCATTTGGTCAGATTTCTTTCAAGGTTGTTTTATTTTATATTATCTCTATATACATTGTTCTCTTGATTCTCCTTAACTGATTCTGCATTGTTTCATATAATTTTTTCCAAGTATCTCTAAAACTACATTTTTGTCATTTCTGATGATTCATTCATATGTTTGTGTAACTATTTCCCAATTAAAAGGAAATGGGGTTGGTTTGGCATAACTTGTTCTTAATGAATCCCTATGGGTCCCTAATGATGTTTAAATCCTCTTATGTCTTCTTACCAAGTATTTTATAATCTTTCCTCAATTTTTGCCAAAGATTGACCTCAGGCTTGCAGGTATCTAGTTTCCAGATCCTAACTCTTTTTTCTTTTTGAAAATCTGAATATTTCTATTTCCTATTCCCTTTCCCTATGATTTATCAGATTTTATTAACGGTGTCCTGTGTTCACTCTACATATTTCATCTATTTAATTAGTCACTCTTACATTAATTCAGTCATTTATTCAAGGAAATCTCCTTAAGCCCCCACAATGGACAGTGAATGATAATGGGCATAGAAAGCTAGAGCCTAACTAGGAAATAATTTTTTTTAGATCAGATTCAGTTGTGGAGCATGGGGGCAGTCTTTGGGACACAAGGCTCTGTGGTGATGGGAGACAGAAACTCAAATTTCCTCTGAGTGAACAGAAAGCATGTCATCATCAGTGTCACTTGTGAAAGATGAGGGAGGGCACAGCTTTACTATAAGAGTCTGCCCTGGATAAAGTGTCTTTATGCTTAAGACGCCAATCCTTGGAGTGGTAGTAGTTGAAGATACAGTTGTGGTTCAAGGAGAGGAGAGCCTTAGTGATAGAACCCTGGAGGCAGTGACTAAGGGTCTGATGAAGGAATAAAGTATTCCTACATAATGTGGGTTAGCAGAGGACTTGGAATTGTGGGGAGGTTGGGCTTGAATGCGAGAGGACCTCTGAGGGGAAGAAGCATATATTCCTTGCCCTTATTCCTGAAAGGTCCTTATTCCTCTATTCTAGTGATGACTTTGCTAAGAGAGGTACAGAGATAAGTAAGACAAGTTCCCTGTCCTCAAGGATCTTCCAGTCTAGTAGGAGTGATAGGACCAATGCAAATGTCTAAAATGAAAAATAGAATATTGTAAAGGAAGTACAGGATCCTGTGATTCAGCTAGACTTGGAGATTTGTGTTTACTCAAAGAGACTAAAGTTTTCTGTCAGTACTTCCTAATTCATTTTGTGCATTACTTTCCTCTTTGTGATGTTTGGGTTACTCTGACCACCCTTTGCTGAAGAAGATGAAAATGAAATTTGAATTAAGCAACTCTACCTCCTCTTTATCATCTGCTAATGGCATATTATTTTCCTGAAGAAGTGGGCCTGGACTCTTTATTCTTTTTGCTTTGAAATTCAGCACCTTTCCCTTTCCAAAAAAAAGGAAAAAAAATCCTTTCCCCTTTTTTGCAGTTATCTCAAATCTTATTCATTATGGGCTCAGATTCCTTGACAGTATTCTTACTGAGTGTGTGTGTGTGGTTGTTTTTTCTGTTAATTTTTGGTTACATTTACTTTCTTCCACCTTTTGTATTGGTGGAGTTGTGTACTATCTTCCTTTCTTTCAAAGCTGGTTATGAAGGGGGGCAGAGTCAAGATGGCGGCATAGAGGCAGTAAAAGTTCAGACCTCTGAATACCCTTCCTTACCAATTACAAACTAAATGCTCCTAGGGACTGAAAATCAAACCTAACAACAGGACAGAGCAAAGGAACCCTCCTGCTGGTCTCAACTTAAAAGGTACACACCCCAAAAGCCTGAATTCAAGAACACTCAGATTTAAGGAGAAGGAAGAAGGAAGGTCCCAGGACCTCTCGTCCACCTAGAGTGCTGAGCTTCCAACAGTGGCTGGAACCTCTGGGCAGGCAAGGGTGCTGATCTGGATGGAATACCTTGCGGGCAAAGCTGTGCCAGGCTCAGAGCATCAAACACAGGTGGTGAGGAAACAGTTGGAGAAGAAGGGCAGAACGGGCAGCCTAGTTGCAGCAGCAGAGACACTCCATATTGCCCCCCCCCCTTTCCTGAGGTTTTGGCCTCAGGGCACATCGAGCTCTGCAACTCAACTGGGCTTAATCCCTTCAAATCCTTCAGAGGGCAGAGAAGCTCAAGTTCCAATACCCCTCCCCCACAGACTGGGCTGAGAGATTTGCTAACTAAGTTCCAAGGGTGAAGGCTGACAGAAAAGTCCAAAAACAGAGATCCAACACAAAATGAGAGGAGCAAAAGCGCAGGCAACTACAGGAAGTAAAGAAGGGGTAAATATGAGCAAACAACAGAAAAAGAAAAAAGAAATTATTATTGACAGATTCTATCCAGGCAATGAACAAAGAGCAAATGGAAAAGAGAAGGATGAAGGAACAGCAAGCAAAAAACCAGAAAGTCCAGTGAATTGGATACAGGCTCTGGAAGAACTCAAAATATAATTCTAAATACAATTAAGGGAAGCTGAAGACAACTGGGAAAAGAACTTAAAAAGCAAGATAAGTCATCTGGAAACAGAAAACAGTATCTTGAAAGTCAAAATTCATCAGCTTGAAAATGAGGCAAAAGAGATGAAAGATCAGAAGTAGGATGACCAAAAATCCAGGGATGAAATCCAGTCTTTAAAAACCAGAATACAACAATTAGAAGCAAGCAACTTCACAAGGCAGCAGGACACTATAAAACAAAATCAACAGAATGAAAAAATTGAGGAAAATATGAAGTACCTCATTCACAAAACAGAAAATTTAGAAAATCGTTCCAGGAGAGACAACTTAAGAATCAGTGGTCTACCAGAAGACGACAACAAAAGAAAAAGCCTGGACAACATCCTATGGGAAATTATCCAAGAAAACTGCCCCAATATTTTAGAACAAGAGGGAAAAGTGGAGATTGAAAGAATCCACAGATCACCTCCTGTACTTAATCCCCAACTGACAACACCCAGGAATGTTATAGCCAAACTCAAAGATGGTTATGAAGTTATGTGTGTGTATTTGAAAGGCAAGCTACCCTCTAATTATTACTATAGAGGATGATCTCACCTGAAAGGGTGCGTTAACATTTATATTGTAGAGAGAAATTTTTCATCCTGTCAAGCCAGCATTTATATGATTTAAGGATAAAAAAAAATTAAAATCCCAAATGCCAAACAATCCAAGCATCTAAGGATGTAGCAACCTGTCATATTAAACAAGTTTATTTCCCAATCACACTTAAAATTGAAGGGTGTGAGCTTTGTCGGAACTGCTTATTTCTTAAGTCATATTTGGGAAATAGTGATCTTAATCATCTTTATTACTTCATACTTTGCCAATACTCACTGGCCTTATCTCTCCTAAGCTTCTGCAAACAACATAAAGGGCAATATAATAACTAATTTTAATTAACTCTTCAAGATTTGCAATATTCATTATAAATATTTTATTTTATCCTCACAACCACCCTGTGAGATAGATGGTATTCCCATTTTCACCAAGGAAACTGAACCTGAAAGATGTTTAGTGATTTGCCCAGGTGACCCACCCTTTGGCTAAGTCTGGATTAAAACTTAACTTTACTTGAGTCCAGATCCAGCACTCTGTCCATTGTGCCACCTAGCTGTCTATGAAGTCTGTAACAGTAGGAGAACCCTTTTCTTCCTTTTTTCTTTCTGATTTTTAATTTTCTGGAATTCAGTGAATACTGACAATGCATTTGATATTCTGATAATATTTCTCATGAACAAGAATTGAAAGGTTAATTTAGATCACCAGCATCTTATCCTTAGGGAATCAAAAAAAGGATTTTCAGAAATATTTTTCTGTTTCTATGGGGTGTGGCAGCCCAAAGGAGTAAGCTGTTTCAAGGACTGTTGTTTTTTTTTCTTCTCATTTTACCTGTCCTCCACAGTGATCAGAGTCTCCCAGGAAGTATAGGACTTAAGGTTGTGGGTGAAATGAAAGAAGGATACAGATAGCTTAAGGAACGAGAAATGATCCAGGGAAAACATACAAAGATTAGGCAAGTTTTAGGGAAAGACTATTCCTTTATCATCAAGGTTCCAAGAATAAAGCTTCTTGGATTTTTACAAACCATTATTAGTCACAATTTTGTCTTAAAATCCAATTCACACACCACTTTGAGATGCATAAGGTTGTGAGGAGTTTCCTCACAACTCTCCATCTAGGTAATGTATCATCATTTTATAGACAAAGAAAGTGAGAAGGGAAAAGATTTTTTTTAAGCAGCAGAGCCTGAATCCTCCCAACAGGTCTAACTCACTTGCACCATTATGTTGTCTTTCTTTTTCCCTCAAGCCTGGCTGCCCCATTTGTATATATTTCATGCCCTTTCTTCTTCTTTGGCTTCTTGCCCCCCTCCTCCTTTGACCCTTTTGCTCATTTTTGCCTCCTCCCCCAGTGATATTCTGATTCAAAGGGTGAAAACTTCAAGTAACTCTAGAAAGAGATTTGGTGGGATGGTAGTTGAAACTAATGTCTAAAATGAGGTTGGGAGATTATCTGTGGATTTCAGTTATCTCTCCTTTCCCAATTTACTTGTCACAGATAATTGGAATATATTCATCCCTTGGAAGCCATAATTGGAGGGATAATGTCTATCTTGATAAAAGAATAGGACATTTAAATCTTACTTCTATTCTATGGTCAGCACTGACAATTTTTTTCACTTCTGGGATTCAGCTGAAGGAGTATCTGAGCCAGAGAATGCTACTGTGTTCACAGTGGTCTTCTTTTTGTGTAAGTTCTTCATGGTTTTCTGAGCCATCTGCTGCACTTGAGCATAATAATACCAGTTTAAAAGTTTGCAGTATATTCTACATGCATTATTTCACTCAAGCCTCCCAATGAACCTTTGAAATATTAGATGCCAGGGGTAACCTTATTTCCATTTGACAAATAGCGCAATGGAAGCTCTGAGAGGGTGGTTGCTCCTAGCCACATAGAATTTTTATTTTATTTTATTTTTTATGTTAGCAACATATTAGAGTTTATTTATTTTATTTTTTGGGAAATTTTTATTTAATTAGTCAACTTAGAACTGTGACAAGGAAATCACTTTAAAAGACTGATATATATTAATTTAAGGTTGCCAAGGAATTCAGCTATGTAATTCCTAAATGAAAACTCAAGTCAGCCATCAGCCTTTTATAGAGTTTAATTACAAACAGGAGGAAGAAAGGAATTAGAGAGAGAGAGAGAGAGAGAGAGAGGGGAGAGAAGGGAATAGGGCTTAAATACCCCCTATGTTTAGGCTGGGCCAAAAGGCCCAAGCCCTTAGATAGCTGTGGCAAAAAAAAAGAGATCAATCCCTATTACTCACGTGACCAAAATGGAGAAACAGTCTCAAAGGCCCCCACCTTCAGCTTCCTTCAGAGCAAGCTTCTCAGAGCACACTCCAACCACTCAGACAAACTCCTCAACCACCACCCACTTCAGACCCCTCTATCTTTAAGGAAAAAAATCCAAGTTCCCTCCCCTCAGTTCTCACATCTACCAATCACTGTCCATCAATTTCCCTATGCCAATGGAGGCTCTAGCTTAACCCAGGACCGCCCAGAGGTCTCTGGCTTTGCACATGTCTGTTGAAGGTCATATTCTCAAATAATTAAATCTTTGATCCTTTGCTACAGCCCTTCCTAAATCCTGTTAACCTGAGTAGGGTAGAGATTGGAATAATTAAATTTTGATCTATGCTGCAGCCCTTCCTCAATCCTGTTAGGACTGAGTGGGGTGGAAATTGTATTTTCCAAGACCTGATTCTGTCATTCCAAGTATCTCTATTGTATCAATTCTAAAATCAATCATGACTCAAAGAAATTCCTGTTCTGTGC
Source organism: Monodelphis domestica (assembly GCF_027887165.1). NCBI lineage: Eukaryota > Metazoa > Chordata > Mammalia > Didelphimorphia > Didelphidae > Monodelphis > Monodelphis domestica. The sequence goes on from NC_077231.1 coordinate 148,649,330, forward strand.
TTAAGCATAGATCAAAGTCCTTTCCATTGTTCAGCAAAAGGTTTCTGTCCTAAAGCACTCTTAAGAAGGGAGGAGGAGGAACCTCCCATGCCAATGGGGTTCACATTCCAATAGACTATCAGTAAGAAATTTTCCAAGTATGAAATTTCCCAATGGTGAAATTTCCAACATTTATAAGTCTAAGGAATTTTAAGGTTACAGAACTTTATTCCTTGGTTACAAGAATCCTATTCTTTCCTTCCCCTTCCCTCACCCCTTCCCATAACTGATGCACAATTCCACTGGGTTTTACATGTGTCCTTGGTCAAAACCTATTTTCATGTTGTTGTTTGCACTAGAATGATCATTTGGAATCTACATTCCCAGTCATATCCCCCTCGACCCATGTAATCAAGCGGTTGTTTTTCTTCTATGTTTCTGCTCCCACAGTTTTTCCTCTGAATGTGGATAGTGTCCTCATTGTTTATACTGTCTTTTATCAGGATGTAATTACCTTCCCTATCTCTTTTGACTAAATCTATTTTTACTTTGGCTTTGTCAGATATCATGATTGAGACTTCTGCCTTCTTTTTCTCAGTTGATGCCCAATAGATTCTGCTCCATCTGCTTACCTTTACCCTATGTGTATCTATCTTCTTCATATGTGTTTCATGTAGACAATATATGGTAGGATTTTGGTTTCTAATCCACTCTGCTATTTGCTTGTGTTTTATGGGTGAGTTCATTCCATTCACATTCAGAGTTATGATTACCAGCTGTATATTTCTCAACATTTTGATTTCCATTCCTATCCCTGTCCTTTCTTCTTTCACTATTTCCTTCTACAGCAGTGTTTTGTTTTTAATCAGTTCCTCTAATTCCCACCCTCATTTTACATCCCTTTCTACCCCTCCCCCTTCTTATTCCCCTTTTATTTTCTTTGCGGTCTTTTAAAACTACTCCCACCTCCCTCTCTTGTATTGCTTCCCTGTTCACCAGTCCATTTGTTACCCTTCTACTTCTCTATAGGGTGGAAATGCATTCTCTGCCACAATGAATTTGATTGTTTTTCCCTCTTTGAGTCAATTTTAATGTACATAAGAATTAAGTATTTCCTATCTCCAGCCTCTTTACTCTTCCAGGGTATTAGTGTTCTCCCCTACTCCTGCCATGAGCTTCTTTATGACATATAAATTAACCCCATTTTGTTTCCTTTCCCATTTCTCTTAGTATTAAGCTCTTTTTTACCTCTAGTTATGTATATATCTGTATATATACATATGTATGTATATATATTTATGTCTTGGCATTTCATCCTATACAGTTTGTCACTGTTCCCTCTAAGTATAATTCTTCTCCCTACCTAGGTGATAATAACAATTTTTTAAGAGTTACCAATATCCTCTTTTCTTGTAGGGATACATATCATTTTCACTTATTGGGTCCCTTAAATTTTTGTTGTTGCTATTTTTTCCTCTTTTTCTCTCGAGTTCTCTCTCGAGTGTTTGGGCATCAAATTTTCTTGTCAGGTCTGGTCTTTTCTTTACAAATGCTTGGAAATCTTCTATTTCATTAAATGACCATCCTTTCTCTGCAAGAATACAGTCAGTTTTTGTGGGAGTAGAAACACCAAGGAAAAGCAACTGCCTGAATACAGCAGTTGAGGGGACATGACAGAGGAGAGACTCTAAATGAACACTCTAATGCAAATATTATCAACATAGCAATGGGTTCAAATCAAGAAAACATGTAATGCCCAGTGGATTTACACATCGGCTATGGGGGGGGGAGGAAAAGAAAATGATCTATGTCTTTAATGAATAATGCTTGGAAATGATCAAATAAAATATTAAAAAAAAGAATAGTCAGTTTTACTGGGTAGTTGATTCTTGGTTGTAGACCTAGTTCCCTTGCTTTCTGGAATAACATATTCCAGGACTTTTGGTCCTTCAATGTAGATGCAGCCAGATTCTGTAGTTCCATGGTATCTGAATGACTTCTTTTTAGCTGCTTGTAATATTTTTTCCTTGGTCTGGTAGTTCTTGAATTTGGTTATAACATTTCTGGGTGTTGTCAGTTGGGGATTAAGTACAGGAGCTGATCTGTGGATTATTTCAATCTCCCTTTTCCCCTCTTGCTCTAGAATGTTGGGGAAATTTTCTTGGATAATTTCTTGTAGAATGATGTCCAGGCTTTTGTCATGATCTTCCAGTAGACCAATGATTCTTAAATTGTCTCTCCTGGACCTGTTTTCTAAATCTTCTGTTTTGTGGATGTGTTGCACATTTTCCTCAATTTTTTCCTTCTTTTGATTTTGTTTTATAGTCTCCTGGTGACTTGTGAAGTCACTTGCTTCTAATTGTTGTATTCTCATTTTTAAAGACTGAATTTCATCCCTGGATTTTTGGTCATCTTTCTCCTTCTGGTCTGATTTTCTTTGGAGGTCATGCCTCTTCTTTCATTTTCATTGCCTTGTATTTTATCTCCTTTGCCTCATTTTCAAGCTGATTAATTTTGGCTTTTAAGACACTATTTTTGTTTCCAGATGGCTTATTTTGCTTTTTAAGTTCTTTTCTCAGTTGTCTTCAGCCTCTCTTAGTTGTTTTTTAATTGTATTTTGAGTTCTTTCCAAGCCTGAGTCCAATTTGCTGGAATTTCTGTATTTTTTTCTTGGTGTTCTGTGATCTTCCTGTTTCATTTGCTCTTCGTTTATTGCCTGGATAGAAGCTGTCAATTGTAATTTCTTTTTTCTTTTTCTGTTGTTTATTAATATTTCCCCTTTCTTTCCCCCTGTAGTTGCCTGTAGTTTTGCTTCTCTCATTTTGTGCTGGGTCTGTGAGTTTGGGCTGTTTTGTCCTGAAGGGGTTTCTCTGTTCTGCTGTTTAGTCAGGTAGTCTGATATTTCCCAACTGACAGCAGAAGCTGAGAAGGAGCTGGGCTTCCTGCCCTGTAGTCAAGGTTGTTGCCTGTAGTTTATTGCTGCCTTTGTCCCTTGTAGTTCAGTCAGTGAGGCTCTCAGATCAGTCTGTGGGAGGGGTGTTGAAGCTTGAGCTTCTCTGCCCTCTGAAGACTTCTTATCTGCCCTTATTGATGAGATTCAGTCAGGGCAGAGGAGTTGATCTGCAAAACTGGCTGTGCCCTGAGGCCAAAACTTCCAGAAAGGGGATGGGGTGGGAAGATGGAGCATTTCAGCTGAGACTGGGCTGCCTGCTCTGTGCTTCTCCTCTAGCTGCCTCTATGCTGCCTTTGTTCTAAGCCTCAAGCCTGGCACAACTTTGCTGGTAAGGTTCTCCCTCTGAACTAGCGCCCTTGCCCACCCAGAGATTACATCCAGTGCTGGAGGCTCAGCACTGTAGGTGTGGGAGGGGTCCAGGGACCTTCCTTTTTCCTTTCCCTTAAACCCATGTGTTCTAGAGTTCAGGCTTTTGGGGGGCATACCCTTTAAGTTGAGTCCAGCAGGAGGCTTCCCTTGCTCTGTCGTGTTGTTAGATTTGGTTTTCAGGCCCCTGGAAGTGCTGTCTTTTTCATCAGTGAGGAAGGGTTTATGGAGGTCTGAATTTTTGCTACCTCTAATCCTCCATCTTGACTAGAACTCCCCTACATAGCAATTTTAGAGACAGAATTTAATCCAGAGCTTCAAGACCCCAAGCTTAGCACTCTTTATAATAGCAGTACTTATAATAGCAACTAACATTTGTATAGCACTTGCTGTATGCCATACACTGCTATGTGCTTTACAGGTAATTTACATGTAAAATCAAAGACAAAAATATACAAATTTTATTTGATTCTAACAACAACCTACAAACCTGGGTACTATTATTATCTCCATTTTACAGAGAAGAAAACTGATACAAACAGAAGTTAATCACTTGTCTATGCTCACACAGCTTATAAATGCCTGAGGTCAAATTGACTCTAGGTCCAGAACTTTAGCCATTGACCTACCCAGCTGACCCTAAACATTATTTCATGCTTCCTCTAAAGATTATACCCCAAAGCCAGAACCCATGTGTTATGTTCTGGAGAGGAAGTAGTATCTGGGATTCTATTCATCGTGCTTTTCAAAGGTCCGAGTTTAAGTCTTATGGAGACCAGACCAGTGGAAGATAAAGCTTGTCATCATTGGTTTTGGATCTCAGTTTCCTCATCTCTAAAATAAGTATGTTGGACCCAATTGACAATATCCTTTTCAACTGAAGTCAATAAGTGTTTATTGAGTCCCTGTTATGTGCCTGACAGCTGTCCATTAATGATCCTAAAGTTTTTACTGGTTCCCTTATTTGACCTTAATTATTTGGAAAACAGAGAGCACTGAACTTTTTGAGAGCTAGACTCAACAACAGCATTTCCATCAATGATCCCTGCCTTTGAACTCCACTGGGAAATGCCTGTGGCCCCGCTCTTTGGTTTAGTGCTGCTGGTCAACTTCTTTGTTGCCATTCTGACTATGTTGCAACTGCTTTCCTGGTTAGCCTTAGATATGTCCATAAATGGGAAGTATAGTGGCCCTGAGTCACTAACCAAAAACTATCTATCTCTTTAAACCAACATGAAAGGAAACATTAGGATCTCAACAAAAGCAAATGATTTTCTTCTGTACCACTCCATTCTCATCAAACAAGCCTTAAACTCTCCTACTTCTGATATCTTCCTGTAGTGCCTGAAATCACTTCCCCCAGTCCTCCTATCACACCTGCCAAAATCCTGCCCAGCTCATATGCTGGCTTCTTCATGAAACCTTCTTTGATCCTAACAGACCACAAATGATGCCTCTGTCCTCTGATCAACAAAGTACTTTGTGTTGTTCATTTGTGGCCAACTCTTCACGACCCCGTTTTCTTGGCAAAGATACTGGAATGGTTTGTAATTTTCTTCTCTAGCTCATTTTTACAGATGACAAAACTGAAGTAAGCAAGGTTCAACAACTTGCTCAGGGTCACATGGCTAGAAAATATCTGAAGTCACATTTGAACTTAGGAAGATGAGTCTTCCTGCCTTGAAGCACCAGGAGACTATAAAACAAAATCAAAAGAAGGAAAAAATTGAGGAAAATGTGCAACACATCCACAAAACAGAAGATTTAGAAAACAGGTCCAGGAGAGACAATTTAAGAATCATTGGTCTTCTGGAAGATCATGACAAAAGCCTGGACATCATTCTACAGGAAATTATCCAAGAAAACTTCCCCAACATGTATCCATACATACATTCTAGAGAATTTTTTATCCTGTTTTATGTTATTTATATATGTTTTCATGTGTTAGATAGATAGATGGATAGATAGATTATTCCCCATACTACATTGTAAACTCCTTGAGGGCAGTTGCCAGCTTTATCTTGGGCTACTAATACAGTGTCACTCCACAATATAGGTGAACAATAATTCCTTGTTTTCTGAATTAATGACTATAGTGTGGATTTAAGCATGCTAAATTTGGAGTCAAAAGGCTTAGATTTGCATCCTGGTTCTTCTTATTACCTGTCTGACTTTTGCTAGTTATTACACACCACTAGGGCTTACTTTCTACATGAGCAAAATGAAAGGGTTGGACTAGATTTTTAGAGTGACTACCAGCCTTTAGTCTGTTTTCCTATGATTGTAAGGTGATATCTTTACATCTATTTTGCTAAGACCCTTCCCAGTGGGCTTGGCAGATCTTCAAAATTTGAGGAAAAACACATCTAGGAGTTGCATAGGCATGGGAGATGTAGCTATCTGCAGCAGTGGATGGAGTATCCAAAGTGATAAAGCCAAAGTCCACTCAGAATAATCAGAGAAAGAATGAACGAATATTGACAAAACAAGAGAGACATTAGAGCCTGTATCCAGACTCCTAAAAGGAGCTGTCAATGGACCCAGAGCTCCTCTACAAAGTGTCACTGCTGTTTGATGTACTATTATCTTCTGACTTTATATCTTCAATCAATTCCTATAAATTCACTGGTGGGGCCTGTTTGCTGCCAGCTCTATAAGTTTCAAAGTGGAAAGGAAGCTGATCAATTAATGCAAGCTGATGCTAGCTTCATCAGTTTTTAGTTAATTCCTTAGGAACCTCAAAGTATTCTTCCTTATACCTGGAATAGTTTTATAACTGTCAAAGTTTTGTAGAAATTTTATCAATAGAACAAGAGAGAAAGATTAAAATAAAGTTTGAGTGCATTGTAAAGTAGGCTGTATGTTTTATCTCCACAACTAGCATTTTGTTTGTATGTCTGTGAGATATTATTATCAGTTAATAGTAACAGCTAGCATTTATATGACTCTTGAAGCCTCAATAATGATAGCTAGTATTCATATGGCTCCCTGCAAAGTATTTGTACATGTATCATCTTACTTGGCCCTCACACAAAAACCCTGGGAGGTGAGTTATTATGCCCATTTTACAGGTAAGGAAACTGAGTCTCAAAGAAGATAAATGACTTGCCCAAAGCTAGTGCCTGAAGCAGGGCTTAAGCTAGGCTTTCTCTAGCTCTAAATCTAGTGTTCTATCCACTATGCTGTCTATTGGCCCCAAAAGATGAAAAGGATAAATAAAAACAAGTTAGATTGTAGGTGTTAGCACATGAAAGTTGGGGGTGGGAAGATGTGAAGATAGTTATGGAAATTCAATTTTTATTCCTTTTCAGACCATAGTGTCATTAGTTAAAGTAGAATCCCTGAATAAGAATGTATTCTATAAGTCACCAAGTTAACTCATCTTTTCTTGAAGGTCTTATTTGAACCATTGTGAAGCCCTTTACCTAACAAGACAGTTCATTCTACTTTTGAATATCTCAAACCATTAGGAAGTGGGTTTTCCCCTGACTTTTCAAGCCTAATTTTGAAAAATGAAATTCTTCAAAGCTTCTACCCATTTCTTCTACTTCTGTTCTCTGGAGAGAACATTATTAGCTTGAGACAGTGACAACTCAGAGTTAGGGTTAAATTATGTAATAGCCATTTTCTTTTCATAGGCAAAATGACCAATGTTTTGAAAAATATGATTTCATTTCCTGTAGGTGAATCAGTTGAATCTCCTCACCATAAAGAACTATGCCAACAGCTGGTCTATCCTAAGTTTAGCATAAATGGAGTGATTAGGCAAGAGTCCTGGCACTGAAAAGAAGTATGATGGTGAAGTGGACAGTGTTAAAGTATGATTCAGAGCAGAAGGTAAGTGGCTCAGTGGATTGAGAGCCAAGTTTAGAGATAGGATGTTGTAGGTGCAAATCTGGCCTCAGACATTTCCTAGCTATGTGACCCTACATGGCAAGTCTCTTAATCCCCATGATCCATGCCCTTATGGCTATTCTGTCTTGGGACCAAAACACAATATTGATTCTAAGAAGAAGGTAAAGGTTTAAAAAAAAAACAAAACAAAACTATGATTTAGAGGTCTAGGTTGGAAGCCTGGTTCTGTTAACTGTGTAACCATGGGCAAATGACTTAACTTCTTTGGGATTCTCTAACTTCTTATGATCCTGGAGGCCCCTTCTAATTTTAAAACCCAATTTCAATTTTTAAAATTTAGAACTACAGTTTAGGAGCAATCATTTTGAAAAGAAAATAGAACATGTCATATATGGAACAGTCATATGCAACTTTGGGTTCTAGGATTGAGGACCAGGTTCAAATTCTTGTTCTTTTACTTGTTTTCTATGTGATTTTGCACAAATCACTTGATTTGGGGATGGGGACTTAATTTCATCAGAAAAAAAGTACTTGGAGATTTCTTTTAGCACTAAATCTATAATCACCATGATCCTTAGAAATATGTCATGAGGATATAGAATATTCTGCTAGAAAATGGATCCCTTTCAAAGTTTCTCAGATCTCCTGTCTTCCCAGAGAAAATGGGAATAATAATCCTACTGGGGACTTAGAATTGAAATTCTATTTCCCATTGGAATTGGAATTTGGTCTGTAATGTGGGATAGGAGGGCAAAAAAGGACTTTGTGAGAGAAGAGAAAGAATCTACACTGCATGGATATCTAGAAGCTCTCTTTATCTTGAGATTGCCTCCTTCTCTCTAGAGATTGAGATTCAGACTTTTCCAGCTGTGAGTGGAAGGAATTACTCTAGCAAATTAACTGTTTAATGAACAGCATGTAAACAGCACCCTATCTGGGTAAAGCCTAAATATAGCAAATCTATTTTTATTACATTAACCAACACTAAAATATCTCAATATGTGTGATATGATCTCTGCATTTCACAAGTTTATAGAAAACTGAAGGGAGTCAGTAGGGGACAGGGAAAACTATTTACAACAAACAATTGCTATCTAGTCATAAAATAGAATAATCAGATATCCTGGAAAATAGATGAAATAGAGAAGCATTACTCCAAAATTAAGGACTGGGAACTTTTTACTTATGAAAGTGCTTTTACTCAATATGGCTTTGCTCACTTTATTTAACATCAGTTCATATAAGTCTTCCCAGGATTTTCTGAAACCATCCTGGAAAAAAAGCCCTTTTCTATCCTGATCTTTTGCAAAGGAGTATTTCCTCCTGTAGAATTGCTTCAGTTCAATATGACTTCCTTCATTCATCTGAATATGTCAACTATGAGGCCTCAGAGTACAAAGAAATCTCTATATATGATGGCAAAGACTGATTTCAGGTTTTAGAGGCATAATTGAGGCGAATTATGGAGCAGAGTTCTGAAGAGATGGATCCCAGGCCAATAGTGGCTCTTCTATTTGTTCACTTAATGTCTCAGTGCCTCAGGTAACTTTCAAAAACTATTCATTTTGTATGAGTTGCAATCTACCTGGTTAGAGGGAATGGTAATGTCAACTGACTGATTATATTTATATGTGTATACACATATATTCTGTAATATTATTTATTTTTCCAAATGACATGGAAAAACAATTTCCAGATTTTGGTTTCCAAAATTTCAAGTTCTAAATTCTTTTCTTCTTTCCCTTCCCTCTCCACTCCCCGAAATAGCAAACAGGTTATACATGTACAATCATGTTATAGAAAAGGACACACATACATATGTGTGTATATATATATATTTTTAAAACCCCAATGAAGAAAATAAATTTTAAAATAAATTGGTCTGCTTTGATTTGCATTCAGATTCCACCATTTTCTCTGGAAAGGGATAGCATGAGATCTTTGGAGATGTCTTGGATCATTGCTCAATCAGTATTTATTAAGCATCTACTATATATGCCAGGCACTATCCTAATCTAAGATTATAAATTCAAATAAAGACAGTTCTTGCCCTCAAGGAATTTTCAAACTAATGGGGGAAGACAACACATAAAAGGAAGCTGAAAAGTAAGGAGTTAGTGAAGGGGGAAAAAGTCAAAGAAGAACAAAATTAGTACAGCCAGAGAAATGAGAAGTTCTGAGTTGAGCTCTTTCCTTAACTGGAAGCTTTGAAATTCATAGCAACACTCAGAGAGACCAGCTGGTGGTGATGAAGTGGAAGTATCCAACCTGAAGGATACTGCAGGATGAGATTTTCCTAATAATGAGCTTTCAAGGTTATGGTGGAAAAGTTAGAGAAGTCCCAAAGTCTTGCAATCAGTTGAGAAATGGAGAGGATGAAATCATAAATCCAAACTCTTTTTCCTCCCTCCGCCCCCAATTGAGGAAAATAAATCACAGAGCTATTAGTTGATATTTACAGTGTTCAGCACTCCCACCCTTACTCACCCATCTCCATATTTGGAGCCCAGCAGAAAGTCTTAAAAAAGAAAATGACTTTTACTTTCCCTTCCTAAGGAAGGCATGAAAAACAATTAGAGCAAAAGAAAGACAGATTTCAGAAACTCATTTTAGTTTGATATTTTACATCCTTCTGAGAGGTATCCATTTCCAATTGTGAAAAGTAGGATAACTGAAAGAGAAAGTTAATCAGCATCTCAGTTAAGCCCATATTTAGCCCTTCATAGTATAGCTTCATCATCTGTTTGAAGATCTATGATAATTCCTGACACGTAAAGCCAAATTTGAGTATAAAAACACTATTTCTGTCGCTTCTGTACATTTCAACATATGTGTATATATCAATCTGCCTTTTTAGTTTAATTGCACCTCTGTTCCCATCCATTCACACAGATATTTGAGAGTATACAGGGTATCCCAAAAATTTTAGTGCAGTTTTAAGTTATTAAAACTCAATATATATATATATATACACACACACACACACACACACACACACACACACACACACACACACACACACACACACATATATATATATATATATATATATATATATATATATATATATATACCCTGTTTTTACTAGCAGGTATGACTTTGTATCAATCAGGTGCTTCTCTATAAAATGGATATAATAATTAACTTTCACTATTTCCATCTCACAGCATTGTTCTGAGAATGAAGTGTATTCTTTCATATAAAACATCTTGTAAACTGCAAAGTGCCATAAAATGCCATTTAAAATAATTATTATTCTTCCATACCAGCCATCTACTTGGCATTCAGTATAGGCATGAGGAGAATAGCAGCTGTGGCCACAACATGGTGGAGAATGGTAATGATATGAAAGGACGGAGAAAAAAAAGATCATCTTAGGCAAGGGGTAAATGAGGACTGACTTTCTAGGCTCTCCAGCAAGGAGTCCTTATAGATGTTGCTGTAATAACAGCCTCCAGATAATTACATGTGTTTTCCAGTTTACAAGTCACTCCCCTCACAACAACCCTGCCAATAGATCAAGTATTATTACATACCTCATTTTATAGATTAAGACAATGAGGCTCAAATTCCAGATGCCTACTTCAGGCAAGTTACATAGCCTCTGTTTGCCTCAGTTTCCTCATCTGTAAAATAGGATAATAGTAACACCTATCTCCCAGGGTTGTGGGGATCAAACGAGATAAAAATTGAAAAGTACTTAGCACAGTGCCTGGAATAAAGTAAGTGCTCTGTAAAGGTTAGCTATTATTCATTATTGTTATGAAATAGGTGAAGTGACTAGGTCAGGTTTACATAGCTAATGAAGTTCAGAGGTAGGATTTAACTCCACTCTTTGGATTATAAACCCAGTGCTCTTTTTACTTTGCATAGGACAGAAGGAGGATTACCAGTTTTGTTTTCCCCTTCTCATCCAAGGGGGAATGTAGATGGCGATATAATGATTTCTTTTCCCTCTCAGTTCAGAGAGGGAGACAAAGGGAGGTTTAGTAGTTACTCTTCTTAGCCTATACCATCCACCATTCCTTTAGGTTAAAGAAGATGATCTAGATTGTCAAGAAGAAGTCTCAGTCTTCAGTAAAAGAGGGCAAAAGGATGGAGAAATATGAGACTTTATTTAAATTTCTCATTGACTTTCAGATTCTCCCTTATGGCCATTCTAATTTGTATCAGTTATGTATATGTCACTTTCCATAAGGGGGCAGGGGCTGCCTTCTTTGAAACCTCAGCACCTAAATTGGTGGTTTGTCTTGGTAGAAGGTACTTAATCATTGTTGATTTGAGTCAAATTGGATCAGCTAAGTAAATAAATAATTGCAATGTAAATCCTAAGGATAGTGGATGCTGTCCACAGGAAACTGGCATCACTTAGCAGACACAAAGATTCTAGACTGATAAATGAGCAAATGAAAAACAGAGACAAGGCAGGTTTGTTGGCCCCATGGCAGGACTTGCCAGTGGGAGGCTGAGGATTTGGTTTCTGCTTGGCTGAGTTTCTGCCCCACCCAAGATTGTAGATTTTGGGAGGACTGCTGCTGGTAGAGTCATCATGTTTGCCTTCTCTGGGGAAAGCCCTCCTTTAGGACTTTCAGAAGTAGCTATTTTGGATAGTTAAGGAAAACCTTAAAGGATGCTCCCTAGTTATCCACATCTGACTTGTTCTATGGAAACAGGGATCAGCTACAGTTTTCCACCTATTCATCTTGTAGGTGGGGTTGTGAGAATTAATGAGAGGATACTTTCAAAGAGCTCCAGATCCAATCACTCACCAAACACATTTAACATGTCTTATGTGCTCCTGACATAGGTGCCATGGAGATTAGAGAAGGCTTTAAGTAGGGCCAATAATTGTTCGCATTTTGTATAGCACTTTAAGGGTTAAGTGCTTGAGGTAGCAAGTTATAGAAGCCATTTTCCTGTTTTCCAGATGAGAGACAGAGTGATGACATGGGAAGGGTAGAATACAGCCTTCCAAGACAGGAAGACTTGGTTTCAAGGATTGCTTTTGACTTGTATTGGTCAGGACCCTGGACAAGTTACTGTCAGTGCTTTTGGTAACTTACTAAGAATAGAAGTTATGAAAAGGGAGTTTCCTTTTCTAGGAGTTTACCTAACATTGAAATCTTAGATCTAGATGAGGAAACAAACTGAGATGTGACTGGACTGAACTTGTGGGTTTCAGATGCCCAAATCAATTTGGTTATATTACCCCAAACTTCTTCTGAACTATAAAGTAGTATAAGATTTCACTTCTGTTCTTAAGAAGCTTACAATTTCAGTGAGGTTCTTTGTAGGAAAGGTCCAAATATACAACTGAGATGTTTATTTTGTTAACTTGTGCTATGACAAAATGTGTGTGGTGTATTTTTTGTTATAGTTTTTTATCTGACCTATTGTTTCATTTGTCCAGAGAACTCCCTTTGAACAAACAAAATATAGAACTGGTCTTGTGCAATTTGTAGTCTCAGAGTAGTACCTTGGGCACTGAGAGGTGCCACAAGATCAATATGTTGGCAAAGGTATGTGTTTGTATAATTCTTTAGTCTTTATAAGGACCAATTTTGGGTTATCCATGCTAAAAACAGTAGAAGAAGAAAAATAAATGTTTTCTGGCAAAAGCCCAGAAATTATCATTCATTCACTCAACATTAATTTATGAATAATAGACATTGATCTACTGTGGATAGAGCACTGTGCAAGTAATTGAGAATGATGCAAAATTTAGATAAGATATAGTACCTGCTTTCAACACAGCTAATGCTAAAACACATTATTATGGTATAAGAAAATTAGAGGTATAATAACAAAGTCCTATGTGCTTTTTAAGGTGGAACCATTTTTTTTTAAAAAAAGCACTTACTTTCTGTCTTAGAAATGATGCCAAGAATTGGTTCCAAGGCAAAAAGAGCTGTAAAGGTAGGCAGTTGGTGTTAAATGACTTGCCCAGGGTCACACAGCTAGCAAGTGTCTGAGGCCACATTTGAACCCAGGATTTCCTGTCTCCAGACCTGGCTCTCAATTCATTGAGTCACTTAGATGCCCCTCTATGGTAGAACCTTATCAAAAAAGCCCTCCCAAATGGCTTTTTTGAGGAGATAACATTGGAGATGGGCTCTGAAGGGCAAATAGGAATTCAATAGGTAGAGAGAGAGAGGCTATTCCAGCATGTGAACAAAGTTCTATAGTCCAACAAATAATAGTTTTGGAACATCAGCTACAGGGAGGGGAGGATTGAATTGCTTACTGAGTAGGCAAGAGAGGCACTAGAGAGTTTTTCAGTAGAGTAATGTGATTAGCTCTGCATGTAAATAATATCAGCATAGAAACAGAAGAGAAACTTGCATCGAAAGGAAGAGAGTAAGAGTTGGGAAGACCTGTTAGGAAGCTCCTGCTGCATTAGTTTAGTGATGGTACAAATGATCTCTATTAGGATGGTGGCAGAATAGGAAAGACAAAACAGGGAGAGATATTATGGAGTTGGAGTCTATAGGACTTGGTAAGTGACTGCGTTGAGAGGTCAGAATATAATAAAAAATAACCCTGCAGTTTTAGCAATATTTTGTCGTGTCTCCTATATACTAAGGAACTGTGGACATTATGAAAATAGGTAATATACAGTCCCTTCCTGGAAGAAATATACAATTTTGTGGGGAGAATGACACAGGTACATAAAAAAATGGGAGATTAGTCTTAGGAGTATGCACAGAGGACTCTGGTGGAAGTATGAACTATCATTAGCCAATGCCCTGTTACACAACACGGATACGTTTTGTGTAGTGAGAGAAGAGTAAATGATATTGTGGGAGATAAGAGGAGGAATTATGTCTGACTTCCTGATTCTGTCAAGAATCCTTCAAGTCACCTTCACTATCCTTCAAGTCACCTGAATTTGAACTCTAGAGCCATTCCCTCCTTTACTCTCCATATCCAGTTAATTACCACATCTCATCTTCTGTTTCTCTTTCCATCCCCTCCCCTCACCCAAATAACCACCATATTAGAATAAATCCTTAGTGTCCTTCTTATATTGTTGTTCAGTCATTTCAGTTGTGTTTGACTCTTTATGATCCAATTGGAGTTTTCTTAACAAAGATATTGGTGGTTTACCATTTCCTTCTACATCTCATTTTAAAGATGAGGAAATTGAGGCAAGTAGGTTGAAGTGACTTGTCCAGGGTCTGTAAGGGTTAAAATAGGGGTTTGACAAAAATAAAAGGACAGTTTTTAACAATTTAGTTTTATTAAAATAGAGATAGAAAGGAATATAGTAAAGGAGGGAAATATAGGAAAGAGGTAGAGAAAGAAAATTGCCTAATGTCTATACTAGTTATCCTATAACTACCTATAATTACTACCTAAAACTGCCTGTGTTTACCTATAACTGCCTATAACTCCTGCTAATAGCAACCACCCCACAAAGTTCCAACCCAATCCACCCCAATCAGTATTTAATCCAACCCCAATTAGGTCTGTCAACAAAGACCAACCACCTCCCAAAAAAGTTCAAGAAAAAAACAAAACAACTTAACAGTCCAAATCAAAAACAAAAAAGTCCTCTAAAAGCTAAAGCCAAAAAGCCCTATCAGTAAGCACAGGCTCACCTTTTATATTCCAACAACTAAATACTAACAACCAACCCAACACACTCCCAGCAGCCAATTTCTCTGCAATTGCCAGCAGCTGTCAGCAACTGATCCTGGCCCCTTTTATACCCTTTTCCTACCTCATTTCCTGTCTCTATTTTCCTCTTTCCTGTCTCTATGGTTCCTCCTTCCTGTCTCTATGGTTTCTACTTCCTGTCACTGTGAGCTTGTTAATCCCTATGCATCTCTATGGTCAGAGGACCTCCAGGTCCCCTGTTAACTTAAAAATGGAATAAAGAATTGCTTTTTACAGGTCACACAGATTGTAAGTGTATGAGGCCAGTTTTGAGTTCAGGAAGATGAATATTCCTGAATATGGATATGGTACTGTTTCTACTACACCACCTAACTACCCTGCAATGTCCTCTTAATTGGCATGCCTCTAGTTTTTCTCCTCTAATCCATTCTCTGTGCACAGCAGTTAGAATAATCTTCCTGAACCATAGATCTGGACACATCTCTCCTTCCCCATATGTTACAATGGCTTTCTATTGCCTCTAGGATAAAATATAAAATCCTCAACTTAGCATTTAAATCCTTGACAATAAGACTCCAAGCTATCCTTCCATGTTTTCTTCACAGGACTCCCCTTCACATATTCTCATGTTGCAACTAGACAGTCCAATACTCACTATTTCTGGAACTTGGTATTCAATCTTCAGATTCTATACCTTTGTATATTGCCAGTGTCTCCATATCGAAAATGTACTCCCTCTTTAGTTATAGCTCCCAGAATACCCAGCTTCTTTAAGATCTATCTCAAGTATCATATTGCTTTTATCTCAATGCATCTCATCACTTGCTATATAACTTTTAGTCTTAGGAAGTTGTTTGAGGACAATGGACAGGTTACATGATTTGCTGATGTCAGGATATGTTACAAGTAAGATGTGAACCTAGGTCATTCTGATTGTATTGGTCCACTATATATACCATGCTATTTCTTCCTCAAAATCATCTTGTAGTTTGCTGTTTATTGGTTCCTTAGTAGAACATAATTTCTTTTTAAAACAAAGGTTATTTGTTTTGTTTTGGCATTCCCAGTACCTAATATGGTACCTAGTAAGTGCTAGGAAGATAAATGGCTTTCTAACTGGAGTTGGATTGCCTCAGTGATTTTAGACTATGGAGGACAGATGTTATACTTGGGAGTTTCAACCTAAGTAGGTATTTGAAGGATTTGGACATTTGTTTGCTATCCACTTCTCTAGCTCATTTTACAGAAGCCACAATTGTGGTGAAAAGGGTTATGTGACTTGTCCAGAGTCACATAGCTAGCAAATGTCTGAAGCCAGATTTGAACTAGTGGTCTATCCACTTCACCATCTAGCTGTCCCAGGGCACCCTAATGAGAAGAAGAAAAGCAATTGTGAAGTCCTGCTATCTTCTTGAAAGAGCAAAGTAATTTAAACTCTTGCCTCGGTTTCCTTATTTGCTAAAGGCAGAAGTTTGAAATGGTTTATTTACTCTCTATTAGGTGGTAACTTGACAACTGTAGTTCTTTTTGTGGAAGGATTTTATTAGTAGTTGCTTGGCTACTGATACCAATGGCATCAGGGGATGATGATTTAGATTATAAGCAATGCTCTCTGCCTCACCCCACAATCACTACAGTAATGTATTAATTCTAGTGCATATGAGATCATGCATAGATGGCACAAATGTCTAATTAGACTAATTTATGGAATCAGGATAATCTGCTTATATTTTCCTCTTAAACAAAAGTTGCCCTGCTATCATTGAAATTTGTTTTATGCCTTAGATCAGCGGTTCTCAACCTCTCAATTTGTAGCAATGAGAATACATAATGCATATCAGGTATTTACATTCCAAATCATAACTGTAGCAAAATTACAGTTTTGAAGTAGCCACCAAAATCATTTTTTGGTTTGGGGTCACTGCAACTTGAGGAACTGTATTGCAGGGTCATGGCATTAGAAAGGTTGAGAACCACTGCCTTAGATGATGTATGACCAAAGATGAAAGGCAGCCGGTTCTAGTGATGAGTCAGAAAAACACAGGTTTGTTTTGGGGCCTTAATTGGAATATTGACTTGTTTGGGGACTTACAAGCATCTGAATGGTTCTGTGGCTTGTTTCCACCAACTGGATATTAACTGCCTTTTATCTGGCTTATTGAAACTTATGATGCATTTTCTTGCTAACAACCTGGGAAGGCAGGTAGATCTACTATCATTTCCTTCATTTTGCTGATGAAACAATTCAAGCTTAGAGAAATGAGCTGACGTACCCAGCTAGCATGTATCCCAGCAACCTGGGGCTCCTGATTTCAGAACTCTTTTCATTACCCCTTTGTGATTGTTCATTTGTTTCAGGTGTGCCCAACTTTTTGAGACCCCATTTGGGGTTTTCTTGCCAAAGATATAGGAATGGTTTACTATTTACTTCTCTAGCTCATTTTACAGAAGGGGAAACTGTAGCAAACAGGGTTAAGTGACTTGTCCAGAGTCACATAGCTAGTAAATGTCTGAAGCCAGATGTGAACTTGTGCTCTGTCCACTTTACCATCTAGCTGTCCCAAGGCACCCTAATGAGAAGAATAACAAGTATTTAAGATGACAGTAATGAAGTGGCAATCTGAAAAGCAACTATGAAGTCCTGCTATCTTTTTGAAAGAGCAAAGTCATTTAAATTCTTGCCTCAGTTTCCTTATTTGTAAAATAAGGGATTTGTCTATCATTTGGGAAATGGCTGAACCAGTTTTGGTATAGGAATATGATGTATTCTGTACGAATATGTACGAAATGATGAAAGGTACAATTTCAGAGAAACCTGGGAAGATTTCTGTGAACTGATGCAAAATTAAGTGAGCAGCACAGCAGTCAATGCAATAACAATGAAATGGTAAGAATAACAATTTTGATTTAAGAACTCTGATCACTGCAATGAGCAACCATGGTTCCAAAGGATTGATAATGAATACTTTTTGTTCACTTCCTGATTAGAGATGATAGACTTGAGATCTACAATGAGACATATATTTCTGGAGATTAATAATTTGGTTATGTGTTTTGCTTGCCTATACATATGATTATGTAATAGTTTTGTTTTTCCATTTCTTCAGTAGTAGTGGTGGAGAGTTGAAAGACAGAGAAAAATGCTTTTGAAACCTTTTTTAAATTAAGTTATTAATTAGGTATAGAATGAAGGTTAAATTTTCAGACATGATCACTATGATTTATTTTTTCTTTGCTGAACTTATTTGTTATAAGGGAGTGTTTAGGTGGGGGAGGAGTTATTGGGAAGTGCTTCTGTTGGGGAGCAGGAGGAGAGAGAGAGAGAGAGAGAGAGAGAGAGAGAGAGAGAGAGAGAGAGAGAGAGATTTTTTAATAAAGCCTTTTATAAATGAAGATAATATATATGAAGATAAAACAAGTGCTTTGGAGCAGATAAATTCCAAAGTCCCATCCAGTTCTCATTCTATGAAGCTGAAACTATGCCTAGTCATGTAGTCAACTCTCACTAATCTATGAAAGTCTGATTTACTTTGAATATTCCTCAAATCTGCCCCCTCATTTTTCACACAATTGCCAAGTAGTATTTTTAAAACGCAAGTCCAACCATGTCACTCCCTTGTTCAAGAAGCCCCAATGGGCTCCCTAATGCCTCTAATGTCAAGTATGAGCTTCTTTGTTTTAAAAATAACTTGTTAATAACCTTTTTATTTTTCAAAAATATTTTTCTATTATATAAACAGTTTTTATCTTTTGTTTTTCAAATTTTTGTGTTCTAAATTCTCTCCTTCCTCCTTCCCCTTTCCCCTCCCTGAGATAATGAGCAATTTGATATGAGTTATACATGTGCAGTCATGCAAAACACATTTCCATATTGTGAAAGAAAACACAGACCAAAGAAAAAGGCTTTCTGAGTTTTTCTAATCAGCTTATTATTTTAGGCTTATTACACATTGATCCCCTTCTTAGACTCTTTGGTCTAGCCAAACTAACATTCTTGGTGTTTCAAGAAGATATTCTGCATTCTATCTCTGGGCCTTTGTACATATCTGTAATATACTCTTTTTTTTTTTTTTTACTTCTAGTATCCCTCATTTCTTTCAAATGCCACCTTTTAAGTGAAGCCTTTCCCAGTCTCCCTAGATGCTAGTGCCCTATTGCAAAACATCCCCCACTCTACATGTTTTTCTATATCTTTTTTTGTTTGTTTGTTTTTTTAAACCCTTACCTTCTGTCTTAGAGTCAATACTGTGTATTGGTTGCATGGCAGAAGAGTGGTAAGGACTGGACAATGGGGTTAAGTGACTTGTCCAGGGCCACACAGCTAGGAAATGTCTAAGGTCAGGTTCAAATAAAATTCATGCTTCCTATCTCCAAGCCTGGCTTTGTATCTATTGAGTCAACTAGCTGCTCCCACCATACCTATTAAGGTCTTAAACACTTAAGATTATAAGCTATTTGAGGGAAGGGATTCCAGTTTTTTATCTGTCTTTTTGAATCCTGGCATCTAGCATAGTGCCTAGCACATATAGAGCTTCTCTCTGGAAATTACCTTGTATTAACTTTTTGTGGGTGTCTTTTTGTCCTCCCTGCCCCCACTCCCCAGTTCCCTCACCATGTATGCATCTTGGGCCAAGGCTTCTTTTTTGTCTTTGTAGCCTCCAGCTCTATTCCTGGGCCAGGGTAGAAGGTACTTAAAAATGTTTCTTAATTACTTGATTCAAATAGAACTAAATTCAACCTAATCCTTGCCCTCAAGGAGTTTATAATCTACTTAAATGTCCCAGACCTTAAGTGGTATAAAGAAATGTGTTTGGGGTAGGGGGTGTGATTTAATAAAGTATTCTGTATTCAAGGAATGGGGGCGAGATGAAATAGGAATAGGTTTACCCCAACTAATTTTCAAAGCCAAATATCATCCATACCTTTGTTCCACTCTATTACTGAAGACAAATCTCTAGAGTTGCTTACGTATGAATCTTCCAAATTGGCCCCTAATAGCTCTTGAGAGATTATGGACTTTTCAGTATGAATTTCAGGTACACCTTTGAAATTCATTTTGTTATATGGTGATTTCCTTAGAGAGCTGCTCAATTCATCCTGCATCCTTGAGCAAAGGCTGTCTCACCAGGCATCTTTTAAAGTAAGCATCTGACCTCCTGTATTTACCCAGTGCCTGAAACAAAAAGACAAGTTGGAGGCTCCCTCAGATAAGCCTTTTTAGCCAAACACAATGATCTTTTAGTTCTTAAAAACACTAGCATTTGTAACAGAGGCTCAGTATTCCAGACGGTTGTTTGAATAAAGAAGGAAAAAAGACCTTCTCAAGAAAGTGTACTTTTCATCACTAAACTAAAACGACTTTATAGTATTATCATTTGTGTGGAGAGTTGGAAATATGTCCAGTTTAAAAGGTGAATTATATGTTTATTTCTGATGTAGAATTAAGCAGTGGCTCTGTTGGACAAATATAAAAATTGGGGCAAGTAGAGTTGGCTGGGGGCATTGTGGAAGTGCCTCTAACATTAATCAAAGCAGAATGAGCTAAGAATGCTTTTAATGACTTTATTGAGTGCTTTATTGATTCTCTACATTCCCAAATGCCTTTATAAAGAACAGTATTTGTGAAACCCAAACTAAAGACTTTAAACAAACAAAAAAATTGGCTTTGGATGTTTGTACAATCCCTCAACTTTTCCCCTCTCAATTGTGCTTCTAACTTTCTGGACCTCAGTACTGTGCCTCAGCTTCAGTCTCTTTCTGGAACCTCCCCCAGTACCTGGGGACTCTGCCCTAAAGTATCTATCAGTCTGGGTGACCTTCTCACCCTAGAATATTCTTTTGCTATGAGGGCCCTCTTTCCATTTTTCTCCTTAGTAAGTTTCTCCTGGGGTTTCCACTTTGGGGAAGGTCCCAGGTCAGACAACTTTCATTCCCCTTGTGGCTGTGCTTCTTACTTTCCAGACTTCAATAAAATAATAGACCAGGGGAAAATGCAAATAGCCCTAGGAGAAATTGGTAAACTTATAATAAAATGTGTGACCCATCTCAATCTCTGTGAACCTATGCTGGTTCTTAGTCATTACTACATTCTTTTCTAAGTCCTTGATTCAAGAGAGAGAGAGAGAGAGAGAGGGGGGGGGGATAGGGGGAGAGGGGGATAGGGGGAGAGGGGGAGAGAGAGAGGGGGGGAGAGAGAGGGGGGGGGGAGAGAGAGAGAGAGAGGGGGGGAGAGAGAGGGGGGGGAGAGAGAGAGAGGGGGAGAGAGAGAGAGGGGGAGAGAGAGAGAGGGGGAGAGAATAAACAGTTACTCTGAAAAATATGCTCTTGATGATTTACCAATTCTCTGGGCTTTCTGCTTGTTTTGTCAGGAATTTTGGGAATAGCCCTCCCACCCCCAACCCTTTATGTGAAGATCAAGTTAAAGGATCCAGCACCTGAGAAATGCTGGGAAATTGGAAAGATCCCAAAGTTATTGTATGATCTTTGATCAAATATATAGTGAAAACATAGGTTTTGAGGGAGGATACGGGGACATTTAAAACTGGGAGAGATTATGAAAGACTTTATGTAGAAGATGGCTCCTATTGAGCTGAGCCTCATCCATTCACCTAAGGTATCTTGCCATCTGACCTGTTGCTGCCCCCCTTCTCTTATACCCGGAGCAGTACCTGGCACAGATCAGACCTTCTGAAACTATGCCTCAGTTTTGAAACCCAAAGACCCTAGGTCTGAGCTGCCCTCCTGAGAGAGTAAGTGCAAACTCAGCTCGCCAACCTTTGCCCTCTTGAGAGTGTGTAGCCAGCCCCATATTTTGTTTCATGTCCACCCAAACTAGAAATCTTGCCATCTGCCCTCCCCAAACCCATAGATTTCCTTCCACCTGTCCCCCTTCCTTAGATCATCCCATCTATCCAATTTGCTATGAGAACATTACTTCTGGAGAGGCTACAACAATCAAGGGTCCTATGACTGTTCTCCATCAATGAGACTCCTTAACTAAGGGCCACCCAAAACAATGATGTGAACAATGGCTCTCATATGAGCTCAAGGATTTTTAAAATAAGGAAATGATTAATTTTACCTACCCATTCCATTTCATATATTTGGTAGCAAATTCCTCTCTAAATGAGTAATTCTGTTGCATCCCAGAGTCTGCACCAGAAGGGGGAAAGGAAGAATGCTGACACACAAGAATTATAGATAGAAAGATTATTAAATGATATTCTTTACAGCTTGTTGGAAGTAGCAAAAGGGTTCTGGGGTCCTCTAAATCTGCAGCCAAATGAGAGTAATAATATCACAGGTTTCTCAATGTGGTTTGTTAGCTTTCCCTTTTGTATAAGAAAAGAACCATCTCTACTGTTTGTTCTAGATACTTTTTTTTTTTTTTTTTGGTGAAAATAGTGGGTTGAGAGTAATGGCAATTGATGGGGTCAAGGTTTATTAATTCCAATTCTAAATCAATGCATTGGGATCTTTAAATATAGTAAGTAGTTTAGGATCAGGAGAAAATAAGATCATCTTTCTCCATTTACTTAAAATCAGCTAACAAGGAGCATGGAAACAATTTTACCTATCATCCCAAATACCATGGAGCGGTTTGGGTCTAGATGGATGCTTATCTATTAAAATTATAATTGGGAAAATAATGGGAGTTTTTAAAGCTTCTTTTAGGAGCAAAGAAAAAAAAAAGAAAGCAATGAGTAGTTAAAACTACCTAGGGGGAGGGACAGTGAGGTGGCTCAGTAGATAAAGAGCCAGGTCTAGAGATGGGAGACCCTGGGTTCAAATATGACCCCCCACACTTCCAAGATGTGTGATACTGGAAAGATCACTTAACCACAATTGCCTGGCCCTTACTGCTTTTCTGCCTTGGGACTAAAACTTGGATTTATTCCAAGACAGAAGGTAGGGGTTTAAAAAAAACAACACTACACAGGGAACCAGTATACTAGCCAATTCTAAGCCAGTTCCAGAATTTTGGCCTTGGGCACTTCTCTTCAGAGAAGATTAAAGGTTTCTGGCAGGTGGTGCTTACAACTTTTTTACCTTGAGATTTTAAATATGAAATGCTAACTGATTATGTAAGGGGTCATGCAGAGATAAATTTCCAGAGGGCAAAGATCTTAACAAGGCCTTAATTATGAATAAAGTGATAAATAAGTGTGGATATATATGTCTATATAATATACATCTACTATAGCAAGCAATAGCAATTCATTTATATTTCCCAGAGGAAAAAAAAACACTTGTAGTTACAAAATTTAAGGAGGCAAACATATTCTTATAATAAGGATAATAGAAACCATAAGCCAGACACTATGGAATGAATCATGGCAGCAATAATCAAATAGGCCCTTTATCATCCCTTAGCCCAGAACAAAACTCCTTTCCCTGGATAGCATTCTGTATGGCTTCTTTTATTAGGATATAAACTCCTTTAAGTAAGGAACCGTCTCGTATTTTTACATGTGTATTTCCAGTAGTGTGCATGCATGCATGCATCCATTCATTCATTATGGAAATTGAGATCTACAACATGAGGATGAGGAGGGAATTCATTCCAGGCATGAAAGACTATGAAAAGTCAAAAGGAAATTTAATTTCATATACCAAGAATAACAAAGTTACCTGGACTGTAGAATGAATACTGGGGAGTTATGCATAATAAACCCAGAAAAGTTGTTAAGAGCTAAATTGGAAAGGATTTGAAGTGCGCTACAGAAATGTTTCTATTTTATCCCCCAGGTCTTGGGAATATTGGGAGCTTCAAGAGCAGGGGAGAAACACGGGATACCTTTATTGTAGTAATAGCAATTTGACAGCTGTATGGAGGACTGATTGAAGAGGGGAAGAAGCTCTGGTGCTCCTCATTTCACTCCTCAAAGAGTGAATGATTCTTTTTATAATTCATAGCCATAAAACACCACAAGAATGTTGGTATTACAAAAATGGGCTTTTGTTTCAAGGAGATGCATGGATCTTGGAGAATTCTTTTCACTTTCGCAAAGACAAGTCAAGCCTTCTTTCTTCCTCCTTTTCAATTCTGTTCCCAACCTTTGTCTATTTACAGCATCTTTCCCAGATAAATATGGTTATGAACAAACTCTATAAGTTGTGCACCTAACTGTGTGACAGGGTCTGGACAAGAGGTATTTTTTCCTAGAAAACCTTTACTTTAGAATTGATATGAACTATTGGTTCCAAAGCAGAAGAGCAGTAATCTTACTCAGGGTCACACATCTAAGAAATGACCAGATCTAAGCCTGGGACCTCCCTTCTCTGAGACTCACTCTCTGTCTGCTGGGCCACTTAGCTGCCCCTACAAGAGTCATTCTTGATCTATTGATTTTTCCTGTGTGGTTGGTTGGGCCAAATGCTTCCAAGGGGTCATGGTTCTCATAGAAGATCCTCTGAAACATCCCAACCAATCAGCACAATTTCATTTGCAAATAAGAGCATCTGGAGGACCTCACCATCTTTAGGAAACTTCTCTTTGACTTGGACTCACGGTTGCATCTGAATTAATTTTCTTTCTGTTCCTCATTCATGAGTCTACATCTCCCCTATTAGTACTTTTGTGGCTGACTATCCTTCAGGTCTCAAATTCATTCTCTTCTCTTGATAGATTTTCTCTCTTTCTTCAAGATATGGTTTAAGCAGTACCTTGTGTATCACAACATGCAGCTTGCATGTACAATACTCCCAAGAATAACTTGAACCAGATTGAAATATTTTTGAGAACTATTTTTAAAAGTATTAAAAATACAATAAAGATAATGCTAATATGTGGTTTTTGGTGTCAATTTGCAACTTCAGGGATCCTTATGTACAATTTAATGGTCCTTGCTTCTCTCTGTGATTAAGACTCCTACATGAAGCCTATCCTGGTTCTCCCAACTACTAATGTGTTTTCTTCATATAATGATGTATTTAATTTCTTTGGATTTACTCCCTTTATAATTCTGAAGATAGTTGCATAAGTATTTGTGTGTTCTTCCATTAGAACATAAACTCCTTGAGAGCAAAGATTATTTAATTCTTTGTATTTTTATCCCTAGCACCCATGACAACTCCTGGCTCATAGTAGATGCTTAATAAATGTTGGTTGATTGATCTTCTCTATGACAGCTGCCAGAGCCACTGGTGAGCGAACATCTGTCTGTCTTAAGCCTTGATTGATATTAATAATCGCATAGTTTTGGAACAAAGATATCTGTGTCATTATATCTTTCAGATAATTTTACATCAATTTGACCTTGTTGGAGGAGAGGACTTAAGGTGTTTTTTTTCCCACCAAATTATGTGGTTTTGGGGGGCAGAGTATGGGTAACAAACAATAAATAATGGTGTAATCATGTGTCCTCTACATCTTTCAATCAAGATTGGATAAAGATATACTCACTTGTGTCCCAGGAGATGCAGAATCCTACCTATTCTTACCTAAAACCATCACCAAGGATGTCTTCTTTGTATGTGGAGATTTTTCTCATGAAAATTTTCACATAAATGGGAAAGTAGGCATATAGGTCTGAAGTTGTTGATGTTCTCTTTGTTGCCCTCCTTTTAGGGACCATTAGTGTAATAAAAAGACCCAGGATTTTTTCTTCTCCTTCACAAGATATCCCAAGAATCAGTTCCTTAATCACTCTTGCAATCAGGTTAAACATTAGCAGACCTTTTTGTAGGACTCAATCCAATCTAGTTACTTTTTCTCATTTCGTTGTTGTTTGTTTTATTTTTTAAAGAACCATTTCTCCTTTATCTGTGTTCATGTGCAATAATGCACTCTCCATTTTACAGATGGGAAAAATAGATTAGATTCCTCATTCATAATCATTAAGCTTCTCTAGTGGCAGAATTCAGATCTTCTGACTCCTAACCGAGTGTTTTCTCTCTTTGTTCCAAGCTTGGCCACATGAGGTATTCCATCTTTTCAGCAAATTATTGTTGTTCAGTTGTTGTTCATTGGTGTCAGACTCTCCATGATCCCATTTAGGATTTTCTTGGCAAAGATACTGGCATGGTTTGCCATCTACTCCAGTTCATTTTACAAACTGAAGGCAAATAGGGTTAAGTGACGTGCCTAGGGCTGCATGACTATTAAGTGTTAGAGGCCAGATTTGAACTCTGGGAGATGAGCCTTCCTCACTGCAGCCTCAGTACTCTATTGACTATACTATCTAGTCTCCCTGTAAAGTAATAGTTCACATTTATGTGTGTAACACGTTTGAATTTTGTAAATGCTTAATTTACCATTAACCTATTATTTTATGAATTTTAAAAGCTAATGGGAAGGAAAATAAAGTGATTTTTCAAGGCCATGAGATCCGAACTTCTTGTTGATTACTACTCTCCCTACTTCATCCTTCCTCTCCAAAATTAATAAAATTATATTCATCTGTATTCAGGAGATTCCCACCATGGTTTCCTGAAGGAATAAGGTGAAGTTCATTCCTACCTATCTACTCTGCTTTTGTGAAATAAGCAAATTGAGGTCAAACCTCACCCTTTAAAATGATTTTTTTAAAAATTGGTCTTGGCATAATGTATTTGCTGCGAGGGCATTCACACCTATATGCTAAGTAAGTATAGTTTGTGACACAGTCAACATAACCTTTGGATAGCTTTCTTCCCCTCAGTAATTATCCCTGTTTTGTCACTAGAACACAAGGCTTATTGAAACTCAGTCACCTCCCAGTAAAGATGTCAATTGGGAGGATGAACTGGGGCATATCCATTTTCACAGATACAAATGGGTAGAAGAGGATTGGAACTGTATTACTAATTGAAAAGGAATTCTGATGTGCAGAATAACCATTGTGGGTGACTCTGTTGAGTGCTATTTATGTTCATTTGGAGCAACAGAATACAAACATTTTCAGGTCTCATCAAATTGAAAGGGTATTAAATATGGGTCTGCCAATGGAGGCTCTTCTGAGGACCAGTTAAAAGAAGGGGACCATCAGAAATCTGGTCACCAGGGAGACAGAGCCAGATGGGGGCAAGAGCCAGAACCTGATGAACTCAGATCAAATCTCATCTCAAGTATTTTTGTGGCATTGGGCAAATTCAAGTTTTGTGTGCCTCAAATTTTGTTGTTGTTTAGCAACAGTTTCAGTTGTATTCCAATTCTTGGTGGCCCCATTTGGGATTTTCTTGGCAGGTACTAGAGTGGTTTTGTCATTTCCTTCTCCAATTCATTTTACAGATGAGGAAACTGAGGTAAAAGGTTCAAATGACTTGCCTAGGGTCATACAGCTAGGAAGTATCTGAGGCTAGATTTTATCTCAGATCTTTCAGGATCCAGGATATCTATTGTGCCACTAGCTGCCCAAGGTTCCTTATTAATAGAATAACAGAACAGAATATTTCTTCTAGCTGTAGATACATAATCACCCACCATGTGTTTAGAGGTATCTAGGCAGCCCAGAGGAATGAGCACTGGACCTGGAATAAAGAAGATCTGAATTCAGATCTGACCTCACACACTTACTTAAAGCCATGTGAATCTGGGCAAGTTACTTAGCCTCTTCTGCCTTAGTTTTCTCAAGAGAAAAATGGTGGTAATCGTAGCACCTACAGGCTAGGGTTGTTGTGAGGGATTATCTGTAAAGGGCTTAGTACAATGCCAGGCATATAAAGGTGCTCTGTAAATGCTTGTTTTTATTTCTTTCTTATCTGGGTATAGAAATGTTTTGAAATGATCCTCATCAAAAAAGAGAGTACTCATATTCATAAAGTACTATATCTTTTGTACTGGCATTCAAGTCACCATGCTGCCACTTAGTAGCAATGGTCTATTAATAATAGTTGATATTTATTGCTCCGGGTTAAAAAGAAAAGCAATTTACATCGTATTCATAAAATTCCTGTGAAGTAAACTAGTACTATCAATGGTACTATATTACAATATGTCAACTATATTACTCTACCCATTTTACTGAACCTCAGAGAAAATGTAGATTCAGGGCGGGCAATTAATGAGTTGCACAGGGGTCACAGAGCTAGTTCCTACCAGAGGCATGATTAGTATTTGGGTGTCTCCTAACTTTGAATCCTTCCTTCTTTCTACCACACGACCCTGTCTCATGGCCATTAACTTCTCAGAACCTCAATTTTCCTCATCTATAAGATGGGAATCATAATGCATGTACTACCTTCTGCAAAGTATGTTGTGAAGACAATGCATTGTAAACTGTAAAGCACTTTATAAAGGTGAACTACTAATATTGTGATTGATTATTTCCCAGAACTTTCTAGAATATTTACTTCTTGTCTTTAAGTCCAGCTTATTAAATACAAAAAAGAATGCCTCCTATGTATAGTGTGGAGTCATTTTATTCAAATTGTAAAGAGTTACATAAATGTGAGTTCCTACAAATTATTAATTTGTCCTAACTTTGGAAGAAAAAGATGAACCACTTCATACTATTCACATAAGAGTATGGTAGTATTTGACTGATGAAGAATCCTGTGCAATTTACATTTTCTACTTCTAAGAGAGTGATTTTTGTCACTGCTGGGAAATGAGTTATCTTGAAATCTAAAGAATATTATTGCTCCCACTTTTTTTAGTTATTGAAATAGGGGCTGTTATTTTCAATCACCTGAGCTTTTATGTCTGACTCATCAGCCACAAAAACATTAAGTAGGCAATAGGAAAAGGTAGCAATATGAAAAAATAAATGCTATTGTCAAGCAATGTTATTCTCTATTTGTACAAGTTCTGTTCCTTTCAAAACAAAAATCAACCTGACATGAAAGATGTGTCATTCTAAACCATTAATTTTGTTTCATAACATCAATAATATTATTATAGTACTTTTCAGGTATCTTTGTTCTGCTAAAATATAATCCATTTCATTTTGGGGGTATCATTTGGTGTTTACCATTTCTAGAACATTCTGATTTTTTCTGAAAAGAAAGTATTCATTTTATATCTAGACATGAACTTCTTTGAAGTCCACATGTCTTTGGCCTTTCTTATTCTTAGCTCCTCCAACATATTATCCAAGACATTTTCTACCATTCTTTCGGGGGGGCTTACTTTTACATTAACATCACTAAGTATCAAAGTCTAGGTTGATTTATTTTGAGTGTCTTTGTAAGCTCTTCAGATACTCCAATCCAATGAACATTTGTTAAGTGCCTAATATGAGTCAGGCTAAAAGCTGGGGATATGAAATACAGTATTTGCCTGCAAGGAGTTTGCAATCTAAAGGAGGGAGGAGACAACAAAAAAGGAAACCAGGGGATGGAGGACACCAGTTGCAAGAATATTTTGTTAATCAAGGTGAAATCAGGCCAAACAGCAGATGCAAAGTGGAGTTGAGCAAAGTCCAGTTTTTCCTTTCTAGAATGGATGGCATCGGGAGGAAACCTCCAAATAGAAGGGAAAGGAGTCTGAGGGACAGATGTCGATCAAAGTTTAAGTTAACAGCATGGTGGTGAGTGTATTAAAGAAAGGTTAAGTTGTACCCCAGGAGTGTTCAGTATTGAGAGGAGGGAAAGAGTGGAGAGCCTCCCTTCTCAAAATGGGGTTCAAGGGAGATAGCTGGTGTTTAGGGTTGACTCAGAGAGAGGAGAGGGGAAGATTTTCTCCCTTCTCCCTTCCCTCCATAGCTAAAGCTACTCTCCCCAATTCGTTCTTGTCCCTCTTGTCCCTCCTCCACTACTCAAGACCAAAGGGTCTCCCCTTGATCTGTTCACTCACACTCAACTTAGGGAACAGATAACTTTTGACATCAGCTCAATTAGGTAATATAAAAGAATAATGGACAGGAAAGAATGGGAAAAGGAAAGTGGGGAAAGGGGGTCCCTGCCTCTATCTAAACCCTTTTCCTCCCTCCTTGAGTTTGGGGGGAACTCAGGCCTTGACAGCCTGAGCCCCCTGAGAGAAAGTCAGGTTGACTCACCCCTGGGCAACAGGAGCTGAGGTAAAGTCTGTTCAGGTTTCTATTCATGAAATCCCTTCAATTTGAAAGTGTTGGGGGGAAAGATTTCCAGTCACCAGCAGGAAAAGTGGGTAACACTCAAGAGAAAGTCTTTATCCACCTTTCCCAACTAGGGGCCTCACTGCTCTCTCCTCTAGCCAGAGTCTTCTCCTCCTCAAGATTCCAAACACCTGGGACCCCTCCCCAATTGATGTGATCAATTTCAGATTCTCTTCAGCCTGGCACTTTTTCTCTAGTGCCAGCCTCTGTCACATGAGTCCAGAAGGGATGAGCTTATCTTAGGAGGGACATCTTGTTCCGTGGATTTGAAACAAAACAAAGCAGCAGATGAAAAGTGAACTTAATGCCACTGCCTCTTTGTTCTCTACCATATAAGGTAGACGGTATAGTGGATGGAATATGGGAATTAGAATCCCATTACAAGCAAGGAAATACAGAGGAGATTCTCAAAGATATCATCACAAAATGTAAGACAGGAAAAAAATTGGTAAAAAAATCCTGATAGTTAGCCTATGTACTTCACTGGTATCCTCACGCTATTAAAAGAATTCAAGGAAGCCTCCTAAAGTATTGTGTGTACTCATTTTGCCAACTTCTGGAAGGGCATAGAAAATAGTGCATCATATATGTGGGCATGTTTTGGTTACAATCTGCATAACTGGAAGGAATAGCCACATTGGTGGTATCACAGACTTGCTCAAAGATTGGAATATCTGGCATTTATTCTTTTATCTGTAACCACGCCTTTCCTAACATGCTAGAAGGTAGAATTTCTGGTCTCTGTTTGCTAATTCATTCATTCATTAAATATTTATTGAATGCCTACTAAGTACAAGATGAAAGAATGGATGGTACAAATTTTATAGAAGGTAAAACTAACATGGGAGGAAAAAAAGCACATCCAGTCTCTTAAATAACTATGGGGAGGCATAGCCATGATGGCGGCATAGAAGCAGTGAAAGTTCAGACCTCTAAAAACCCTTCCTTACTGATTACAAACTAAATGCTCCTAGGGGACTGAAAATCAAACCTAACAACAAGACAGAGCCAAGGAACACACCTGCTTGCCTCAACTTAAAAGGTACACCCACAAAAGCCGGGATTTGAGAACACTTGGGTTTAAGGGGAAAGAAGAAGAAAGGCCTTCGAACCCTTCCTCCACCTAGAGTGCTAAGCTTCCAGGGCAGCTGGAACCCTTGGGTGGGCAAGGGTGCTGGTCTGGAGGAGGACCTTATGGGTAAAGCTGTGGCAAGCTCAGAGCATTGATCACAGGCCATGAGGAAGCAATTAGAGAAGAAGCTCAGAGAACTGAGCAGGCAGCCTAGTTGCAGCAGCAGAGACACTCCATATTGGCCCCCCCTTCCCAAGGTTTTGGCCTCAGGGCACATCCAGCTCAACTCAATTGGACTTAATCCCATCAAAGCCTTCAGAGGGCAGGGAAGCTCAAGCTCCAACAACCTTCCCCCAAGACAAGGCTGAGAGATATGCTGACAAAGCTCCAAGGGTGAAGGCTGAAAGAAAAGCCCAAAACCACAAAAAAAATGAGAGGAGCAAGAACTCAGGCAACTGCAGGGAGTAAAGAAGGGGGTAAATATGAGTAAATAATAGAAGAAGAAAAAAGAAATTACAATCAACAGCTTCTATACAGGCAATGAACAAAGAGCAAAGGGAACAGAGAAGGATGAGGGAACATCAAGCAAAAAAACAGAAACCCTAGCAAATTGGATACAGGCTCTGGAAGAACTCAAAATACAATTCAAAACACAATTAAGAGAGACTGAAGACAATTGGGAAAAGAACTTAAAAACTAAGATAAGTCATCTGGAAACTGAGGCATTTGAACTAAAACAAGAAAATAGTGTCTTGAAAGCCAAAATCAACCAGCTTGAAAATGAGACAAAGGAGAGGAAAGATGAGGCAAAGAAAATGAAAGATGAAGCAAAGAAGATGAAAGATGACCTCCAAAGAAAATCAGATCAGAAGGAGAAGAATGACCAAAAAGCCAGGAATGAAATCCAGTCTTTAAGAACCAAAATACAACAACTAGAAACAAGCAACTTCACAAGGCAGCAGGACACTATAAAACAAAATCAAAAGAATGAAAAATTTGTGGAAAATATGAAACACCACATTCACAAAACAGAAAATTTAGAAAATTGTTCCAGGAGAGATAACTTAAGAATCATTGGTCTACCAGAAGACCACAAGAAAAGAAAAATTCTGGACATCGTCCTACAGGAAATTATCCAAGAAAACTGCCCCGATATTCTAGAACAAGAGGGAAAAGTAGAGATTGGAAGAATCCACAGATCAGCTCCTGTACTTAATCCCCAACTGACAATACCCAGGAATGTTATAGCCAAATTCAAGAACTACTGACCAAGGAAAAAAATATTACAAGGTGCTAAGAAGTCACTCAGATACCATGGAAACACAGTGAGGACAACACAGAATCTGGCTACATCTACACTGAAGGACTGAACAGCATGGGATATGACATTCCAGAAAGCAAGGAAACTAGGTCTACAACCAAGAATCAATTACCCAGCAAAACTGACTTTATTCTTACAGGGGAAAGTATGGACATTTAACAAAACAGAAGAATTCCAAGCATTTGTAAAGAAAAGACCAGACCTGAACAGAAAATGTGATGTCCAAGCAGAGAACTCAAGAGAGTCATCAAAAGATAATTAAGAGGGGAAAAAAGAAAAACAAAACAAAACCCCAAAACAAGAAAAAAACTATTTTAAGAGTCCCATTATGTTAAAAATGATATGTATCCATATAAGAAAAGAGGTCATTGGTAACTCTTAAAAATTATTATCACCTGGGTAGTTAGAGGAATTACACTTAGAGGGAACAGTGACAAACCATATAGGATGAAATACCAAGACGTAAATATGTACATAGATATATGTATTTATCAATATATACACACACATATATGCAACTAGAGCAAAAAAACAGGTTAATACTAAAATAAATGGGAAAAGAAATAAAAGGGGGTAAATTTATGTCACAAAGAAGCTCATGGCAGGAGAGGAGAGAACATCAATATGCTAGAAGGGTAAAGAGTTTGGAGATAGGAAATATTCAACTCTTATGTGCATTGAAATTGACTCAAAGAGGGAAGAACAATCAAATCCATTGAGGGAGAGAACTGATTTGCACCCTGTAGGGAAGTAGAATGGTAACAAAAGGACTGGTGGTTAGGAAGCAATACAAGTCAGGGAGATGGTGGGGGTAGTTTAAAAAGACTGCAAAAAATAAGGGGGGAATAAGAAGGGAGGGGGTAGAAAGGGAAGTAAAATAAGGGTGGGAATTAGGGGGGCTGATTAAAAACAAAATATTGGTGTAGAAGGAAATAGTAAAAGAAGAAAAGATAGAACCAGGAGTAGAAATCAGAATGCTGGGAAATACACAGCGAGTAATCATAACTCTGAATGTTAATGGAATGAACTCACCCATAAAATGCAAGCAAATAGCAGAATGGATTAGAATCCAAAATCCTACCATATGCTGTCTACAAGAAACACACATGAGGAAGGTAGACACACATATGGTAAAAGTAAGAGGATGGAGCCAAATCTATTGGGCATCAACTGATAAAAAAGCAGGAGTCGCAATCATGATATCTGACAAAGCCAAGGTAAAAACAGATCTAGTTAAAAGAGATAGGGAAGGCAATTACATCCCAATAAAAGTCAGTATAGACAATGAGGAAATATCAGTACACAACATGTATGCAGCAAATGGCATAACATCCAAATTTTTAAAGTAGAAACTAGTGGAGCTCAAGGATGAAATAGATAGAAAACTGTACTAGTGGGAGACCTGAACCTTCCTCTGTCAGAACTAGATAAATCAAACCAAAAAGTAAATTAAAAAAGAGATAAGTGAAGTGAATGGAATCTTAGAAAATTTAGAGTTAGTAGGTATATGGAGAAAAATAAATAGGGAAAAAAAGGAATACATCTTCTTTTCAGCAGCACATGGTACATTCACAAAGATTGACCATGTACTAGGGCTTAAAAACATTGCAAATAAGTGCAAAAGAGCAGAAATAATAAATGTAACCTTATCGGATCATAAAGCAAAGAAAATAATAATTAGTAAGGGTCCATGGAGAGGCAAATCAAAAAATAATTGGAAATTAAACAATATGATTCTCCAAAATTGGTTAAAGAACAAATCATAGAAACAATAATTTAATTGAAGAAAATGACATTGATGAGATATTCTTTCAAAATCTATGGAATGCAGCCAAAGCAGTACTCAGGGGGGAAATTTATATCCTTGAGCTCATATCTTAACAAATTAGGGAGGGCAGAGGTCAATGAATTGGACATGCAAATTAAAAAACTGGAAAGTGAACAAATTAAAAATCCTCAGATGAAGACTAAATTAGAGATCCTAAAAATCAAAGGAGAAATTGATAAAATTGAATGTCAAAGAACTATTGATTTAATAAATAAGACTAGAAGCTGGTATTTTGAAGAAACAAATAAAATAGACAAAGTACTGGTCAATCTAATTTAAAAAAGGAAAGAAGAAAACCAAATTGTCAATATCCAAGATGAAAAGGGAGAACTCACCTCTAATGAAGAGGAAATTAAGGCAATCATTAAAAATTATTATGCTCAATTATATGGCAGTAAATATGACAATCTAGGTGATATGGAGGAATATTTACAAAAATATAAATTGCCTAGACTAACAAAGGAAGAAATAGACGAACTAAACAACCCCATATAAGAAAAAGGAATTGAATAAGACATCAAAGAATTCCCTTAGAAAAATCCCCAGGTCCATATGGATTCACAAATGAATTCTATCAAACATTCAAAGAAAACTAATCCTAATATTATACAAATTATTTGACAGAATAAGCAAAGAAGGAGTTCTACCAAATTCCTTTTATAACACAAATATGGTACTGATTCCAAAGCCAGGTAGGTCAAAAACAGAGGAAGAAAACTATAGACCAATGTCCTTAATGAATAAAGATGCAAAAATCTTAAATAGGACTGTAGCAAAAAGTTTCCAGCAAATGATCATGAGGGTTATTCACTATCATCAGGAAGGATTCATACAAGGAATGCAAGGATGGTTCAATATTAGGAAATCCATCCATATAATTGACCATATTAACAAGCAAACTGACAAAAATCACATGATTATCTCAATAGATGCAAAAAAAGCCTTTGACCAAATATAACACACATTCCTATTGTAAACACTAAAAAGCATAGGAATTGAAGGATCTTTCCTAAA
Source organism: Monodelphis domestica (assembly GCF_027887165.1). Taxonomy (NCBI): domain Eukaryota; kingdom Metazoa; phylum Chordata; class Mammalia; order Didelphimorphia; family Didelphidae; genus Monodelphis; species Monodelphis domestica. Next base: position 148,684,334 of record NC_077231.1, read on the forward strand.
AATAATAAACAGTATATATCTAAAACCATCAGCAAACATCATATGCAATGGGGATAAACTAGAAGCCTTCCCAGTAAGATCAGGAGTGAAGCAAGGGTGCCCTTTATCACCTCTATTATATTGTACTAGAAACACTAGCTGTAGCAATTAGAGAAGAAAAAGAAATTGAAGGTATTAAAAGAGCCAATTAGGTGACCAAGCTATCACTATTTGCAGATGATATGATGGTCTCCTTAAAGAATCCTAGAGAATCAGCTAAAAAGCTAGTTGAAATAATCAACTTTAGCAAAGTTTCAGAATACAAAATAAACCTACATAAGTCACCAGCATTCCTATATATCTCCAACACATCTCAGCAGCAAGAATTAGAAAGAGAAATTCCATTTAAAATCACCCTAGACAATGTAAAATACTTAGGAACCTATCTTCTGAGACAAACTATATGAACACAACTACAAAACACCCTACACACAATTAAAACTAGATCTAAACAATTGGAAAAACATTGATTGCTCATAGTTAGGATGAGCTAACATAAAAAAATGACTATCCTATGCAAATTAATTTACTTATTCAGTGCCATACCCATTGAACGACCGAACTTTTTTTTTTTTACTGAATTAGAAAAAAACATAACAAAGTTCATTTGGAAGAATAAAAGATCAAGGATATCCAGGGAAATAATGAAAAATATGCAAAGGAAGGAGGCCTTGCAGTCCCAGATCTCAAACTATACTATAAAGCACTTGTCATCCAAACAATGTGGTACTGGCTAAGAGACAGAAAGGAGGATCAGTGGAATAAACTTGGGGTAAGTGACCTCAGCAAGGCAGTCTATGATAAGCCCAAAGATCTCAGCTTTGGGGACCAAAATCCACTATTTGATTAAAAACTGCTGGGAAAATTGGAAGACAGTATGGGAGAGATTAGGTTTGGATCCATATCCAATACCCTACACCAAGATAAACTCAGAATGGGTGAATGACTTGAATATAAAGAAGGAAACTATAAGCAAATTGGGTGAACACAGATTAGTATACATGTCAGATCTTTGGGAAAGGAAAGATGTTTAAACCAAGCAAGAGCTAGAAAAAATAAAAAATGTAAAATCAATAATTTTGATTATATCAAATTAAAAAGATTTTGTACAAACAAAATCAATGCAACCAAAATTAGAAGAGAAGCAACAAATTTGGAAATAATCTTCATAACAAAAACCTCTGACAACGGTCTAATTACTCAAATTTATAAAGAGCTAAACCAGTTGTACAAAAAAATCAAGCTATTCTGCCATTGATAAATGGCAAGGACATGAATAGGCAATTTTCAGTTAAAGAAATCAAAGCTATTAATAAGCACATGAAAAAGTGTTCTAAATCTCTTATAATCAGAGATGCAAATCAAAACAACTCTGAGGTACCACCTAACACCTAGCAGATTGGCTAACATGACAGCAACAGAAAGTAATGAATGCTGGAGGGGATGCGGCAAAGTAGGGACATTAATGCACTGCTGGTGGAGTTGTGAATTAATCCAACCATTCTGGAGGGCAATTTGGAACTATGCCCAAAGGACGCTAAAAGACTTTCTGCATTTTGATCCAGTCATAGCCCTGCTGGGTTTATATTATACCCCAAAGAGATAATAAGGGAAAAGACTTGTACAAGAATATTCATAGCTGTGTTCTTTGTGGTGGAAAAAAATTGGAAAATGAGGGGATGCCCTCCAATTGGGGAATGGCTGAACAAATTGTGTTATATGTTGGTGATGGAATACTATTGCTCTCAAAGGAATAATAAAGTGGAGGAATTCCATGTGAACTGGAATGACCTCCAGGAATTGATGCAGAGTGAAAGGAGCAGAACCAGGAGAACATTGTACACAGAGACTGATACACTGTGGTACAATCAATTTGGAGGGATCTACAAGAAAGAACACTATCCACATTCAGAGGAAAAGTTGTGGGAGTAGAAATACAGAAGAAAAGCAAATTCTTGAATACATGCGTCAAGGGGATATGGTTGAGGATGTAGACTCTAAATGAACATCCTAATGCAAACACCAACAACATGGAAATAGGGTTTGATCAAGGGCACATGTAATACCCAGTGGAATTGTGTGTCAGATATGGGAAGGGTGGGTTTAGGGGAGGGAGGGAAATAATATGATTCTTGTAACCAAGGGAAAATGTTCTAAATAAATTAAATTTAAAAAAATAACTATTGTACCAAATGACCTGCAAGGGGAAGATGGAAATCTCTCTCTTCTTTCTCTTCTCATTGTGTGATATCTAGGAGAACTATGGCATCTGCAGTTATGAGGCACTGTGGTGAAATTCATATATTCTCTCAAATATTAGGTACTTTTGTTCAGTGCACCATGTAAGAAACCAGGGCATATGAAAAGGAAGACAATATGTGGTCTTTACTATAGGTTTTTTTAAGATTGATTATTTTATTTAAAGCAAAAGATATGACAGAATCCTAAATAGAATTTATTAGTGTTATTATGTGTATCTGTAAATTATGAGAGGACTGAATTGGGAGAATCAATGTAAGACTGCAGTAAATGATGAGAGCTGAGAACTAGAATAGTGGTTAAGAGTGTAGCCAAGTGGATAGAGTGCTAGATCTGGAGTCAGGAAGACTTATTTTCCTCAGTTCAAATCTGGCCTCAGACACTACCTGTGTGATCCTGGGTAAGTCAATTTACACTATTTAACTCAGTTTCCTTATCTGTAAAATGAGCCAGGCAGGGAAATGGCAAACGCTCTAGTATCTTTGCCAAGATAACCTCAAATGGCATCATGAAGAGTCAGGCATAATTGAAAAATGACAATAAGAAAAGGAGGTAAAATTTGGACAATCATAGAATTTTAGAGTTGGAGAAATCTTGGGAAATTATTCATCTAGCCCACAAACAAAGGAACAGACCCAGGGAAATTAAAAGCATATTATATCTGTGCAGTGATATATGGTTTTCTGGAGATATCAGATGGCACAGAAGATAGAGCTTTGGGCCCTAGTCTAAGGAAGACTTTATTTCAAATCCAGCCCCAGATGCTATCTGTGTGAGCCTAGGTAGGTCACTTAACTTCTCTGCTATTCCGTTTCCTCAACTGTAAAACAGGGATAAAAATAATGGACCTCACAAGGTTGTTTTTTTTTTTAAGATCCTAGCTCAAAGTAGGCCCTGTGTAAATGCCCATTACTGTTCCCAGTTCCCTTCCCTTCTGACCTGTAGTCTCACTGTTCTGAATGTGTCAGAAAATCTCTTCTGGAACACTGTTTCATTCGTGTTTAACTTTATTATCTCCTCTGCAGCCATGTCCTCCACAGCCTCACTAAACACCACCATTTGGTATACTCCTACCCCCCCCCCCATTCCTATTTGCTTTCCTCTTCTCCTTTTGTTATAGGAACAATTATCAACTCATCATTACCACTGCTAATGAAAGGGCATGGCAATCTCCTTCTTTGATGTCACTCACAGTCCCAGTGAATGATTAGAACAAAATTTTCTTCCTTGGATTCTGTTTTCCTTAATGTGTTATATTCCTGTAGTAGAATATAATCTCCATGAAGGTAGGAACTGTCTCACTTTGGTATTTGTATTTCTATTGCCTAACAGTGCCTGTTGCATAGTAGTAGCTTAATAAATGCCTGTTGATTCATTGACAGAGCTGTACTTCACTGTCCTTTCCATAAGCAAATATTTTATGAGAAATGTAACTATGATGCTAAACTGTTTACTATATAAAAGCCTGTGTGGTGTATTAGAAGAACTTAAGGGTAGAAAAGGGAAATTATGACCCTGATTTTCAACACTCTGGCCACTATGGAAGTCAACAATTGGAATGGGTAAGTCTAAGAACTCAACATCTTTATTGGCTAGTCACAAATACATTAGGAGTCCTCAGCAAAAGACTATAGATATCAGTGTATGCTTAGCAAAACCCATCATATTCTCTGTTGATTATTAGACTTTCTCAGTTGACACACCTGGCTGGTGACCTGAAAGGCTTCCTTCCTCCCCCTTTTTTCCTTTCAGAAACAAAATGTTCTATATCTGTCTCCCTTGGAGACCCAAATGGGCTTCCTGAATCATTGAAATCAGAACTGAATCAAGTCTTATTAAATCATAAAACCCATCATTGGTTTTGGTTTCTCCCTCACTGTTCTTATGTCAACCACTTTATCATTAAGTCAAGCTTTCAGTATACCTAGAAGAAATCATCTCTTTTGACTCAAATAGTTGCCATGGTTTCTGACCTCCAGTAGAGGTAGTTGGGCTTGAATGCTCATAGGGAAAATACCAGGTATTCAGCTACCTTTCTCTCTACAGCTTTTTTTGACTTATTTGCTACTTTTTCTCCTCTTTCTAGACCTTTATTGGTGTGTGTTCTACTCCTTTCTGTTTTTATATTATCTTCCTTGGCAATTTCATTTACTCTTGTGACTTCAGTTGTAACCCTAATGCAGATTTTCTGTCTTTGTCTCTATCTGTCTTTTTTTCCTAGTTCCAGACTCTCAACATGACCTGCTTACAGGATACTTCTACCTGGATGTTCCAACAACACATCAAATTCACTGTGTCTGAAAATCAATCACTCTATCACTCGGTGTTTCAGACTTTACTGTATTCTTCTGATCTTTTGTGTTTAAAACCTTGGAGTTATATTTGACCCTTTTTTCTTCCTCACCTCATTCCTAGTTGCTTACCAAATTCTCTCAATTTTTCTTCTAAAATATCACTTGCATTCATCTCCCATACTCATTTTCCACTGCTTTCACCCAGTCTGAGGTCCCATAAATATCCGCCCAGACCCCATAACGTGTCTCTTTAACTCTACTTTCCCTCCCAAATCAATTGCCTAACTGAGACTTTCATTGCTTTTGAATCAATCTGATCATGTCAGTCTTCACAAACTTGCAGGGAATCTCTGCCACAGTATGTTTCAGCTTCTGGGTCAGATATTCAAAGTCTGGCATCCCTCCCATCTCTAGCCTTTTCTCATACTGTTCCCCAATATGTTTACAAACACTGGGGTAAAAACCCATAGTAGAGATGAAGAGATAGAAAATGAGAGTGGGAATGATGCACAGGGCAAGGTCCTGGTGGAAACAGAGGCACAAGTAGATAAAAGGTTCAATCTGAATGATGAGGAGGGCCACCTTGGCCTTTGAGACAGGAGGGAAGAAATAAAGGAAAGTTGAAAAAATACAAAGTTTTTCATATTTGGAGGATGAGGGATGAGGAACTTCATAGAGATAATCTCAATCTTTTTAGTACAGGACAAAGTGGTTTTCTCAGACAAGAGTACAGTAAGAGTGGCATTTGGGATTAGAAACAACGGCAATGGAGAATCTGATGAAGATTCAATCATAATTTAATAAAGGATATCTGAGCAGTAGGAAGAGTCCAGTTGAGGTTGAGTTGCATGAATTTGTATTGACCCTGGGCCAGATTTTCTATAGTAGCTCTGAGTGGGAGGGTGGAAGACATATACTGGCTATCATCATGGCTCAGGACTAGCAGGTTGGAATAGTAAAAAGACAAGAGGGTAAGGGAATCAAGGGTGAATGACAGTTCTTTGCTGAGAAATGTAGTTGAATAAGAGGTGATGGACAAGAAGGGATCAAAATACCGAAGGTCACAATGAAGATGAGAATGAATTTTGAAGGGAGTCAGGAGACCTGGCTGAAGATCTCATTGCAATATTTCCTTTTATAAGCTCCTTGTGAGTAGGGATTGTTCAGTTCATTCTATTTAAGCTCATACTAGGTGCCTGATGAATGTCTATTGATTTATCTCTTGCTGTGTAACCCCAAGCAAGCTAAGCAACCTCTCTGAGCCTCAGTTCCCCAGTCTAAAAAGTAGAGATTATAAATCTCATGCTGCCTACCTGACAGGATTATTGTGAGCAAAGTGCTTTGTAAATCTCAAAAGGCTATAGAAATGTTATTTTTCTAAATCCTTCTAAGTTTCCAATTGGTGCCTTTGCAGCTTCCTCCCAGGTGGCTACTACTTTCTTGATTTCCATTAAGGAAGGCCAGGCATCATGGTAGGAAATGAGCTGGAGGCTGAAGGAAGCTGTCATTCATTCCTTTCCCCAGGTGGTTTCCATTCAGATCATTAGAGCCTGCAAAGGCCAGGGCTTAGTGGCTAATTAGATTTGGAAAGCGATAACTGATCCTTCCATCTCTCGACCAACAAATCAAGATTCATTCATTAAGGACCCATCTGCTGTGTGTTGCTTGAAGCAAATGAAATAGGCACAGCTTCTGCTTTCTAGTATCTTACAATCTGAGGGACTTGGGGACAGTTAGGGAGCACAGTAGATAGAGAGCCAGATCTGGAATTGAGAGCACCTGGGTTTAAATGTGACCTCCGAAACTTCCTAGCTGTGTGACTCTGGGCAAGCCATTTACCCCTCATCATCTAAGCCTTGCCACTCATCTCTGTAAGAAGATTCCAAGACAGAAGGCAAGGGTTTAATTAAAAAAAAAAACAATCTGAGGGGTATCACAAAGTTAAACAATGCTTTCTGAATCCAGTGTAATTTAATACACTGATTAAATGCAGACTATATAAATTCATTAACAAATATTGAGATATAAACAGGGTATGATCCTTGCTCTCAAGGAATTTGTAATCTAGTAGATGAGGAAAAATATTTGCTAGTTAAAAATTCTACAAAATAGGCTCATAAACTCTGAGCAGGAAGGAACCTTCAAGGCCATCTAGACAATCTGCCCATTTGAGAGATGAGGAAAGGAATTTCCAGCAAGGCTAAGTAGCTTGCCTAAAGTCACACAGGTGATAAGAGGCAGAGCTGGGATTTGAACTCAGATTTTCTGATTAAAAGATGCTTAACTTTGGGGGAGGGGTGTCATAGACCTCTTTGGTATTGTTACAATTAAAATTATCTTAAGAGACTGATTTTGGGATAAATATGTTTATTGATTATACCAGGTTATTGGTTAAGCTAGCATCATAACCAGTGAAATGATATAGGTCTCCATGGTTGTCTTTCATGACCAGGGATGACCAATGCAGCTTAATAAATAGATTTTTAAGATCTCATCATTCAACCCCTCTCTTGAACATCCCAAGACATCTTTAATTGGTGATAGCTAATTAAGAGGTGGTTCATCAATCTATCCACCCTTCCCCATCCTCACAGGTAGATGGGTCATGTAGGCTGTAACCCTTCATCTTTTGACCAATTTTTTTAAAAGACTTTTTTGGGATTCCCAAGGAGAAGGAAAATGCCCAAAGCAGCAGACAAGATGATAACTCTGACTCAAATTCCAGACATAGAAATACACAGTAATTCTTCCTAATATACAGGAATTAATGAAGTATGTAAAATAAAATTCTCACAGTATTCTGGTGATGCTTATAAATTCCTTCTCAAAATGCTTTTGAGCTGGACTGTAAAGGAGAGGTGAGTTGGGGAGTCTCTAATGTGGAGCCTTTGCCCCAAAGTTCTGGGAGTCTCCGTTCAGTTTTTTAGAGATTAGGAAAACCAGGGAACCTGCTTTTGTCTTCTGTCTGTTGGAGGGTTTTTACTCTTTAATTTTTTTTTTAAAACAGAATGGGTTCCCTCTCACAAGAGCACCACAACATAAGAAGTGATGCTAAATTCAAACGGCCAAGCCATCCTAAAGAGGTGAAATGAAGGAAGCAGTTTGTGTTGATGTTGGTGGTTTTCAATGGCCAAATAGAAGTAAAATTTCATGCGGGCCTTTTTCTTATTACTATTGGCATGGGTTGATGTGACTGCTGTTCCTAAAGACACTTTTCGATACATATCCTAAGTTGTTATAATAATGACTTGATTTCATGAATGAGTAATAAAGCATTAATGGAGCTCTATTTATACCAAGTATTGGGGATCAAAATGCAAGGTGAACCCTTGCCTCAAGGAGTTTTCAGTTTAAAGAAGAAAAATGCCATATAAAATTGAGCAAAGAAACTATTGGAGTAGAAATGCAGATGAAAGCATGTAATTTATTGCTTGCTCATGTGGGTATAGGATTTGGGGTTTTGGTTTTAAAAGACTACTCTATCACAAAAATGAATAATATGGAAATAGTTTTTGAGACATAATACATGCATAACCCAATGGAATTGCTTGTCAGCTCTGGGAGGGGGGAGGAAAAAAGAGGGGGAAGAAAAAAAGAAGAGGGGAAGACAACACGAACCACATAACTTTGGAAAACTTATGTGGAAATTTGGTATTAAAATAAAATAAAGACATAGAGAAAATAAATAAAATTGAGCACAGGAAAGTGAATTAAGTGATGATTCAGTTTGGAAATAACTGGGAGGTGACTCGTAGGCCTGGCCCTGGGCAAAATAACATGAAGATTCATCTACCATGCCAGAGAGGCAGAGTCCAAGTTTCCAGTAAGCACGGGGAAAGGAAGATGACTGAAATGCAGATAGCATCATGTACCAATGGCTAGCAAGTCTATCTTCCTTTCCTCCAAACCTCCCCATCCCAGTTTCATAAAACTTGAAATATTCCATAATTAAATATTTAATCCTTTGGCTTAAGGCCTATTAAATGCACATTTCCTTGGGAGAGATAATACATTCAGCAATTTAACTTGGTAGACTTGCCATTTACTCATTAGCATGAGTTAATTTATTATATGTTACTGAAAGCAGATTTAGAGGGTTAGGAGATGGCATCACTTGGGGAAATCAAAAAGGCAAAGTTGGGACTGCTAAGGAGCTCAGAGTTTATAGATCCAGAAATTAGAAGCTTGGGACTCCCTATGAAAATCTTGAAACCTCTAAAATTCTCTTCTCTGCCTGGCCCAGCAGGACCTTGAAAGCCTTGTTTTGGAAATCTTGAGTTCCAAATCCATCTGGATAAACCAGGCAGAAAGAGCTTTTTGGCTGTTGCTGTTGTATAAGTATTTTTTATTTCTTGAATCTAGAAAAATAGCTATCTTGGCTACACTATATCCGGATAGGCTTCTGTCCTGACAAGATTTTTAAGGAGAGAATGTTTTCTTTTGTTAATAATTAATGTGATTTTTTTTTTGAAATAGCATTTTTTTAGTGGATTATAGCACTTAGCTGGCAAACAGAATCGAGACTCTTCATCTTCGGTAGATGTCTGGCATAGAACTCTTCCTTTTTGTGGCTGGAATAGAATCTCTTGAAGGGACTTGACTGGGCAAAGAACCATATTCTGGGTAGGAGCCTCAAAGGGGCTCAGGTTAGCTTTGCTTCCTCAGACCTCAGAACCCAAAACTTGAGGAGTTACGAATTGGAAACGATGAGCACTTCAGAGCAAAAGTTGGACAACAAGAACAACTCGAGTTTTAAAGCTAAAAGTAAACTTTTGAGATCATCCAATAATAATGAAGGCTATTAATTTCATAATACATTAAGGTTTTTGAAGAACTTGACATTATATTTCCCCTTGATGTAACCAACAACCTTATGAAATAAGTGCTCTGTTATCCTTGTTTTCCAAATGAGAAGTCTGAGCCTGAGCAGAATATTGCTACTGCCTAGCAACCCACCAACCCTTTCACATTCCAGATGAAGAAACCATCCCAGATTATTAAGGGATTTGCCCATGGTGATTAGAGGCAGAACTAGAATTAAAACAGGTCTCAGAGAAATGAGTTATATTTAGAAGATAAGGGATGAAACAGCTAGGTTGACCAGTGGATAGAGACTGTCTAAGCTTCAGGAGATCCTGGGTTCAAATCTGACCTCAGACACTTCCTAGCTATGTGTCTCTGGACAAGTAACTTAACTAGCCCTCACCATTCTTCTGCTTTGGAACCAACACATCCATATTGATTCCAAGATGGAAGGGAAGGGTTATATATTAAAAAAAGATAAGGTATGTTTATATTGGATCGTTGATAAAGAAACAAAAACAAATGCAGGTAGAATTGACTTCAAAATTTAACTATGCTTTAATTACTAGGCAGTTAACTTTTAAAAGGTAGGGATCAGGAAGACTCATCTTCTGAGTTCAAATCAATCTGCTTTTAGACACTAGCTGTGTAACCCTGGATAAGTCACTTAACTTTGCTTCAGTTTTGTCATCTATAAGAAAATATGGAGAAGAAAATGGCACACCATTCCAGAATCTTTGCCCAGAAAACCCCCAATGAAGAGTTGGACACGACTGAACCGTTTTTAAAAATAGAGTTCAATTGTTAATTACCTTGTCCTTCATAGAGGGCAATAATGGCATAGGAGGATATGCCAAGTCCCAGAAAGTTAGCAGTTACATATATGACACATATATAAAATATATATGATTATAAAACAAACATATATAAAAACAAAACTGCAAAAAAACTCACATCTGTTGTTATTCCACATTGAGATGGTTAGAATATCATGCTAAGTAAATACCCAGACTTTATTCACAGAAGAATCTCTTTTCTTCTTGCTGTAAGACTATGAGTTCATTGTGTAGGAAGATGCCGATTATAATGATTACAAAATGGAGCCATGCTTTCTACCTTGACATTTCCTTTTACTCTCCAAATTCTGGAAGAAAAATCAACACTCAATAGACCTTGTCATAATGCAGGCTGATTCTTCATGCTAGAATATCTGATTTGTGTTAATGTGCTGTTTCTCCTAGCTCATCAAAGTCTTCCTAGGACACATACTGATTGTTTGATCCTGGGCAAGTAATTTAACCTCCAGGTCAATGGTAAAGAAATGGGAGCCAATAAATCATCTGTAAAAATCTGTAAAAAGTCATGTATTGACTTAGAGCATAGATAATATGAATATATGGTTTTCTATCATATATTTATTTACTTTGCAAAATATTTCCTAATTACATTTTAGTTTGTTACTGACCACATCCTAGCTATTTGGCACTACAGGGATACTAGGGGATAGAGAGATGAACTGCTTGTCAGGAAGAGCTGAGCACAGGTCCTGCTTCCATCACAGATTGGCTATGGGATCTTGGGCAACTTATTTATTTCAGCACTTTCTAAGATCATAAGCAGTAAAACAATTTTCAATATCCACTGGTAAGAGTTTCCTCAACACTAAAAGTTCCCTTCACTAATAAAATCACAGATCTGGACCTATACCCCTCCCCAGCCCTTCATGAAAGTATCATAACCATTTTTTACTTATTCTGTGAAAAGCCTACATAATTTTCATAATTAGAAGAACCATTGGGGGCAGCTAGTTGGCTCAGTGGATAAAGCCAGGCCTAGAGAAAGGAGGTCCCAGGTTCAAATTTTCCCTTGGATACTTCCTAGTGGTGTGACCCTGCACAAATCACTTAACCTCCATTGCTTAGTCCTTTCCTCTTCTACCTTGGAATCAAAAAATGGAATGAATTCCAAGACAGAGGTAAGAGTTAAATAAAAAAGTTCATTGCCCATTTGAATCACTGTTGGCCACTCCTCAATTTTTTTTCTTTATCTCCTCTTTCTGAAGTGGAAACATGATGAAAGATGACAGTAGTGAACATCTTGGTTATGAAAGAACATATAGGACAGAGTTTTAAATTGGAGCCCCTGTTCTAGTGACTTTTTTTATCACTTAGGGTACAGGGGCTTAGAGTAGAAAAGATTTGCAGGAACAAAATATTTTTAAATCACATTATTCTCTTGTGCATTGTTCTGAGTTTACACTAAATGCCTTCTTATAAAAATAAATTTTTAGATACACACATTCACATATATATGAAAACACAGTTTGTTTTTTATATCACCTAATTTTTTCCTTTTGTGATTACTTGATTTCTAAAGTCTTTTTCCAATGATTCTCAAAACCCTTTGTTCCCTTTATCACATAGCTAGTTAAGTGGCAGACCTACCTCTGATTGAATATTGTACAATCATAATTCAATAATAAAGACAAATTGCATAGTTCAGGGGGAATTATAAAGTCTAACTTGGGAGGTGATTTCTGAGAGTTGTCATGATAGTGATGAGCTTCTAGGAAGGATTGCCTTCTGATAATTCAACCCTTGGATTGGAAACCATTCTTTCAGTTTAAAAAAATGTTTCTAAGTAGAAGGACCCTTCTTTCTCCTGACTCTGAATGCTCTTCCATCTCATTTTAGATCACCTCTCCTTCATGTCCTTTGAAGTGGTTTTGTTTTTGTTTTTGTCTTTTTTGCATCTGTCCTTGATAGTTTATTTGCTTCTGGTTCCAGCTGTAGCTGGGTTTCACCCACATCAGGATACAGGGCCCATAATCTCTCTGCTCTTCAGTTTCCTTTGTCAGGAAATAAGAGGTGCAGACCAGAGGAGCAGTCAGCCAGGCAAGCAGCCGAAGATTAACGTGATTATTTCTCTCCTACTCTTCCTCAGAGTGAACAAGGAAATTAGAGTTGCTAAAAGAGGTCTATAATAAACGCTGTATATATTGGGCATCTTCTCTGTCATGTTATCTTTCAGATGCACCAAGACAGAGCAAATGCTCCACTGCTTATCTGTCTTCTTACCCAATGAACCTTCCATTTGTGACTTTCTCTCTTTTTTAGAGTTGCTCTATGGTTAGGAATCTCTCCAAACTCTTTTCTTCTTGTTCTCTTCCATGACTTAAACAAGGAGCTGGGAGGGAGATAGAGATGCAAGTAAGACAAAAGATCTCCTTGGAGATCCAGACCAGAGATGTATTGACTGGTTCTGGAAGTTCTCAAAGACCTACTTTGTTTGTGAGGAGTTAATTATAATAAGTAATGTGATTTCTCCTTCTCTTGATCATTAGTCCCCTTGTCATAGAATAAACCAGTCAACTGGCAAGCACATTCTTGGTACTAGATATGCAAAGGCAATGTCTGGCACATAGCAGGCAATAAATAAATATTGATTGGATCAGTGATTAAAAACAAGTCAATATCTGTCTTCAAGAAATTTGGCTTTTGGGGGAGACAATAAGTTGTCTGGTCAGATTTGTACTTTGGAAATAGATGCTTTTGAATCATTTGTTCCTTGTAATAATTCACTGAGGTAGGTAATACAAGTACGATTATCTCTCCCTTTCTCTGTCTTACAGGTGAAGAAACAAAGGTTCAGAAAGGTTAAATAAATGAATTGTCTAAAGGCACAAAAAATATCAGTAGAAGAGACAAACTCTTCTAATTTCTTAAATTGATAATGGAAAAGAGAGAAGAGAAAAAAGAAATCATTCCTCTGACCTTACCAGACCCCCTGTTTTTCCCATTCTGTTTTGGGTTCATTGTCAGAGGGAAGGAAGAGACAGAATTAAGTGAACCCTTCATACCTCAGTTTCCTTTTGAGACATTCTACTTTGTACCTCTTCAAAGCCTCATTTCAAATCACTTTATCCTAAATAGATGCTCTGTGCCAGCTCCTCAACCAATTTACTTGAGCCCAATTTCTGTTCTAGTGTAGTAGATTCTGATCAATGTCACTGCCATAGAATTGGGTGAATCCTCACTGGTGGCAACTGGGGACATTTAAAATAGGCTTTTAAGTTTCTCTGTTTAGAAAGTTTTATAAATAAGTATGTTTGCTTGTTTATATTTATTTAGAATAGAGGAACTTAATATTTCTTCTGCATGACATGACAAAATTTAGTCTGTATTGCAGTTATCACACATCTGAAACATTGTTGGAACTCATCCTGTCTGCAAGTTGGAAACTACATGAGGTTGTTCAAATTTTGAGAGGATATAGTTATGTGACATGTTATTGAAAACATAGATATTAATTTCATATTCCTTTGTGATACATTTTAATTTATTTTTCAGTTTCCATTCTTTCCTATATTGACAGAATTTACTATTATATTAGTAGTACTAGTGCTTTAGTACTAATTAGTACTTTGAGTTCTTAAAACACTTCCCATTGCTTCTTATAGTCAGGGAATGACCTAACTCACAGAACAGGAAAATGTCCCTTCTTTCTCTGGGTACTCGCATCCTTGGGCACTAACCTGGTCTGGCTCTGTTCAGTTCATCTTTCCTGAAGATCTTAGTCATTCATCAATTATTTCAAATATTGCTAAAAGCATTGGTAAGACAGCAGGACATGTGTTATCGGGGTCTGAAATCTCTGAAGACGTATAAGTAGTGAAACTTTCCCAAATCAAATACTCTTTCTGCTTACCTTAGCCTTAAGGACTTAAGATGAAGATTCTAGCATATTTGCCTTTTTTATTTCTGGGGTGTTTTACCCATATTCTCCTCTTCTGCTGAGACCAGAGATTGAAAAGAGGTATGAGGAAGAAATCTGATGTGTGAAGTGTTCTTATTCGTTTTTGTACTTCGATCTATAAACACACCCTCTTATACTACAGATTACAGCCCAAGTATAACTTCATAGATGGTCACAGAGAGATGCTGTGACTGAAAATTCATCACTGTGTGGCCAACCTAGTATACCAGATATACAATTCCTCACCAGGATTATATCCAAAGCCTTTCTAATTGAATAAGCTTGGGCTCTGCTGGCATAACCTTCAAGAACCCCATCAATCAAAAAATAGAAGCATGTATTAAGTAACTACTATGTGCCAGGCACTGTGCTAAGCTCTCAGGATAAAAGGAAAAATATTACGTCCATGACCTCAAGGAGAATACTTGTCAGGGGAGAAATGCACTTGTATCAGAATACAGAAAATAATACAAGATAATTTTGAAGGGGGATAAAAGGGGGAGCTCTTGCAGTTGAGGAGGGTCGGGAAAGGCTGTATATGTACAATGTCAATCTTATGCTAAACTCTCAGTGAGAAAATGGGATTCTAAGAGGAGAAGATAAGGTGAGAATATATTCTAAATATGAGGGACAATCAATGAGAATGCATAGCATCAGCAGAAGGAGTATTATTTTTGACAAATAGCAAGAAATATAGTCTGACTGGATCATAAATGCCAAAAGGGGATATATGGTATAACAAGGGTGAAATGGTAGATTGAGGTCAGATTGTAAAGCTCTTTAAAAGTCAGAGGGTTGATATTTTTTTCCTAGTGATAATAGAGAGCCACTGCAGTTTATTGAGTAGGGTAGTAGTAAGGTCAGTATTTGTACATTAGGATAAATCACTTTAGTTGCTATGTGGAAGATTGGAGCAGGGAGAGCCTTGAAATGTGGAACCCATTTAGAGATAATTTGGAAGATTCTAGGCTAGAGGTGTTGAGCTAGATGTGACAGCCATATGAATTTTGAAAAAGTGAGAGACGAGAGATATTGTGCAAGCAAAAATGAAAAGATCTGAGTCCTCCCCAAACCATGAGAGATCCTTTAGTGAAGGATTCTCATTTATACCAATATTGTTCCTCTCCTTCCAGTAGACTTTCCTTTAGACAAAATCTGAAAAACTCCATATAGCAGTCAGTAACAATGATGACAGCCCACATTTATTGGCACTTTACAGTTTACAATAGGGTCTTTCTTTCTACCCTTACTAAATTGGGTGAATTTGCTTATTATTGCCTGAGTTACTATTTTGAGTTCTTAAAACACTTGCCATCACATCTTTAGTCAGAGAATAACTTAATTCACAAGACAGGAAAGGACCTCACATGAGAAAGGCAATACAATTATTTTTGCACCCATTTTATGCCTGAGGAAAATGACTCAAAAAGATATGACTTGTCCAAGTACACATGGCTAGAAGGAGACAAGTCTTGTGACTCCTGTTTGGGTTAGGAGTCTATGACCCCACCATGTTTCTCCCTGAGATGTGATATGAAGCCAGGCTTTCCTTTTCCATTTCAAAGTTAATGTACGTAGGCACTATAGACATGGATGTTTGCAGTCATTCCCTCATTCTCCCCAAGGATGAATAATTACATGCACACACACATACACACACACATTCCTTTTCCTCTTTAGATATATGTGTATATAAATAAACATATATAAATATGTATAAAATATATTTGTGGGGCAGCTGGGTAGCTCAGTGGATTGAGAGTCAGTCCTAGAGATGGGAAGTCCCGGTTTTAAATTTGGCCTCAGACTGGGCATGTCACTTGACCCCCATTCCCTAGCCCTTAACATTCTTCTACCTTGGAACCAATACACAGAACTGATTCAAAGGTAGAAGGTAAGGGTTATATATATATATATATATATATATATATATATATATATATATATATATAAACATATTTGTGTATATATGCATATATATTGGTGTGTATGTATAATACATATATAACTGAAAAGGAAAGATATTTTCATATGTTTACACACACATGTACAGGGTATCCCAGAGGTTTTAATGCAATTATTAGTTTTGAAGTATGGAGGTGCTCCAAAATTCATACATATGCATATAATTTATATATTTAGATGTAAACATTTGAAGTTAATTACTCAAAATGTTAAACTATTGATAGGTCTCATTCACAAATTCAACATTACCAGTCTTATGTGATGGAGGGTTTTTTTTTCAATTTTCTAAAAGCTTCTGTGGGCTGCTTCTCCATTACTGAAAGGATCACATTTGGGATCCCAATCTTACGATCATTCAGAGAATAATGTTTTGATATACACACACACACACACACACACACACACACACACACACACACACCAGTTCTGACATGACCCGAGAAGGAAAAAAAAATCAAATGGAGATAGATCAAGTGACGAAGACTGACCAAGCAAGAGGACCTCCTCTATCATTGACTAGTCTGAAAAAGTAGCATTAGAAACATTCAATGACAATGACAGGGTAGACTGTTGAAATGAAAAATTTAAATTCACCAAACTAAATGAGGATAAAAGAAATTTAAATAATTTTTCAAATGATTTTTGTGTGTTTGTAACATTTATACTTCTGAAGTTACTTAAACTTTTTAAATATACTAAGTCTTTTGGGACATGGAAACACATTGTCTTCTATATTTTATTAGACATCTGGAATTCTCTTAGGATTATTGCATATAGCAAATTTCCACCCGATCCCCAGATGTGTAGCTTTAAACTAGCGATTAATTCTGCAACATGAGATTTCACTTGAAGTTACTCTCTCCTCTCTGCATGATTTCCATCTCCACCCTCCATCCATTGTTATCTTTTAAGATGCAAGTTGGTTTTTTTTCCTCTTGGAAAGGATTTTTGCACCAAGACTTTTTCTTTTTCCCTTTCAAGATCAAGGGTAAGATTTATATGTAGCAAATTTTGCATAGATACAGATAGGCTCTCCCTTCCAGCTCTGATCCTCTCTTTTCTTCCAGGTTTCTTGACCTTTTGGCATGATTTTTTTCTTCTTGGTTTCCCTTATTCCATTTCTTATCTTATCATAGACTTGAGCTAATGTGTCCTGACTGACTTTTTGCATGAAGCTTCTTTCTTTCCCAACTGTCCCAGGCTTAAAGACTAACAGTTAATTTTCTAGACCCAAGGTTTTACTTGAAGATGTTTCCCTTCTTTCACTTTAATATACAATTGTCTCCCTCCTACCTTTGAGACCTGAGGTTTATTTGATCAAGGACGTTTTCTTTTCCTTTTCTTTTCACACTGTTACATTCTATCTTAGAACTGATAGTAAGTATCAAAGAGCAGTAGGAATAAGGCAATTGGGGCTACATGACTTGTTTAGGGTCACAAAGTCACACAGAAGGAAGCATCTGAAGCTAGATTTGAACCCATGTCCTCCCAATTCCAGGCCTGGTGCTCTGTATCTAGCTCCCCTTCCAAGGGCATTTTTCCATTAAGTTTTAGTAGTTTTATTAGAAGAATTTTAGAGGTCCAGAAAATATTTATTTGAGCAATTAACTACCCATCTGTTCTCAATTGTAAAGCACTCAAATATTCATATTGTCTTTGATTCTGTTATTATTCATATTTCAAATTATCTTGTCTTAATGATTTGGTGTTATTGCTAATTCTTGGCACATGATGAACAAGAGTTTAATTTGAAATCATCATTACCATTTCATGTGTAAAAACAGGGATAAAGAATCAGACCAACAGCACTGAGAACAGATTTTTTTCTAATGAAAACTTGATTGATATTTATCAGGGCATATTTAATGCTTGCCAGGCACTATTGGGATATGTATTCAGTAGTTTAGCTCCACGTTGTCTGAGTAAAATGAGAATGAAAACAATAGAAAATGGTTCTAAGGAAGATAAGGCAAAATCAATAGAGAACTGAGCCTGATGACAGGAAGACCTGAGTTCAAATCCAGCTTCAAACATAATTGTTTGACCCTGGGCAAGTCACTTAACCCTATTTGCCTTAGTTTGCTCATTTGCAAAATAGGGTCAATAATAGCATCTAACTCCCAGGGTTGTTATAAGGATCAGATAATTGTAGAGAAAATAATTGTAAAGCACTTAGCACAGTGCTTGGCATATAAGTGCTATATGAGTGTTTAGGAGGCAACTAGGTGGCTCAGTGGGTAAGAGAGCTGGGCCTGGAGTTAGAAGACCCAAGTTTAATTTTAGCTTCAGACACAATAGATAGATGACCTTTGGCAAGTGGGGAAGGAAATGGCAAAACATTATGGTATCTTTGCCAAAAAAAATACCATGGACAGTACTGGGCTATGAATAGTCAGTTATGACAAAATAAGAACAAAATAAATATGTTTATTATTGTTGTTATTGTTACACAATAACTGCTTCTTATAGGATAATAATTCCTAAGAACTCTAGAGAAAGTATCAAGGTGGAATGAGCTCATGCCTCAAACACTGTGATGATAGGGAAAAGGCTTTAAACCATGTTAATCATTTCAGAGTTTTCTTTCTAAAATATATCATATGTTTTCTTTACTTCTTCAAGTGTACTGAACATAATTTAACTTTTTCTTGATGACTCGGGATTCTGAGGATCCATTTTTTAGACTGGTCACACCTTGGGATCTTTGGCAGTACAATGAACCAGGCTGAGGATATTGGGCATTCAACAGGAAGACAGAGCCCCTGAGGCAGGGATGGAAGCAGGACAGGTGAAGGAAAGCGAGAGCCATAAATAATAGGACGTCCAAAGGCAGCTTCATGGAGGTCCAGCAGTGAAAAGCAGACTGATGTTCCAGTAGACAGATGGAGCAAGGTGTCACAAGTGACAGATTCCATCAGACAGGGGAACTGGTGGCAGACAATGGCCAAGATCCAAATAGGCAATTAGGAAAGTTGGGAGCAGGTGATAGAGACAGGTGTCAGATCCCTGTAGCCTCTGCTCTCTCATGCCTGAGAGAATAGGGAAAGGTTCCAAGGGGGAAGCCATCCAGCTGTTGCTGACCTTTGAAATACAACATCCTTGCTGAGTAACCCTTTAGCCAATGCTGTGCCTTAAGGGCTTTAGAGGTTGACCCTTTGCCCAAGACTCTCCCTTGAAACACTGACAACATAAGGGAGTACACATACAGAAAGAAAAGTTATTGAGATAACTGGATTCCCTAAAGACACACCATTCAGCCACAAAAAAGTCTTACCCTAGGGGCCTTTGGAGCATGCCCAAGTATCTGTGATATCTGTGGTCTTAGAAGGTGAGTATAGATAGACTTTGGACAGCTAGATGATGCAGTAGATGGGACTCTGGGTCTGTAGTCAGGAAGATGAGTCTTCCAGAGTTAAAATCTGGCCTCAGACACTAGCTGTGTGACCTTGGGCAAGTCACTTAACTCTCTTGGCCTCAGTTTCCTCACCCATAAAATCATCTGGAGAAGGACATGGCAAACCGATCCAGTATCTTTGCCAAACCCCCTCCCCCCAAGAGGTCACGAAGAGTCTAACATGACTGAAACTACTCAACAACAACGATAGGCTCAGAATGGGAGGGCTTGATGTTCTCATTTGGACCATCAGCAGCTATTACAGCCTTCCTGTTCCTAAATCAGTATTTACTTTCCTAATAATGGCCTGACACGGCATCTTGGCTTCTGGGACAAGAATCTAGGTCTCTGCAAAAGTTCTTTCACAAGAAAGGAGGCTGATGCCCATAAGTCAAAGTGCAAGAATACAGTTATTCTATGAGAACACTGCATCTGCCTTAACAGCCACTAGTTTATGGCTACAGGCTACTGAGTATTGTAACAGGAAAATACCAACACTCTAGTTAGATTCTGTGGACATTGTGACTCCTAATGACATTTCTGGAACGACAGTGTGGTGAAGATGAGGAAAGCAAACAGTGTGAGTAAGAGCTGGGTCCCTGGGGCAGTGACTTGCCTATGAAAAGTCAAGAGAGAGGTGGGATGGGACAAATTAAATGGGATAGGATGAGACCTGGCCCAGAGAGGGGAACCACACATTTCACACTGAAGGAATGAGGCA